>NW_022170819.1:16487011-16598205 GCF_008802855.1 Photinus pyralis
GACTCGTTTAGTGTTGACGTCACTAACGCCATTTTTGTTAAAAAGGTCAAGGTGCGCTTTCCAAACAATTGAAGTTTAACCTGGGAGTTTTCACGTTTTTATTAGTTTTAAAGCATTTTAGGTAATTTATACACTGAAGAGTATTAAAAAATAAAGCATTAACATCAGGCAAGTATAATTTATAACTTCTGGTCATTGTTTTATATGGAAAAACTAAGTAAAAATTAAAAACCTTATGTGTATAGGTTATGTTAATGTCGGTTTTTAAATTTTGTTTTACAGGATGGCCCATGTTTTACTGTTAGGAGCTATTGCTGAGTTCTTTAAGGAAGAGCTTACTCTATTGAGTAAGGGTGAAAATTCGGTTAAGTCTAATCGGATTAAAAGATACCAATTTAATGCCGAATTATTATGCATAAACGGTGAAGTCTTTGCCAGCATGCGAAAACGATTTTATACTGTTAATGTAAGTTCAATAATAAAATTTTACATCATTTTAATTTTTTGTGTCCATTTTTAAGATCCAACTGGATGCTAGTAGGCACATAGAGAGTGCTACATGTACATGCCCGAGGGGGCTGTACTTGTGCCATCATATGGCTGCGCTTTGTGTATTTGCTCGTGACAATATATCAGTAACAGATGTAGCATGCAAGTGGAATGTGATGAAGCAAAAAGAAGAAGTGCATGCAGTTGATTTTTACTATCCAGTCCGAGAACACCAGACAACAAATCGTAAACCGACTGCTGAAGAAACATCAAATTTTCGTTCTCAATTAGAACAATACGGAGGAGCAGTTGGTTTTAGTTGGCTTTTGAAACCTGAACCTCCATCAGAACAGAGTTTTTTATTGGACATTGAATCCATTGTTTTTTCTGAGCATTATTTAAATGCTTTGGATAAAACTAATTTTTTATTATCACAATTACTTTTGGATGATACATCCATTGAAACTATTGTACGGGCCACAACAGGGCAATCAACAAATGCAAGTTGGCTTACGGCAAGGAAAAATCGCCTAACAGCAAGTAACTTTGGAGCCATTTTAAAGGCCTATGCAAGAGGCAGTCGCGGTGGTAAATTTCCGATATCTCTATTTAGACGCTTAACAGGTATAATAAACAACTACTTTGTGATAAACTAACATTTATCTTGTATTTTTAGAATCATACAATTTGGAAGGTGTAAAGTCTATTCAGTGGGGCAAAAATCACGAAACAATTGCCATAAAAGAGTTTTGCGAAGCCTATGATCGTAAAGTCACTCCCACAGGGCTTTGGGTTCACTCTTGTGGATTTTTGGGAGCGAGTCCTGATGGATTGGTGGACGATGATGCCATAGTCGAAGTTAAATGCCCCTATAAATTTAGGGATAAGGATTTATTAGAAGAGCTGAAAAAAGACAAAAAGTATATTATATACTTGACTGACAATCACGACATTCTCGTCAATGTTGACCATGATTATTATGCCCAAATTCAAGGGACATTGGCATTAACAAAACGCAATTTATGCTATTTAGTTATATGGACGCCAAAACAATTAATTATTAAAGAAATACATAAAGAAGAAAGTTGGGAAGAAAATTTTGAAACACTAAAAGATTTTTATTTACAGCATTATGTATTATATTTAATAGAAAATTCAAAATTTTAAACATTTATTTTTACCTTTACTTATTATATATGTATATATTCATTGTATTATTCCTTCAATCTAATATCTTATTAACAAATTATCGCTATAATATGGAACATAAAATCTAAATACCTATTTCTAAAATCTATAAGAGTAACATAAAAATGACTAAACACCTTAATAAAAATACCATAACTTATTCTAAATACATTTCTCCAACCTCTTTAATTAAGGGAAACTGTAAATTTGTTATTGCTGCACACAATTGAAAAATAATGGACGCATGTGGAATAAGTGTTTGGGGAATCATATTCAGTATTCTAAAGCACTTTATTCTACTAATGGCTCTTTCGACGTGAATTCTAGCTCGTGCTATAGTTCGTGTCATAATCACCTGTTCTGGTGTAAACTGTGCCGAACATAAAAATGGTGGTGTGTTAATATGCACTCCTTGTGGTAAAAGATCTGCAATTAAAAACCCTTTGTCTGCAAGAATCAGATCTCCAGGTTGAAATACCTTCAATACTCCACTATCTTGCACAATTTTTTTGTCTGATATTGAACCAGGATACAGCTTACTTGCATAAGTTATGACTCCATTGGGTGCTACACCTATTAACCCTTTCAACGTATTTCTATGTTTGTAGCTGCTGTATGTTGCTCTCTGCTTCTCCATATTTTGTGGATGAATACATGCCATCTCTGTACAGTCCAAAATCATCCTGCAGTTAGTGAAGGAGTTAAAGGAGCTAGGCAAACAGCATTTATTTTTTGAGGTTGTTGGAACTTCTGCCATAAAGTGTTTAAATAGCACTTCGTGTAATGCAAACATCCACGTTTTTACGATGTTGGAAATAGTCCCCTTTGTAACCCCAAATCGAACACTGAGGTCGTCCAGCAGTAAATTTAAGCGCAACTTCATTAAAGTAATTAACAATTGATCAATTTTTGGTATTGTTACTACATTCCACTTATAATAATAATTTAACTCGTGGTTTTCCATTAAAGAATATAGAGCCAAATAAATATCTTTGGTTGGGATTCCGGTATATACAGAAATTAAATGATCTGTATTTGCAATTGCTGCAAAGGATAATTTGCCTGCACACTTCTCTAGTGCTTCTTTTAGCTCTTTGTTTTCTTTTTCTAGAAAATAAACTTGAGCTTCCAGCATAGCTGAGAATTCTGGCAGAACTGTAGGAGCAGATGTTGAGCTTTCTTCAATCACTTCTTTTGCAGGTTCTTCAGGTTGGTGCTCTTCCAATGGTACAGGATCAGGTAGCCATGATGGCCCAGCAACTGCTGGTGAAGCACTTCTTGGTTGCTGTTTCTTTCTGTGCCTGAAAGGTTGATATATTTAAACTTTCGTTAACTTTTTTGGCAAATTGTGCTGCTTCTCGTCAATTTTCCACTCCCAATCCTTCATGCTACGCATCAGGGATGTTGTTACGTGGCAAATTGACTCAACAATTTTTAATTTAAGTAACACATTTGAAAACAATTCAAAATTTACTATTTTGGGATGTTTACTGTTAATACCTAGGTTAATACATCTTAAGCAGCAAAATGTGATATAAATTTTTAGGTGAACTTCATTTCACAAACAGATGTATAATAAAAAATGATGGCATCTCTTTCAATACAAGATTTTGCTTACTTTACCATTAAAATTTGCAGTTTGTGCTTATGTTTTGTCAAAAACCCATGGGTATAAACATGATTCTCTGATTTTCTCCGGCAGTAACCTATATCTAAAATTTAGACCAGTTGTGAGAGGTGCTGAGAGAGGTCGAACTTGCAATAATTACTGGTAGTTTGACAATAAATTCTTGAATTTAGAAATAAATCAGGCTGAACAAATTGACCACGAATTTCCATTGATGGACAGACGTTTACTGCACCCTCAATTCGCCTTGATATTCTGTCCTAAATTCTCGTTCTGTGCGGACAGTGCTCATTCGGCCCAGATGCTGAAGTGAGTACGCACCTGTACCAGCAATTAGTGCAAGGTGCAACTCCTCTCACAATTGGTCTAATTACATAGAGTAGGTACTTACCTAACTTCAACCTCAGGTACATCAAAAAGCTTCCCCTTATTCCTTTCAAAAATTGTAGGTCCATTGCTTCTGTTACCGTCCTTAAAATGGCAACCACATACTAATGAGTGAGAAGTGGGGTTTCTATCATCTCGCCTATGGTAATTATAATCAATAAACAAATAAATCTGCAAATTAACTACAAACCTAATTAATTTTATCCACCTTCGTTTTTCATTGGCATCTTTTGGAAAGGTGAAAAACCGACAGGCATGCTTTTCGCTGTAGTGCTTGCAATCGGGAACAAAACACATCACCATCTATAAATAATCCATTACTACTATACATAAACATTCGCAGACAATTAAAAAAAAGCAAATAAATCTGTTAAATTATACATTAAATCTATTGCAAACTTTAAATAAACAAATACACCTAACCTCACTTTTAACATTATTTCAATTTCAAACAGTTTTTTTTCGTAATTTGCATAAAAATTATTGTATTATTCAAAGAGTATGCTTACCTTAGTCCACAAATAAAGAACGAATGCACAAAAACCCGTTAAAATTAAAAATAAGGCACTAAATAACAAAGCTACTAGTAAAAACACTGTGTAACAAAATTTGTTTGGAAAGTAAACCTTGACCAACTTAACAAAAATGGCGGACTGACGTCACACTAAAGAAGTCTATTCCAGTACTAAATTTAATGTGATAAAAGTAATTCCAAACAGGGGGGTGAGGGTGAATCCAAGTAGACTCGGTCACCCCATAATAAGATCAAGCTCAAAATGTTATACTTACTATATGAAAAGCTCCTAATAACTCATACATCGGATACAATTCTTAAATTGATTCACGTTAGTGGGGAAGGGACAAGGGTCCCGGGGGAGGGAGGGGGGGGGGGTTTAAAAAGCACTTCTGGGAATATTTGCTATTATTGTCGCCGTTCAGTCAATTTAAAATGACATTTTATTGCATTTCAATTAGGGCTGTTTCCTGATATCGTTTAATTTATATTTATATTCCTCAAATTTTGTGCCGTTTTATATTTTTCCTGTGTGTGTCGATCTTCAAAGACAGCGCCATCTACTACCTTCTTATAATGATTGCAGTATAGTTTCTCTTTCACTATTAACAGAATGATGTAAATGAAAGTAGACTCGAGCATAAGTTTAGGGCTCAACAGTTTGAGGGAGAACGTAACACGGAGGGGTGTTAAGGGGTACTGAGTACTCCCCAGCGCACGAAAATTTGATTTTATAAGTGTAAGAAAAGGAATGTTAAATCTGGTTTTTTTCCTGGGGGTAATTCCATACCCCCAATTCTACATTCATTTCCTCCCAAATCACCCTGTACAATTTGCGCAGAAGAAAAAATCCTTATTTTCCTATTCACACTCACACGTTCTATGGTTAAAAGACAGAAACATGTCGATTGTTTTTAAAATAGTAACATTATCTGTCAGTCTATAAAAATAAAGAGAAGACTTAGCAAACAGTTCAGAGCACTAGCCTACGCCTTTTACCCGAACTGTTTAATTTGTAAACGTAGCTGCGATTTCCACGAATAGCGGGAAAAAAGTGAATGTCTGAGAAAATTGTTTTGCAATTCTTTATAAATGGAAAAGTTGGCGGCTGTACTTACTTTGGCCCTGAAAGATATAGCTGCGATTGCCTCTCTGCCAGCTGGTATGATCGAAACCTAATAAAGTCGTGTCTATTCGCACGTTAGCACCCTGCTTGTACACCTTGTACGTATCACTTGGACACATACGTGACACAAGCGGTACTAGAAACAGATCAAATAGAAACACTTTGATATTGATTGAAGAAATCTCACCCCAGCTGGTGAATTCCCACTTCATTTCAACATAAAAATCCGGCGCTTGCTTCAATTTCTGCAGCAATTCCGGTATACCTGCCATTCTGTTTGAGTATCTTTGAAAATCGCGTTCCGCTAATACCATGTGTAATAACTCGGGATCGCCCGTTGCCACGGCCTCCTGCACGACTACAAAGGTAACCAGTAACACACCATTCGCGCGCAATCTACCAACCTGTCCATCCGTCGGGGTTGTCGCAATTAACGTTAGCTCCGTGATGTAAAAGGGAGCGTACCGACTCCAGGTGACCAAGGGTTACTGCGAGCATTAACGGTGTACGACCACGATTATCTTGTTTTTCTACATCGTGCTGAAACTCTCCCTAATTAATAGTGAGTAAGACAAGCGTAGGGACGTACAATTTTTTGAGATAGTTGCGTTTCTAGTTCCGAGTGTTGGTTGTTCCACACGCACCAGTGCAGTGGATATTCGGTTTGGATAAATTCTCTGCACACCATTTTGAATCCGATTTATTAAAAGTTAACTAAATTCGACTAAAGTTATATAGAAAAAGCATAATTAATCTAATTAATAAATCTATTTACAAAAACCTTTATAGGGATTCATTCATTTTTGACTGTCAATTTCCAGGTTGAGCACTTGCGCCAGAGCTGCCAACATTAAAAGATGTGGCTAGCGTACCTACCTCTAAAGTCATAACATACAAGGTGCTGTCTCTAAAAAATTACAGCGAAGTATAGAAGGCGCCACTTTTTATTACAGCCATAATATTTTGTTCGACAACTTATAGGCGGTACTCCTACAGCAGCACGTTCAAGGTGGCATTTCTTTTAATACGAAAAGTATAACTTTACCAGTTCGGCGTGTGTTAAATTTCCCACAATTACACACCTGAATTCATTCCAAATGTCTCAAAACAAACTACACTACTGCACTACGTGTGTCATGTGTGATACTAGAGGTATGTTCCGGTTTGCATGATGGGGGCGGCTGTACGGAAGGGAAGAAAACGGAATTTATTCCAGCGCGTGAGATATTTAGAGAGGATGTTAACCCTAGACCAGACGCGTGGTCTACAATAGTAGACCAGCTATGTTGACTCCCTCCAGTGATTGTATGGAATTTTTTCGGTGAGCGCGTTTCCTAATAAGTAATAATAATAATGATAATAAATCGTCTTTATTCAACATGTTCTCTGGCGAAATCTTGCTCAAGGCTATTTCTATTTAACCAGAAAGCATGGAAATAAGTACACAAATTAAAATTAAAGCTGTTAAGTTAATATACTATTACTTATGTATTTACGAATAGAAGGAGAGCGGAACATGACTGAATGACCATTCAATTCCAGGTTCAGCGGCAACAAGCAACCGGAATCAGACAGTCCAGGGATTTTTTAAGAGGACCCCTTGGCAAATATGGGTCTCCTCTAAGCTTCTAAAACTGAATAGAACCCAGATTAGGGAATATTACCGGTGTCCTTTATGGGGTACTGAATGGGCAACTATCACCTGCACAGTATTGGGCTTTGGAGGAGCCCACGCACAGGTTCTGTGAAAAGGCAGATGAAACTACCGAGCTTGTGGTCTGTCATTGTGACGCCTTGATCAGAGACAGACATGAACTCCTTGGAGATCGGGGAGGGTGAAGCAACTTAGGATAAACAGTGTCCTATCCTTCATTGAGAGGACAGGGCTCTGAACCGAGTTGCGAAAGAAAGGAGGTAGATCTTTGGCAGAGAGTAAGTACGCTATTGCTTTTGTGAAATATATTATCATTGAAATGCTGCAATTAGTTTTTCAGTTGACAGGGCAACGTTGTCTTGCTTGATGTTACAAAGTGAGCTTATTGACGGATGCTATCTTTTAAAAGCATGTGCAGTGAGTAACGTGTATTGCCAATGATACTGCTCTTCTCCATACTCATCAATGAATACTTTGTCTGTGCTTCGCATGACGTTGCATTGTTCAGAGGCAAACTCATCTTCCAAATGCTTGGGTACATCAACGTAGTTAATTGCTTTCATAAGCCCTACAATATTAGGTATTAGTTAGATAAATGCAAGAATATGGGTTGAGTACACCCTCAAAATTGTCTCTGCTAGTAGGGAATACTTTTCGTTCTTCAATGCAGTGACTAATAATAAAACCAAGATCCCCTAAAACGTTTTCAAAATCGTGCTTGTAATTTTTACCATTTTGAAATGGGCTCATTCTAGATTTGTAGTCATGAACGTATGGGTGCCATTTTTGTGTGTTTAGCAGCTGCTCGTAAATGTCGAACAAGTACTGATAAGATATTACATTCACGAACATGTCTCCTTTTGGCTTTAACATTTTATGAATGTTAGAAATTGCTTTTCTAGGATATACGTAATTAGTTAGAACAACGTGGTAAAAATACTCACCGAAGATCTGGTGCAAAATGAAGACAGTAAAAAGAAAATACATGATCAAAACTTTGCAGTAGATGAGAGGGAATGCTGCTGGTGCCGATATCTAACCGTTCAAATGAAATCCTGTCGTCATCTTGATGGAACTGTTTCGCAAAGTCGATCATATCAGAAGATATATCGACACCCATCAACTTTTTAGTGCTTTTCGGTAACAGTGGCAGTAATCCATGCCTCGTTATGTCACCAGGTCCACATCCAACGTCCAGCACTTGGCAGTTTTCTTTAAAATTAAAATCCTTAAGATATCTTCTTTTCATGTACAAAAATTCTCTTTGTGATTGTAAATTAAACCTTATGAAACGTACTGCTTGATTCATTTTTAACTAGTAGGTCTACTGAGTACTGACCTTATTCAGAGAGATCGAATAAAGCTTTTTGTAAACAAGATACGCAATACGCAATTCTACCGGTGACCTTAATCTTTGTGATAATTTCCATCAATTGGAGTTGTATTTTTAGACTTTTTTTTAACGAAACAAAATCAGCGAAATACCTCGGTCTCGTTTCCAGTTTTAAAAGATGTCAAGCGAGTTCACAAAAGTTACTATGAATAACTTAGCGGATATTTCGAGTCCATTGTTATAGACTATGAAAGAAAGGGAAATGATATCCTATCAAGGGCAATGCTGCGCGTTGAAGCCTGGGGCGGCCATATTTTCGGAGCCAAAGTTTGTTTAATTTTTCATTTTTATGTTTATGCGATCCTTAAGTCTCGAAATGTGCGATTAAAAACATTATTGGACAATTGTACCTACATTGTAGTGCACGGAAGTGATAGTCAAAAAACACACGAAAGTATATCGTTTCACAGGTATAAATTAGGTTAGTTTTCGGTGAAATAACAACCAAATGTGGGCTTCACTTTACGATCATTATTATCACTCCTCACTCTTTCCTTCTCTAAGGTTGGAGTAATGATAAATTTTTATCATGAAAGCGTTGTGGTTAAAAAGTACTCGTACAGCACATAGCCTTGCGCTATATTTGGAGTTGCTAGTTGCGATAAAAAAACAAGTTTATTAGTCAAAATTGTGCACCTCCCTTGTGTATATGGGGAGTTAATAGATTCTGAATAATGCGCGCTGTTGCTAGTTATTAAGAGGGGTATAAGGGTAATTCCACAGCTTAAGTAAGCTGTGGTAATTCTCCCTACTGGAGAACACTGGTGAATAAGCAAAAATTCAAGTATTAAATTTCGAGAAACCTGAAGCCCAGTTTGTTCCTGATCTGGAAATCAACCGTCTTTAAAAATTCACTTTCAATGAGCAATTCAATTTATTTAATTATATTTTCATTAGGTAAATTTATTTAAATATACGGGAGAGTGTGCAGGAGTAAATATTATTATAAACAAGGTTTCGGAGTTTTTAAAGCTACTGAAACTGGATTGACATTTTTTAACAATTTCTGAATTCAGGGGGATACGAAGGTAAATGGTATAGGGAATTTTATGGTTAGGTTTCAAGGAGCCTTTAGAAAAATTAATTCAAATAAAAAAACGCACCAGCATAGGCGCCGACTTGACAAAATTTTTGGGGGGGCCCAAACATTTTTACGTACCTGCATAGGGGTATCGGGTTACGGGTATAAGTAAAAAAAAACATTTTTATAACAACTTTTATTGACTTTGACTGAACCCTAACCGACAACCGTCGACTTTTAACTAAAACCAGCAAGTACGAATTTTTGCATTTTTAAATAATGCACTTATATCGTAGTAGGTGTAAGGTGCAGGTACCTATCTTTATCCTTTATCTCAGAAAGAAAAACTATGACGTCACATCAGGAGTCAGATTATTGCTTCTTAGAAGTGTCAACGGTTTCCTGCTTACTTGGGACGGTTTGTTATTGCATATTTGCATTGAGGTAGAGGTATAAAGGTTTATTGTTGAGTCTAAAGCTGATTATGCAGTTTCAAGATTTGGTGTAAGAAACCACGAATACGAATACGGTATATAATTGTCACTTATTCAGAATTAGGGGAGCTGAGCCCCTCCAGTATAAATATTGGAGGGGCTGAAAGTGCTCGGCCACACCTAAGTCGGCGCCTTTGCGCACCAGAAATTACAACAGATCAAACTGACAACTTGGTTTTCACAAGAAAGCCAAACATTTTTGGAAGCTTGGAAAATCAAGATGAAAATGTTGGAGGGGGTGAAGAAAATGCAACAGGAGTAACCCCGAGCAAGTGAAGAAGCAATAATGCACGTAAAACAAGAAACCGCCAGTCAGTGATATTCAAGAGGAGAAATATACAGCAACAAGCAAGCACGATGAAGGCGTTGATTGAGAAACGAGAATGGAACAGCAAAAAGAACAACGATAAATTCAAAAGAGTGTACTAGACTAGACGGTTACCACAAAATAGAAGCAACAGGAAGAGGGAAAGGGATTGTCGGAGACGTGCGACAGGAGTTGAAATCCAATCAAGAGAAATGGGAAAGGAAGATGTAAACTGACCAAGATAAGTTAAGAGAAGAAACGAGGGAAGAAAAATCATTTAGAAATCCAATCACGTCACTTCTAGGAGCGACTATAACATTCACCTGTATATCGCCAAACTTCAAATTCCGCCCTCGCCAATAATTGCTCCTTTTCCCACTGCAGGAAGTAGTCGCTATAGTTCACAATGGACACCATATCCGGACAATCGGATGTAATGAACGCCTTGCACATTACATAAGTGCATGCCGCCGTGCATACTCGCCGCTCCTCTATTCTGACTTTCTCGCCAAGTACATGATCTCGCCATTTGATCTGCGAATTTCGGGTGGAAAAGAATGGTATAGTAAATCACTATTTTGTATAGTTCTACGTTTTCGCATAGATCGCCGTTTTTTATTAGGTTGATGCATGTTTGAAAAAGTGTAGTGTTTGTGTAGAGAGGCGAGTCTAAGGCCGAGCGCGACCTATATCGAACTCGCCTTCGACTCACTCGGAATTGGTGTGCAAAAAGTGAAGTGTGGCCGTTGGGAAACGTCGTTTGCCACCCTGGAGGTAGAGAGGCGGGTCTAAGGGAAGGCGGCGCAGTTCTACATATTATTAGTGATAAAATTAACGTTAAGTCTCGACGATTACATTTCAGTTACTGACGTAGTATGTTGATATATTTGGAGTTAAAAGGCATCCTCCATGATATTTACCAACCCCAAAGCTTAAGGATTATTCCTATAAAAATACAATTTCGGAAACTACTCCCCTTAAATTCTTCATATTTCCACTAATTTTCACCCGAATAAAATCAGGACCTATAACTTACCGTCGTATACATTAACATGGACTCGTCCATGAAATTGACTTTTGTATTTAATTATTATTAATAAAAATGGCGGAAATTTCTCATTTTGAAAAAATACGCCTTTTCGAAGCGACGAAAGGCTTCTAATATGTGCGAACCGAAATTTTAGGAGTTTAAGATGCCTCCCGAGTGTTTCTGCGCCCTATTTGGCTCAATTTCGCCAAAAAAAGCGCGCTGCACTCTCTGTTAGTGACGTCATCGGTACTGTAACGCTTATGCTATTTACGGCTGATTGTGATAATAAATGCGATAGTTTTAGGAAGCATGTTTATTGCGTGACTTCATACGGGTGAGTGGTGATGCCGCCGTGTATATACAAATGCGACGTTGTCATAGGTTGCTTACGATATGCAACCAAACATACACGTGTGTTACAGGTACCTACACTTTTATAGTTTTTTTCCAAATTTTAGAGTGAGGAGCGTATGAATCAAATTTTGACCGTATGAATGTCACCTCAACTTTTCACGGACTACTTGATTCCGTCGAGAAACTTGAGTTACCTCAAAAAGGCCGTGACCTTGAGTTGCATTTTACCATTATATTGGTAATTTGGAATACCGAATTTGGAGATTTCATTCCGACTAATTAAATAAGTATAATTAAGGATTAACATATAAATGTGTTACAGAAGAACCCGTCCAATTGAGCTAGGTGTAACAGTTTAGTTTATTTATATTCAAATTTCAAAATTACCGCTTGCTACGTTAGGCAGGATATAGGTGAGATGGCGTCACTTGTACGCGTGCTTCTTTCCTCGCGCAGAATCGCGTAATTTTTTCACTTCATTTCCGTTTTAAAGCCAACGAGGTTGTACTTGTAGAGCGTGGCATTGTGAATTCTTCTAAAACCAGTGGGTAATATTTGCCATCATTCACGTAAAATCTCTGGCAATTTTACCTGTTTATTGGCGTTGTCGAGTAGAGTAACTCAGAAGCCGTTTTCTCCGTTGTGAGGCTATATCTGGTGGAAGTTCATCGCCCTACCTACATGTAAGTGAAATGGCGTTGGTTTTCTTTTACGTTATGTTATCTAAAATTCTTTCAGATTCACAACCTCTTGGATAATTTCCATATTTCATTGATTTAAGTATTTTTCATTACCCTCCTGACGATTTCAGGTATGTTATTAAAAATCTCGTTAAGGGAGTGTTACATCTTCATTACTTTTAGGGGGTCCAGGTAGTAGACGAATTCTTGTACCGATCAATCCATGTAGTAGATCAATCCTTGTACAGACGAATCCTTGTATGTAAATGAATTTGCATCTTGCGAATATTCCGGAGTACGAACACCTGTTGATTGCCGGCAGCTATCCGGCGTACCACCGAGTAGATAAGCGCTAACACCTAAACGATACCGGGAGCGACCAGCTGATTGTGGAATTTTCGGAAGATACGATCTTTTACACAACCTTTTTTTTATTTGCTTCAATACCGTTAATCTAGTGTAACCTTCCGACGATTTATGATTGGAGCTTTGTATTTTGTTCGCATCAAGTGTTTGAGGTCGTGACTCTCTTCAAGAGCAACGCACCTGTATTTAACGTATGGGTAAACGAGCCGGCTACGAGTAAGCTATTTTTTTTGGCCCTTCCGGCTCATATAATCGTTCCGAGCGTTGTAGCTTGGGGTTTGTTTTTGTGTTACAGAACTGGAACTTCGAAGGAGAGCTCTTTTTCGGAGAAGACAGCGTATGTGTTATTCAAGGTAAGATTTTTAATTTACTTGTACCCAGTGTTGCCTATATGAGTTGTTATTCGGGTTAACTTAATTCAATCTTTGAATCCATTGAAATCTTAACTACATTTTTGCTCGATCATTGTTGTAGGGGGCTGGTAACGTAATTATTAGGGAAGTGTTCATGAATTTATTTGGGGATTATTTTTGTCATTTAAAGTATTTGTTATTGTCGTATTGAAGATACATTTTATTTGCCGATCCTGCACCGTTTTGTCAGGATTAATAAATCAGAATTGCTCGTAGTGAATTTATTATTTGGCTCTCTTGTGTTTTCCCAATTTCTATACAGGAGAGGTCAGAATTTGTGCAAAATTGGGTGGCGCTCAACTAATCATTTCTAGTAACTACCAAAGATCAAAAACTTATGTTATATGCCCAAACGAACAAACCGCTGTGGAAGATTCTCATCTCGAGCCCTTCTTTTAATTAAGAATCTGAGCTAGCTGGCCGTTTATGCGGCGGGGTTTGAGTTTTACAGCGCCGAACTAACCTCACGTTATAAAGTGACACCCTTCAACGTGTGGCCTGGGCATAATTTGTTTAAATTTAAGTTTTTGGCCTTATTTTTAAATTATCTCTTCTAAATTGAACTTCGTACTTGCAACTTATTTTTTATTTGTGGTTATTACTGATATTTGTGTATTTCTTGGTATTTAACAGGTACCTATATTGTGTTATCTTTTTATATTTGTATTTTGAATTTATTGTGTGATCATGGCTATGGAAATTAACCGATTAAGAGAGACTGAACTCCAATATGAAATTGAGATTAGAGCGGGACAAATGGGGAGTAATATGAACGAAAGTCGTTTAATTCTCAGAAAATTGTTAGAGTTAGAGAAAGCACCTGGTTATGTTGCTCCAGAGTACCCTTTTACCTTTGCTCAGGATTTAGCTGCTCTTACTGAATTGACAGTGATCCTTCAGAATAAGATTGACAATTTTGATGATGCTTTTGGGGGAGGTTCATATTTGTCAATTGTTACCATGCTAGCTCATGCCGACAGACGTTTACATAGGACTCGCACATTATTGCAGCCTTCTGCTGAACAATTAAGTAAACTTGGGGAATTAGTTGGTTTATTTCGACAATTAAGAGCTTCACTCGATAACAAAGCTTTTCATTTTAACGACTCAATTATGCCTTCAGCAACTGCTGTAGTTTCTTCTACACCTACTAGACGTACTGCAGAACTACAACCAAGATTATCCGTACCGAGTACTCCTGTACATAAATGGGGATTAAAATTTTCCGGGGATAGTAGAGGTGAAACTTTGAATTCATTTATCGACCGAGTTGAGCGAATGGCTCGTGCTCGTGGAGTAGATCATCCAACTTTATTTGAGACCGCCTACGATTTATTTGAAGGTACTGCGAACACCTGGTACAACATTAATTCTCATAAAGCTACTTCATGGGAGCACTTAGTGCAATTACTACGAGATGCATTTCTACCACCACACTATGAGGAAGATTTGCTCGACGAAATTAAAGCTCGTTTACAGGGTCAGAATGAAAAAGTAGACATTTATTTTGCAGTAATGCAGGGTTTATTTTCACGACTAAAATTACCACCTCCAGAATATGAACAAGTCCGTTTAATTAAACGCAATTTATCACCATTTTATTTGACTAAATTAGGTCCTAATGTTCCTCAGACATTAGATGAACTTTTAATTGAATGCAGACGTTTTGACGATATCAAACATGATTTAGACAGACACCATGCCTTACGCAACCGAACATCATTACCATTACTCGAACCTGGGTTTAGCTGTCCCACCAGTAGTCGACAAATGTCACCACGTCCACCTATTTATGCAATGGAAACTCCAAATTCTCCTTGCTTTAATTGCCAAAAATTAGGTCATCATCGTGTTGATTGTCCTGAACCAAGGCAATTATTTTGCTGGAAATGTGGCGCACAAGGCGTTACGGTGCGCAGTTGTTCTTTTTGTTCGGGAAACGCTCCGAGAAACGCTCATTAAGTCGTCGTGACGTTTCTTTAGTACAGGCGACAAAAATTTTGAAAATTTCTTCCAAACCTAAACTTGACTTTTTATTACAGCATGTGGGAAATGACTTGAGACCTTATGTCCAAATTAAAATTTTAGACATTCCTTTTTTGGGATTATTAGATTCTGGCGCTTCACGTTCTTTTATCAATTCCGATACTTTAATTCAATTGCAAATACTCAATTTCAATTTTGTACCGAAAGTTATTTCTTGTACGGTAGCAAATAGCTCCGATGCACATTCGATTGGTTACATCACTGTGCCAATTACCTTAAAGGATCGTACTGTGCTGTTAGATTTGTTGGTGATGCCTGATTTGGTTACTAATTTAATCCTGGGAGTAGATTTTTGGGATAGGATGGGTATCATTCCGAATATTAGCGATGACTGTTGGCATTTTACTTCTTGCACGCCAACTCAACCTAGTGTGGCCATAGTGGAACAGTCTCGTCTCACTGATGAACAACACCATTCTTTACAAACCCTCTTAGATCTGAAATTTTCGCTCATGGGAGACAAGTTAGGATTAACCCCAGTAGGTAGACACGAGATACGCCTGGTAGAGGGCGCTATTCCTATTAAACAGCGGTACTATCCAGTAAATCCGATTAAACAGAAAATCATTAACGACACCATTGATGAGATGCTTAGGGACAGAGTCATCGAACCATCGAACAGCGGATGGGCTTCACCTGTCTGTCTGATTCCCAAGAAAGACAAAACCTATAGATTTTGTGTGGACTATAGGAAACTTAACTCTTTAACTGAGCGCGACGCTTTTCCTTTGCCCTATATCAATACCATCTTAGACCAATTACGTGACGCTAAATATCTTAGTTCCCTGGACATTAAGTCAGCTTATTGGCAAATAGAGGTTGCTGAGAATTCGCGCCCTTTCACAGCTTTTACTGTGCCTGGTCGTGGTCTTTTCCAATTTCGAAGGATGCCCTTCGGCTTGACTAATGCCCCTGCGACTTTTCAGCGCATTATCGATACCATTTTGGGACCTGAATTGCAACCCAACGTTTTGGTTTATTTGGACGATGTGGTTATTATATCACAAGACTTTGACTCACATTTAAAAATTTTGAACACCGTTTTTGACAAATTAATTGCTGCTGGCTTCACTCTGAATAAAAACAAATGTCACTTCTGCCGTTCAGAACTTAAGTATTTAGGGTATGTTGTGGATTCCTTTGGCTTACACCCAGATCCTGACAAAGTCAAGGCGATTTTAGATATTCCAACACCCACTACGGTGAATGATATACGACGTTTCTTAGGAACTTGCGGTTGGTACCGTAGGTTCATTCCTGATTTTTCAACCGTTCTTGCTCCTTTAACCAGACTTCTTCGGAAAAATGTTAAATTTGAATGGACGTCTGAATGTGAGGAATCTTTTCTCAAATTAAAAGAACTTTTGGCAACTGCACCTGTGCTCAATTGCCCGGATTTTACCAAACCTTTTGTCCTTCAGACCGATGCTTCTGCTTATGGGCTAGGAGCTGTCTTGACTCAAACTTTTCCGGATGGGGAGCGAGTGGTATGTTATTTATCCCGATCATTATCCCGAGCGGAACAAAATTACAGCACGACTGAACGTGAGTGCTTAGCAGTCATTTGGGCGGTAGAGCAACTTCGACATTACCTCGAGGGAGTTTCTTTTACAGTCATTACTGACCACCATTCTCTTTTGTGGTTGCATTCTTTGAAAGACCCCCAAGGACGTTTAGCACGCTGGGCTCTTCGTTTACAGCCGTATACCTTTACTCTTGTCCATCGTAAAGGCAAGGACAATATTGTTCCCGATCTTTTGTCACGTACTGTACCTGTGATCGAAGCTGTACATTCTTCAGATGTTACGGTGGATCCGAACGATTTCAAAACTTCTAAAGACCCTTGGTACCTTGGTATGTTTGAAAGATTAGAGCGAAGTCCTCATAAATATCCCGATTGGCGAGTGAAAGATTCGTTGTTGTATAAATATATCAAGTCCGCTTTACAATCTCATGATTATGAAAAATGGAAACTTGTTGTTCCTTCTGATTTTAGACAATCTCTTATACAAGAGAACCACAATAATGTTACTTCAGGACACCTTGGTGTTTATAAGACCTTTTGGCGCATTCATCACCGATATTATTGGCCGAGAATGAAGTGCGATATTAAGCGTTATATTTCTCGCTGTACCACCTGTGCACAACATAAACCTGAACAACTTCGACCTGCAGGGCTTATGGGTTCACATCCTCAAATTTATGAACCGTGGCAGATGATCAGCTTAGATTTTATTGGTCCTTTACCTCGATCCACTCAAGGGCGAACTCATTTATTAGTTGTTAGTGACTATATGAGTAAATTTGTACTTCTTTTTCCCATAAGGACGGCGAATGCCAAAACTCTTGTCAAATGTATTGAAGATTCTGTATTTCTTGTGTATGGAGCTCCACAATTCCTTATTTGTGACAATGGCGTGCAGATGCGCAGTAGACTTTTCTTAGATCTGTGTGAAAGCTACCGTGTAAAGGTTCGGTTTACTCCTTTTTATCATCCACAGGCTGATCCTGCGGAGAGGGTGAATCGTGTGGTAAAGCAATTGATAGCCACTTACGTTAAGAACAATCACAAACATTGGGACGTTCATTTAGCTTCGATAGCTTGTGCTCTTCGAACTTCTAAGCACGAAACCATAGGTGTGACTCCCTATCGTGCTAATTTTGGGAAAGAATTTCGTATTCGAGGGGACAGCTTCGACACTGACATGACGGACAATGAGCCGATTGACGTAGAACAACGGTTAGCGCAACAGCAAGGACTGTACGACAAAATTATTGCACGCATTAAAGACAGTCATGACCGCAACAAGCAACATTATGACTTACGACGTAGGCATGTTAACTATGAGATAGGAGATTTGGTTTGGCGTAAAAATAAGACTTTGTCTGATGCCACTAAAGATTATTCAGCGAAGTTAGCTCCCAGATTTTTAGGACCATTTACGGTTAGCCGTAAAATGGGGTATTTGACCTATGAGTTGAAAGATTCTAATGGTAAATCTTCTGGAACGTGGCACGTCCAGGATCTCAAACCTTATATTGAACCCGATGATCATGGTTAGACATTTATTGTCGCCGGATTGCTTGTTTGTTGACGATTTTGAACCACTAATTTTGACGTATTCTTATTCTTGGATTTGACTTTGATATATGTATTTATATGTTATATGTTCCATATTTCTTCCTCCTTCTTTCTTTTTCTATCTGCACCTCAAACACTTTTCTTCTTCTAATTTCCTCAGGGGAAATTTGGGAGAGGTTGCCCTTTTCTTTTCACTTTCCTATTTTTCTATCTTTTTCTACTCTTCTTTCTTCCGTTCCACAGAGTGTATGTTCGTATGAATGGATGTATGAGTGATACACAAGAGGAAGGGGGTGGGTGCGCCTTCCCTGTGCGAGCCTCGGTGACCATGGGACCCCTGGAATCGGCATGAATGAGTTTTTTTTTTCTCCGCAAATGTGATTTCTTCTTTCTCTCTTACTGTCTTCTATCCATAGCACCTTCTTCATTTCATTGCGCTAGTGCATGGTGGAGTTGGGTTGGAAAGGTACCTTCTTTTTGGGGGTTTCCTTCTACACTTTTTCGGCAAGGGGGTCAAAATTTGGGCTTTTGTGTCGTTTTTAGTCAGGGAGGGGGGTTTCTTTATTTTGGGGATTTTGGTGCTGCATCACTTGAAACTGTAGGGTTTCTTTCTTCTGGGTGGGCACTGGATTTGGTTTTCTTGGGGGTGACTAGTAGTTGGATTGGGTTGTGGGAAAGGGGTTGCTATTGTCATGATACCCGACGGCGCGAGATTCCATCTTTACGCGAGGGCATGTCAATACCCGATTTTGCATACCTTTTCCGCTGCTGGAGAACCTGGGAAAATTCTTTGAAGGTGAAATTCTTTGGGGGGGAGTTTTTTTTACACTGGGGTGGGTTTTCGGGTTTTCAATTTGTTTGCTTCCTTTTCGAGTGTGTGTGCTGGGTTTTTCGATCGTCGGAAAACTTGTAGTTTCCCTCCTGTCGAAGGAGAGGGGGGGTGTAACAGTTTAGTTTATTTATATTCAAATTTCAAAATTACCGCTTGCTACGTTAGGCAGGATATAGGTGAGATGGCGCCACTTGTACGCGTGCTTCTTTCCTCGCGCAGAATCGCGTTAATTTTTCACTTCATTTCCGTTTTAAAGCCAACGAGGTTGTACTTGTAGAGCGTGGCATTGTGAATTCTTCTTAAACCAGTGGGTAATATTTGCCATCATTCACGTAAAATCTCTGGCAATTTTACCTGTTTATTGGCGTTGTCGAGTAGAGTAACTCAGAAGCCGTTTTCTCCGTTGTGAGGCTATATCTGGTGGAAGTTCATCGCCCTACCTACATGTAAGTGAAATGGCGTTGGCTTTCTTTTACGTTATGTTATCTAAAATTCTTTCAGATTCACAACCTCTTGGATAATTTCCATATTTCATTGATTTAAGTATTTTTCATTACCCTCCTGACGATTTCAGGTATGTTATTAAAAATCTCGTTAAGGGAGTGTTACATCTTCATTACTTTTAGGGGGTCCATGTAGTAGATGAATTCTTGTACCGATCAATCCATGTAGTAGACGAATTCTTGTACCGGTCAATCCATGTAGTAGATCAATCCTTGTACAGACGAATCCTTGTATGTAAATGAATTTGCATCTTGCGAATATTCCGGAGTACGAACACCTGTTGATTGCCGGCAGCTATCCGGCGTACCACCGAGTAGATAAGCGCTAACACCTAAACGATACCGGGAGCGACCAGCTGATTGTGGAATTTTCGGAAGATACGATCTTTTACACAACCTTTTTTTATTTGCTTCAATACCGTTAATCTAGTGTAACCTTCCGACGATTTATGATTGGAGCTTTGTATTTTGTTCGCATCAAGTGTTTGAGGTCGTGACTCTCTTCAAGAGCAACGCACCTGTATTTAACGTATGGGTAAACGAGCCGGCTACGAGTAAGCTATTTTTGGCCCTTCCGGCTCATATAATCGTTCCGAGCGTTGTAGCTTGGGGTTTGTTTTTTGTGTTACAGAACTGGAACTTCGAAGGAGAGCTCTTTTTCGGAGAAGACAGCGTATGTGTTATTCAAGGTAAGATTTTTAATTTACTTGTACCCAGTGTTGCCTATATGAGTTGTTATTCGGGTTAACTTAATTCAATCTTTGAATCCATTGAAATCTTAACTACATTTTTGCTCGATCATTGTTGTAGGGGTCTGGTAACGTAATTATTAGGGAAGTGTTCAGGAATTTATTTGGGGATTATTTTTGTCATTTAAAGTATTTGTTATTGTCGTATTGAAGATACATTTTATTTGCCGATCCTGCACCGTTTTTGTCAGGATTAATAAATCAGAATTGCTCGTAGTGAATTTATTATTTGGCTCTCTTGTGTTTTCCCAATTTCTATACAGGAGAGGTCAGAATTTGTGCAAAATTGGGTGGCGCTCAACTAATCATTTCTAGTAACTACCAAAGATCAAAAACTTATGTTATATGCCCAAACGAACAAACCGCTGTGGAAGATTCTCATCTCGAGCCCTTCTTTTAATTAAGAATCTGAGCTAGCTGGCCGTTTATGCGGCGGGGTTTGAGTTTTACAGCGCCGAACTAACCTCACGTTATATAGGCCTGATCTCAAAGCAAGCGCGCTTAAAAAACTTGAAGCCTGACATCGGTCCTATATTTTCCCGATGTCGAGGAAAGGAGTTTAAAAACAGTTTAATTTTAGTTTTGACTTTTAACCGAATAGTAAGTAAAGTTTTTGCTTTTGCAAATGGCGGTCGTTTGGCGCCCGCCATTTTTTCCAGCGAAAATACATTCCGCTAGAATAGTCAGTGGAAGGTGGGAGTAAAAGCGCGCATGTACCGTAACAGTTAATTGACAACCATATTCGTACTTCACCTCAGTTAATCGGTTGACATTTGGCGCTGGGAACAGCTGTGTAAGCGCTGAATACGGCTGAACGCGCCTATTGGAATTGGTTTTTAGCTATCATCTTTTGGCTACCGCTCTTTAACAAGGCGAGCTTCCGTTTCACTAATTATAAGGGGGGAAATATTTGCTTTCCCGTAATTGCTTTTCCGTCGCTTCCGCCAATTTGTGTTTTACTGCTTTCATTCCCGCTAGGGAGTCTGCCGTAATTTTGTTTTAGTTTTGCCGAAGTGACCGCCACCATTTTATGGGCCCGTCCTATTCCTGGCTTCCGAGACCGATTCGCAAGACCGCTGCTACCGCTCCCCTTCGACCAGGCGCAAGATTTTCCGCTTGGTGGCACCCAAATCTGTCCGTCCGTCCGTTTCTTGGCGCCGTTCCACCGTCTCCCGCCGACAAGTCAGGTTGCCGCCGACTGCCGCTGCTGTGTTTAATAAATGACTATTTCGCTAATATGCTTTCATTTTAAAAACTCAATTACTGTGCACGAGGTATCTCAGATCGTCGCACCCGTTACAATTGTTCCTCAATAGCGTGGTCGAATTAATGAGTACAGCCCTGAGATTTGGTTCTTTCATTTTACCCGTTACATGTTCAAATAATTTTCATTTATTTTGAGGAAGAACACATCAAGATGAGGCGTTTCAAACGATAACCTATACCTCTTATTAGGCCATGACTTATACAACGATAATGATGCGTCTCAATTTTTTAAAAAAATTTATCAAAGTCCTCGTATGAGATCGAACTATCGAAGGGACTTCAGCGCATTTTTGTGTGGCAGATCAGTATTCTATTGGCCACTTTTGACTCAACCATCAATGAAGATCTTGTCGAGGGCTACTACATTCACTTTGTCCGTACCCGCTTCCCACTTTCCGCGTGCACCCGCAATTCGCGTTTAAAGTTTTGACTCCATCCTCAGTAAAATCTTGTCGGGGACTACCACATTCCCTTTGACGGTACCCATTTCCGACGTCCCATTCAACCGCAATTCGCGTTTGAAGATTTGACTCCACCATTAGTAGGATCGTGTCGGGGACTACCACATTCCCTTTGACGGTAGGTACTCACTTCCGACGTTCCGTTCACTCGCAATTCGCGTTTGAAGATTTGACTCCACCCTCACGTTAGTAGACTACGCTCGAGGATGACGCCCAGATGTCTCCAACCCCACATCATGTAGCCCTGTCCCTAAGGTTGACAAATTACACGGCCTTGTAGATACACGTACACCCGTTGCCTTTCTACAAGAGTTCTTCTACGCGGCCACATTTGCTGCCAGCCAAAGTGAGATTAAAAGCTACTTTTTACAAATAAATTTGCAAAAATGCGCTAAAAAATGGTTGTTTTGGTCCAATCTATTTTCTGATTTATTTTGTCACAACTTAAGGCAGAAATATGCAATGAAAAATAGCCCCAAAAAAAAGACGTACGGGAAAAATGTCGTTTAAACTTTACTAGCATTCGCAAATAGTACTGTGTACTTCCAATATACTTCCTCTTCACCGTGCTCATTGATGAAAACCTTGTCGGCGCCTCGCATTACGTCACATTGATCAGAGACAAATTCATCTTCTAAGTGCTTGGGTATATTAACGTAGTTAATTGCCTTCAAGAGTCCTATAATGTTATTATTTGAGTACATTGCGAAAATCGATATCGAACGCACCCTCTGAATTTTCACAGCTAGCAGGCCATACTTTTCGTTGTTCAGTGCAGTGGGTAATATTGAAACCAACATCCCGTAAAGTGTTTTCAAAATATTGCTTGAAATTTCCACTATCTTGAAATGGACTCATTCTAAGTTTATAGTCGTGCACGTAAGAGTTCCACTTTTCCATTTTCGAAAGCTCCTCATAAAGTTCGAACAAATAGTGATGGGAAATTAGATTCACAAGTATATCTCCTTTTGGCTTTAACATTCGATGAATGTTTTCCATTGCTTTTCTAAGGTGCGTCGTATTTATGCAGAACAACGTGGTAAAAATACTCACCGAAGATCTGGTACAAAATGAAGACAGTAAAAAGAAAGTACATGATCAAAACTTTGCAGTAGATGAGAGGGAATGCTGCTGGTGCCGATATCTAACCGTTCAAATGAAATCCTGTCGTCATCTTGATGGAACTGTTTCGCAAAGTCGATCATATCAGAAGATATATCGACACCCATCAACTTTTTTGTGCTTTTCGGTAATAGTGGCAGTAATCCATACCTCGTTATGTCACCAGGTCCACATCCAACGTCCAGCACTTGGCAGTTTTCTTTAAAATTAAAATCCTTAAGATATCTTCTTTTCATGTACAAAAATTCTCTTTGTGATTGTAAATTAAACCTTAAGAAACGTACTGCTTGATTCATTTTTAACGATAGTCTGACCTTATTCAGAGATCTAATAAAGCATTTTGTAAACAAGCTACGCAATTCTTCCAGTGACCTTATATAATCGTTGTGATAATTTCCATTAGTTGGAGTTGTATTTTTAGACCTTTTTTTAAAGAAAACATACATCAGCGTAATACCTCTCTCTTTTCCAGTTTTGAAAGATGTCAAGAGTTAACAAAAAATGTCACTATATATAGCTTAACTAATATTACCAAGATATTACCAGTCATTGTTAGTTGAGCAGCGTGATCGATTTAAATAAATGTTTACCATAAAAGCGTTTTGTGGTTAAAGTACAGCATGTTGCCTTGCGCTATATTTGAAGTGGCTAGTTACGATAAAAAAACTAGTTTATTAATCGAAATTGTGCACTCCCGTGTATATGAGGAGTTAATAGATTCTGAATAAAACAACAACCGGTAAAAAGGTTAAAGACAATTAATGCGCGCTGTTGCTGGTTGTTAAAAGGGCCATAAGGGTGCCCACTGCAGAACACTGGTGAATAAGCAAAAATTCCGAAGTCTGGTTTTCTAAGCTGAGGGTGTGGGTGTGCCATCCGGCGGGAGTGGTGTTTCGGGTTCCTTATTGTTTGGAGTCTTTGGAGGTGGAGTTTGTATCATACTTTTGCCTAATTGAATTGCGGTGCCTAGCAGGGGAAGTCGGTACTCGCCGAGCAGTGCACCGCATCCTCTATTGGTATAGCTACCCCTAGCAACTGGATTGTGGTTAGCGGGGTTCTTGGACAGGTATTTTCTGTTTCTATAAAATAGACCCGTTGTGCCGGCCGGTTCTGCGTGTACCAACATTTTTTGGGCATTCCATTCTCCTCAATGACATACCCCTAGCTACCTTTACGGTCTGGTGTGTTCTCTTCCCATTAGCTAGGGTGACATCGGTTCCTGTATTGCTGAACTGGTGGCCGTGCTATTCCAATAGCCGTTGCAGTTCGTCCCTTCCGACGCCGACTCTGGCGACGGTGTCGAAGAAGACGATATAATTATGCTCTAATACGGATAGGAGAAAGAGTGTATTATTAAGTAGGTATTCTTTGCTTGCAGTTAGTTGTGCGGCGGGGCACCGTTGTGTTGAAACCAGCATAAATTACGTCGTGTTTCCAAATCTAACCCATCCTACATATCTTGAAATTCATTTGGTAGAAAGTGAAGACAGAATTGGCCTGTGCAATTTTCGTCGTAAATGAAAGGTACCTATCTCACTAGATATTGTTTTCCATGGCCAACTCTGTTCCTACTTACCTCTCAATAATACGAAAATTACTGCAGGGCGTTTATTTATTAAAGTACATTGAGCAAGCCTTATATCGTTAGAAAAATTTGTCCTTTTTAAAAATGTCAAAGCCAACTATGACTACCATTAAAAAAAATTAAAGTTTGTATTATAACTCAAAAATTGTAAGATCTAAAAATAAATTAGTATGTTCATGTTTTAAGCATTAAAATGTCTAAAACTTTTATTCGTGTCATTTTGTTGTATTTCTAATAATAACGATTCTACAACAGTTAAATGAAAAATCACTAAATCTGTTTTTCGCTCATATCTAGTGAACAGTGGATTTTTTTCAAAACACAAAAGCATATCTTAAATAAGCTCTTAAAACGACAACTCTTTCCTCATTTAACCGAATCCGTATGTCTTATGGTTTCCGAGATCCCAATGCTTATAATGAAAAGAAACTCACCCTGTATAATAATAATCAAGCCAAGTTTTCAAGTAACTCACGTGAAATGGTCCCCTACGGGCGCATGATACGGTAGCTTCAAGCACTGTGGTGGTCTAAGTTGAGGAGATGGTCTTTGTGCATTTCTGGTAGAAATTGTTTTGGAGAACGATTTATTGATGTCATGCGAAATATGCGCTTACATTGTACTAGCGTTTACAATGAGTAATGTATATTGCCAATGAACCTGTTCTTCTCCATATTCATCAATAAAAACTTTATCAGCGTTTCTAACTATGTTATACTGATCATAGACAAACTCATCTTCTAAGTACTTAGGTACATTAAGGTAATTAACTGCCTTCATAGTGCCTATAATGGTCATAGTTAAGCCAATCATACAGAGAAATAGTGGTCAAACGCACCCTCAAAATGGTCTCTCTGCTGTAAACCATTACCTTTCTCTCCTCAGTACAGTACCTACCTAACGTTAAAACCACCATTGCTTAAAGTGTTTTGAAAATATTCCTTAAAATTTACAGTATTTTGAAATTGATTCATTTTGCGTTTGTAGTCATGGACGTATGGTTTCCATTTTTCTACTGTCGAAAGTTGTTCGTAAATGTCGAACAAATAGTTATAGGAAAATAGGTTCGTAAAAAAGTCTCCTTTTGGCTTTAACATTCGATGAATGTTTGCAACCGCTTTTCTAAAATCTACAGAATTAGCTACGGTAACGTGGAAACAACACTTACCGAAGATCTGGTACATAATGCAGACAATAAAAGGAAAACGCGTGATCAAAACAATTATGGAAATGAGGGGGAATGCTGTCGGTGCAGATATCTAACTGTTGAAATGACACCCTGTCGTCGTCCTGATGGAACTTCTTCGCAAAGTCAACCATTTGAGAAGACAAGTCGATGCCCACCAGCTTCTTTGCAGTTTTTGGTAGTAGTGGCAATAGTCCATACCTTGTTATGTCACCTGGGCCGCATCCGATGTCCAACACTTGGCAATCTTCTTTAAAGTTAAGGCAACTAAGGTACTTTGTTTTCATGTATAAAAACTCGCGTTGTGTCTGAAAATTAAACCTCATAAACCAAGCTGGATGCTTCATTCTTGGATTTATGATTAGATTATGAACTGGTTTGCCATACGCAGTATCGGGATAAATGTTTACTTAGGCACTGATAGCGTATCAGTGCGAACTTTGACCTAGCAGCGAAATTATGATGGTCCTCATGCCTAAGTTAATAAAATCCGCCATCACCTTTGGTTCTTTCTCCTTACACATTACAAAATAGAGATACAGTAACCTATTGGCTAATCTTCTTCAAAGCGTGGACTTCCGAAATGTTAGCTATAAGACTCTAATTCTTTCAGTGTATTTTGTAGGTTTTTAAACTAAAGTCCTAGTGATTGTTGTTTGCCGATTCAAGTTACTCTACTCGAAATGGCTAATCAAATTATCGAAAAGGTGAGGATGCGTGGAGAGCGGGGAAAGAAAATAGAAGAACGCCATCAGCCACTTGCCCAAATTAAACAATGACTTAGTCGTCGTCGATGCTGAGTATCATCAAAAGAGTCTCGCAAGTGTTTACCATCCAATCAGCGCAGAAGAGAGCTTTCCGCCCATCGCCCAACGTTGATGTTTTGATTTTGATCAACAAACCAGGATACTTGGACTATTGGAAAAAGAAGTGCCTCACCTTGCCTCATGCAATCATTATAGCAGTGATGCCCAAATGTTTGTCTACCCTCCACCATGACTGCTATTTCCCTGTTTATCTACAAGAAGTGTTGCTCTAAACTTCTTCATTTCTATCTTCCAAGGGCTTTTCATCCTCTTAGGAAGAGAAGCCACCAGGCTAGCGTCGTACGTACTGCAAGCTGAAAGTGCCAAAGCCACCCGCAAACACTTTCAACATTTAAATTTAGAATTTTAGAATTTTTCCTTGCACACGTCCGGCATTCGCTATAAAGAAAAATCCTAATGTTGACACAATGGCGTCGATCAACTATCGACAATTTCAAAGAATTAACTAAACCAATTTTAACACCTGGCAATTCTTGGGCAACAATAAAAAAATCTTGACATGAAAACTCTATCTGGGCCGCACTTTGGGTTCGACTAATTAATTGACGAAGACAAAAAGTTATTCCGCAACACATAAAAGCAAGTAATACAACAATGCTAGAAGAAAGAAAGGCATTTAAAGCCTGTTTTTACACATGCCACGCACGCAGGCGTTCGACACACAATAAAATAAAGAACTCTTATTAATTACTTACAGTTTTTCGATAGTCTAATAAACCTGGTCGCAAACATTTTGGGATATTCAGCCGCACTTACACACTCTGACAGCTTCAGGAACTTCACTTCTTTTTTATTAAACTGGATCTTAATGACAAAAAACCAACTGGATTGTTGAATTAGATGTGAACATTTTGTGGCCCACCAGATAATTAGGAGTTCAACCTTATTGAAGGCGCTGAAACCAAAACAACGTCTGCAACAATACAAATATTTTGAAACACCTTCCACCATATTTTGTGTTCCTGATATGTTTCCTTCTACAAATTGTTGTATCAGTATCACAGGAACGCAAAAAAGTAAAAACAGAAAATAGTTTGCCCAACGGATTTCTAACATATCAGCTTCTGATACAAGTTTTCCGCCATAAATTATCTTAACAGGATCACAGTGTATATAAAAGCTAAAGTCAAACACTTTCTACCATATTTTGCGCCTCTGATATAATTATCCTTGGACCAATTCTCCTGTTAGGATCACAGGATTGTCTTTTTAAACTATCGTGCTCTTATAATACAAACTTTCTTCAAAAAAATTATTTCAAGATTCCAGGAACGAGCAGTGTATATAAAAATAGAACACAAATTAAAATAATTTGCCAAACGGTTTTTTTCAAAAAATTACTTTAACAAGATCACATGAAGGCAAAGTGTGTATTAAACTTAAAGTTAAACCCCTTCCACCATATTTGGGCCTTGATTGAATTATCCTTGCACAAATTATTGTATTAGGATCACAGGAACGCACAAAAGAGAAAATATTGTCCTCCCAGTATGGAGTTTTGTATTTGAAATATTAAAATATCTGTAAAAAAATATTTTTTTGGAAAATTAGAGGGGGCAGTTTTGAATTTGCCCCCCCCCCTCCCCCATTTCACTTGATCGTAATTTTAAAACCGGTCGCGCGCAAAAATGTAATAGTGTGGAAACGGGCGCATACAATGCTAACGTATTGAATTCTTGATACCAATTTTCTTCAACAAATTCTTTCATGAGCACCATAGGAACCCTCAGTGTATTGTATGGATATTCTCAAACACCTTCTCCATATTTTGTGTCCCCGATATAAATTTGCTTCCTCAAATTATTGTATCAGGACCACAGGAATTCCAAAAAGGTGAAATTATATGGCGGGTGCCGTTTCTCTATAGGTTGAAGATAAGAGCGAGAGGCTAATATAAAGAAGAAAAATACGTGTTGTTAACGTAATTTTGGTTTAAGTATTTAAAAGAGCAGTCGGGACATCCTGTATGTCAAAACATTGAATTTTATTTCCAATAGACACAGAAATAGAAAAAGTTGTTGAATTATCATTTTAATGTTCAATGTCAGTAATTGTTTATTTAGTTTAACTCTATTTCTTGTTTAAAACGCTTAAATAAGGGAACGTGTAATCGAAATCAGGTGTTAGTAAAAAGGTTTTATGGAACAAGAATTACTTCGTTCTGTGATATCGAGCGAGTTAAGGAATGCATGTGGTTATCAATTCGGGCAACGGAGCGGAGTTTCGTGTATCGCCGGGGAACAACGATATTGAATTTATGAATGGCGGTGGTTTCTCCTTTACATAGGAAAAACGGAAAATAAATGATGCTGTTTTCGGGTCGATTGTAAAAGCGTATAGTACCATTGTTGTATGGTCGTGGAAGCTTCCGCTGTGTCACTATCAAGTACTACTTCTCCAGCTCCTTTCTTCTTAGTTTCTGATATTGCTAGCATGCTCAGATCTACTTTCGCAAAATCCTCCTCTAATTCTTGTTCCTTATCCGTGATAATTCTAACGTTCCATGTCGTCTTTTTTCTTTCTTGTGCCTACACCGTTCTTGTAATAATTCATTTCATCCTTCCTCGTGTCCATTGCATAATCCACAGTGTCTGGGGATTAGTTTTTTTTGCATCAGATGATCTAGCACGTTGTTGGATAATCACTTTCTTCCTTATCTTCCAAAGTTCTCCACCTTTAGGTATGCCTAGCTTTTTTTCTCTTCTCTTCTTGTGCTATTCTCCTGTATCATGCCCTTGCATTTCTCTGTCTTTTTTTGAGACATTATCGTTGATACAATATCTCTTTGCTTCAGTTTAATTTTATTTCTTCTTTTCTCTTCTCCTCTACCCTTCCTAGTTCTATTAAGTACGTTTTCTGGGGTAGTTTGCTTATCGCGTTTATTTATTATCAGTGACGCGACGGTTCCGTTTTATCAGAGAACTGCAGTGTAAACAAAAGACACTAGCCTAGTACTGGTTTAAAGCTGACGCCGATCGTGGCACTTTCGTTGGTTCTGTTTTGGGCTGAATATAAATAGCGGAGCGCACAGCGAGCGAGAGAGATGTGTCCTCCCGTTTTTAACTTATTGATTAACTCCTGTGTTCAAAATGGAAATGGTATGAGTATAGTATTATAACACTACCTATACTCAAAATCGTTCTGAAGTTATGGCGTGACCAAGGGAATTAGGGATTAATTTTTATATATAGAGATATATTTTTCAACATTATGAAATGACATGTTTCTACCGTCAGCTGCTGGAAGACTTTCTTGGTTTGCACAAGCAAGAGCAAGAGAAAGAGAGAAGGGAAAGCCGTTTTGGTACCATTCCTTTATTAATTGAATATCACGAAGTAATGAATGAAGATGAAAAAGGGCTGCAGGAACATATAAATACTAGTGCAAAATTTTCCAACTCAAACTCCATCAGTAGACACTAACCGATTCTAAACTCGCCGCTTCGTCACTACCAATAAGGCGATTTATTTCATCACATCCCACGGAATTAAAAATTTCCGTGACAGTTTTATCTGGCAATTTGAAATGGTTGTTGGTAGTAATCTTTTGGCAAAAGTTTAAGACTCCCTTGAGCAAGTCCATGAATGAATGGTGGCGATCCTCTGATACCACGGACGCGTTCTTCGCATCTGCAACAGACGCGCAGTGGGAGGATTTTTGCTGTGGCACTGTTCCCATTAGCGCAGCCACCGCTTCGCGATTCTGCGCCGCTACTTGCAGGGGAGTATTTTTGTTCTTATTCAGAGCATTTACGTTCGCTCCGTCTTTGATTAATAGCCGAATAATCTCTGGATAACCTTTCGAAGCAGCGTTGTGCAAAGGGGTGTCGCCATTTATATTACTTGGGTCAACTCTTGCCCCGCATTCAAGTAATGCGCGTACTGTGTTCAAGTGGCCGTTCCAGGTGGCTGAATGGAGAGGAGTATTGAGGTCTTTGTTTCTTGCATCCAGATTTGCGCCTCGGGTGCAGAGTACCTTGATTACCTCCGTGAAACCTCTCCGACTAGCTTGGTGCAAAGGGCTGTCACCCTTTCTGTTCCTGGTGTTGATCAAAGCACCTCCTTCCAGCAATGTTGTAACAGTCCTTAAACTTCCTTCCCACGCAGCGTTTTGCAACGGAGTGTTTTCATCTTTGTTCAATGGGTTGACACTGACATTCTTCGCTAGGAAAACATTTATTAAATTGGAGTAACTTCGCGTTGCTGCCATATGAAGGGGAGTGTCTTCATTCAGATTCGCGACAGAAAGATTCGCACCGCATTGTATTAGTGCTATTACAGCTTTGAAATGACCATTCCATGTAGCCGAATGGAGAGCAGTGTTAAGATTTCTATTTCTAGCGCTCACATCTGCACCGTGCAAACAGAGCACTTTGATAACTTCCGCGAAACCTCTTCGGGCGGCTTGGTGCAAAGGGCTATCGCCATTTCTGTCCGTCGTGTTGACCAAAGCACCGCCTTCAAGGAGCTCGGTAATTGTCAATAAATGTCCCTTCGCTGCTGCGTTTTGAAGAGGAGTGTCTTCGTCTTTGTTCAACGCGTTCACGTTCACATTCTTTGACAGCAAATATTTTACTATATTTGGATAACCTCGCAAAGCGGCAATATGGAGGACCGCTGATTCATTACCATTCGTAGCGTGGACATCAGCGCCACAGTCGATTAGCACTTTAACCGAGTCAAAGTGGCCATTCCAAATTGCCGAATGAAGTGCGGTGTTAAGATCCATATTTCCTGCATTCAGACTAGCATTACAAAGGCAAGATTGTTTAATAACATCAACCAAACCCTTAAGCGCAGCTTGTTGCAGTGTAATGTCATCATTCTTGTTTCTTATGTTGGCATTAGCTGCGCATTCATTCTGTGCTATAATTGAAGGCCGCAGCGGCGTGTTTTCGTCTTTGTTCGTGGAGTCTGCACCCCGTGATTTCAGAAACTTGATTATATCGGAAAGTCCTCGCGTGGCGGCCACATGGAGGGCAGTTGCCCCATCCGCATTTTTAGCTTGAACATCTGCACCACAGTCTACTAGCGCTTTTACCGTTTCTAAGTGGTTACTCATCATCGCCGTATAAAGTGGCTTTGTTAAGATCCTTATTTGTGACAGTTGCATTGGCATGAAAGGAGCAAAGAAGTTTCACGATGTCCACGAACCCCTTATGAGCAGCGTGGTGTAGTGGAGTGTCCCCATTTCTGTTTCTTGTGTTGACATTTGCTCCGCTCTCCACCAGTGCGGTAACTGCAGGTAAACTACCCTCCCAAGCTGCTAGCTGCAGCGGTGTATTTGTGTCTTTGTTCGTGGAGTCTACGTCCGCACCCCGTGATTTCAGAAACTTGATTATATCGGAAAGTCCTCGCATGGCGGCCACATGGAGGGCAGTTGCCCCATCCGCATTTTTAGCTTGAACATCTACACCACAGTCTACTAGCGCTTTTACCGTTTCTAAGTGGTTACTCATCATCGCCGTATAAAGTGGCGTGTTAAGATCCTTATTTGTGGCACTTGCATTGGCATGATAGGAGCAAAGAAGTTTCACGATGTCCACGAACCCCTTATGAGCAGCGTGGTGTAGTGGAGTGTCCCCATTTCTGTTTCTTGTGTTGACATTTGCTCCACTCTCCACCAGTGCGGTAACTGCAGGTAAACTACCCTCCCAAGCTGCTAGCTGCAGCGGTGTATTTGTGTCTTTGTTCGTGGAGTCTACGTCCGCACCCCGTGATTTCAGAAACTTGATTATATCGGAAAGTCCTCGCATGGCGGCCACATGGAGGGCAGTTGCCCCATCCGCATTTTTAGCTTGAACATCTGCACCACAGTCTACTAGCGCTTTTACCGTTTCTAAGTGGTTACTCATCATCGCCGTATAAAGTGGTGTGTTAAGATCCTTATTTGTGACAGTTGCATTGGCATGAAAGGAGCAAAGAAGTTTCACGATGTCCACGAACCCCTTATGAGCAGCGTGGTGTAGTGGAGTGTCCCCATTTCTGTTTCTTGTGTTGACATTTGCTCCACTCTCCACCAGTGCGGTAACTGCAGGTAAACTACCCTCCCAAGCTGCTAGCTGCAGCGGTGTATTTGTGTCTTTGTTCGTGGAGTCTACGTCCGCACCCCGTGATTTCAGAAACTTGATTATATCGGAAAGTCCTCGCATGGCGGCCACATGGAGGGCAGTTGCCCCATCCGCATTTTTAGCTTGAACATCTGCACCACAGTCTACTAGCGCTTTTACCGTTTCTAAGTGGTTACTCATCATCGCCGTATAAAGTGGCGTGTTAAGATCCTTATTTGTGACAGTTGCATTGGCATGAAAGGAGCAAAGAAGTTTCACGATGTCCACGAACCCCTTATGAGCAGCGTGGTGTAGTGGAGTGTCTCCGTTTCTGTTTCTTGTGTTGACATTTGCTCCACTCTCCACCAGTGCGGTAACTGCAGGTAAACTACCCTCCCAAGCTGCTAGCTGCAGCGGTGTATTTGTGTCTTTGTTCGTGGAGTCTACGTCCGCACCCCGTGATTTCAGAAACTTGATTATATCGGAAAGTCCTCGCATGGCGGCCACATGGAGGGCAGTTGCCCCATCCGCATTTTTAGCTTGAACATCTGCACCACAGTCTACTAGCGCTTTTACCGTTTCTAAGTGGTTACTCATCATCGCCGTATAAAGTGGCTTTTTAAGATCCTTATTTGTGGCACTTGCGTTGGCATGATAGGAGCAAAGAAGTTTCACGATGTCCACGAACCCCTTATGAGCAGCGTGGTGTAGTGGAGTGTCCCCATTTCTGTTTCTTGTGTTGACATTTGCTCCGCTCTCCACCAGTGCGGTAACTGCAGGTAAACTACCCTCCCAAGCTGCTAGCTGCAGCGGTGTATTTGTGTCTTTGTTCGTGGAGTCTACGTCCGCACCCCGTGATTTCAGAAACTTGATTATATCGGAAAGTCCTCGCATGGCGGCCACATGGAGGGCAGTTGCCCCATCCGCATTTTTAGCTTGAACATCTGCACCACAGTCTACTAGCGCTTTTACCGTTTCTAAGTGGTTACTCATCATCGCCGTATAAAGTGGTGTGTTAAGATCCTTATTTGTGACAGTTGCATTGGCATGAAAGGAGCAAAGAAGTTTCACGATGTCCACGAACCCCTTATGAGCAGCGTGGTGTAGTGGAGTGTCCCCATTTCTGTTTCTTGTGTTGACATTTGCTCCACTCTCCACCAGTGCGGTAACTGCAGGTAAACTTCCCTCCCAAGCTGCTAGCTGCAGCGGTGTATTTGTGTCTTTGTTCGTGGAGTCTACGTCCGCACCCCGTGATTTCAGAAACTTGATTATATCGGAAAGTCCTCGCGTGGCGGCCACATGGAGGGCAGTTGCCCCATCCGCATTTTTAGCTTGAACATCTGCACCACAATCTACCAGCGCTTTTACGGTTTCCAAGTGGCCACTGGAAATCGCCGTATAAAGTGGCGTGTTAAGATCCTTATTTGTGACAGTTGCATTGGCATGAAAGGAGCAAAGAAGTTTCACGATGTCCACGAACCCCTTATGAGCAGCGTGGTGTAGTGGAGTGTCCCCGTTTCTGTTTCTTGTGTTGACATTTGCTCCACTCTCCACCAGTGCGGTAACTGCAGGTAAACTACCCTCCCAAGCTGCTAGCTGCAGCGGTGTATTTGTGTCTTTATCTAAAGAGTTCGTATTTTCGTCTGTGCAAAGCAGTCTTGCAGTATCCGATTGTCCGCTTAGTGGACTATTCCGTTTTAGGAGTGATATAGCTTGAAACTTGGACAAACCTGAAAATAGACACGTACCTAGTGCTTCAGAGCTTCACCCGTTTTGATTAAATCTGCATTTCGATCCGAACTTTGCAGACATTCACTTTAGTTAAATAGTAATGTACGATTTCTTACCATTTATCTTTAGATCACTCTGCCCCTCGTGAAACGTACTCAAAACGAACAAAAACGATAGTAACATTTGGTTTACCAGTAAACATGAAACTTATTTCTAAACCACTCTTCCACTGAAGTAATGGGAGTAAATAAAATTGGGTAAACCCCCAACCTTTAATCATTTATGGTTCGCGTAAATGAGAAGATATTCGTGAACAAAGATAAGGCAAAGTTTATCGATAAGCAGCTTTATTTTGCAATACTAACGTATAAATTTGTTTCGAAATTTTTCGTCATATTCGAGAACTTTTTCATTCAAACAGTTGTAGACCATAATTACGGTATGACCATGATTTTCCTCTTCGATATCTTCACAGTTTGCGATGGCCTGAATTGCCACGTACGCGCTACCGAATTCGCTTGACCCCGATTTTCTTTCGCTGACGATGACCTCATAAATGCTATTAAAGTTAACGGATCCGTCTTCACGTTGGAAACCTTTCTCTTTCCAAACGCACGCGAAGAAAGCTCTCATATCTTCGTCATCTTCCTTTAGGTAACCACTTTCAAGTACAATAAGGTTTTCATAGAAACCTAGGCCTAATTTATCTATGCACTCGTTTTCTATTGCATCGAAAATAGAATCATCGGCTAAACTGGTGCAAACCTGAAACGTCACCTAATTAATCTGAAAATTTTTGAAAAAAGAAGTCACAGACCATGCTGCAAATTAGTAGAATCAGTTGGTTGAACATGGTGTTTAATTCTAACTTACTTCTACGTATTGTTGGAATATCAACACCGGCAATGGTGCATCATCAATTTCTCTATCTGTATAAAAGTTACCAAGGTCTAAGCTAAAGTCAACGTTTGCGTTATTGTGAAAAAAAAAATATTGCAAGTTGCGAAGTTTTATGAATAGATCTTTGCTGAACAACTACTCTCCTTTTATTTTTTCTACGGCCGTCTACGGCGTACCAAAATTTTTCCACAAATTGTAACACTGGTGGAATCGTAAAAGTCCGAAAGTAATCTGGAAGAATTAGCATTCATTTTTTGTTTCTGCGCGTTTGATTTCTATGGTGCATTGTCGTTTTAATGGTTTTCGGAAACCGTGGCGACGTCGGAGTCAATCAGGTCGCAGTAAAATCCCGCCAGCGTGAGGCGCCATCATGGTAATAGTACAATTCAGCACAATTTCCGTGTGCCGGTGTTTTAAGGACAGCCTAAAGTTAATGCGCCCGGGGAGTACTGTCATTCAAATTGGCTCTTAACAAACAAATGGTTCATCTTAATTACTGAACACGATGTTGAAAGAGACATTAATTAGCAGGGATCATTCCTGAATTTTTTTAGAGAGGCATTCGTTCCTGGGCTACGAGATCGTTTAGTACGTGATCAAAGATACAAGCAGTAAAATGTAAACGCGAGTATTAATGACTTCTGATGCACGTTCACTGCAATTATTGCATGAGATTCGCTGGCACATTTCAATTGTAACTGTCTTTGCATTCCATAATGCAATGATCCCTGTCGAAGGATCCACACAAGCCTCAGGGCGCACTCTTTTCAACTTCCTCTTCCAGCATCATTCTTTTCTAGTTTCTAGCACGTTTTATTTCCGTGAGGTTCTAATATTTCCAAGTATAACTATTCTGGCGATTGAACCTACATTTTGTGGACTCTCGATTTAGTTTGGACGTGTTTCTGCATTTTTCTCAGAGTTGGGGTGATTGTACCTTGGGTTTCACTAATTACGTGACTACGACAATTTTGTCTTATCCACCTGGCTAATTTTTGCATTCTCGTAGGCGCTGCCACTGGAAGTTCGAACCGATTTCAGTCCACCGTGGCGATAACTTCATGAGTAGCTCTCATATTTTAAGAAGTGCGTTTAAAGGGGTTTTAATTGTAATTACACCTGTTAATCTCTAGTCACAGAATTTTTAACTTTACAATTATCAAGATCAGATCCTTATCACCATACCAATCGGCGGCCATTTTGTTATTGAAGTTACGCAAAAGTAATATCAACACGTAATTTGGCTAATCTGCTATTTCCGCGCATAGATAAGGAACTAGGGCATTAAGTCAACCCGAATCAACTGCTAGAAAGTTGTAATTTTTGGATAATTTCTTCTTCAGGGAATATGATAATTATTACTTTCGTAGAAATTTAGATCATTGTTTACTAGCAATTCATTCTTTGGCCGTTTTTATTAATAAGAAACCATTTTGTAAGCGTTAATTAGTTAACAAGGAATTAAGTAGGGATTATTCCGGGGAGATTTTGCAATCATTTGGGTTGGGGCCACCAGCGCGACCACTTAGTGGCCCTGAGTAATTTTTCTGCGAAATTCGGTTTCGAACTCCATGAAAGTTAAGCGTACTGCTCAATTGTTTGTATTTTATATAAAGAGTACCCATTACGTTTCCCGCAAGAAATTTCGTTCCGAGATCACTAAAGCGAAAGTTGCTATTTGTTCTGGACTCTTAAAACTAAGCTGTGATTTCTAGTATCTTGCTCGAAACGGAAACCTCATGAGTTTCGTCAGTTGCACAGTTCCGCCGATAAAATTAACAGCCATACTCGGTCAAGGATAAATTAATTAAGTTCGCTCATATATTTTTACGGCACAAAAAGTTATTGCTAAAATTCATAAAATTATTTTAAAACTTTTTTGTCGTTGGAAATCGTGACGATAAACGCATATGGAAGTAAGGTGTAAAACTTTGGCTTGGTGAAAGTTCCTCCTTTTGTGTTAGAAAAGAAGAGTTTAAAACCAGTGAAATTCCGTTAACTGTAACGAAGCACTCAGTTTTCGTATCGGAATTTAGATACACTGCATACGTAGATGACCGTTACCTGTTTTAATTTCTAGCGCCGTCTTAGCCACCGATGAGGAACCCAGCTGCCGTAAATAATTGAGGTATCAACTTGATAAGTGCCTCCTCCCTTGACACGGCTTTCCAATTAACACCAGGCGTTAACTTAATGACCCCAATTTTAGAAATATTTTCTTGCCAAAACAAGTGAGTGTAACTAATAGCAGCTAACCAAATGAGTTGCTGTAAATCGCATCCGAACCTGTTGTGAAATGTTAATTTTTGGACGTTCGCATTCGAATAGGCTGCGCTGCTGGGAAAACCGTCTCCTTCCTGAAATGACAAATTTTATAAAAAGTAAAGCCGTTGTTTAGAGGAAATTGCCTTTGGTGTTTAAGCTTTTGGCAATTTTCACTGTATGTTTTGCGATTTTATAACGGTGTCGCGTTTGCTATTTGACTTCCGCCAATTAAAAGGGAGGTATTGCCTTACTTTTTCTGCATTTGATTTACCTTAGCTACCGCTAATTAATTTATGCTTTATTGCTTGCGTTTTCGCTATACCATAGCTACAATGTCCGTGTAGCGTAATTCTGTTTTTTTTTATTTCCCTGGACGTAACCGCCCACCGAATTCTGTACTAAACAGTTTTTTCCACTGACTCTCTGTGGCCACCTATTGTGCCAAACCGTTGAAACGGTTCCGAATCCGCCGACCTTAGCCATAAGCAAGGCATTATTTTCTTCTGGTGGCGCTCGAGTCCGTTCGTCCGTCCGTTCCGCCAACATCAGATCCAGGTTGCCGCCGATTGCATGCCGCTGGTGTGATTCAATTATTGTAAATTTATTCTTTCTTTTAATTAAATTTTAATTTTGATTTCGCTAATTATATTGTTTACCTTTTACGCGCACTTCCTACCGTAGTTCGTCGCATCACAACAAACTGTCGTGATTGAGAACACCCTGTCTGCGATTTGTAAACCTAGAGGTTGACATCCAAAAAATTCGCAACAAGGAATGATCGCCCTGGGTCTATTTTGTACGAACATCATTATCTACCGAAGGACAGTATAAGAGGCACTGCACTTTCGCTTATTTAACATTCAAGTTTGCCCATCTTTAAAAAAGTTATAAAAATTATAAAAAATTATCAAGGAAAATCTGGATTTGTGTGTTCTTAAAGATCTCAATCTCTGAGCTTATTGAAACCGTTTGTATTGCATGAAGTTTATAATTTATGGACCCATTCGAATTGGATTTGATAGAAAAAATCTCATACTCAAATTCATAGTCCTGAAGCCCTGAAGTACCTTGAGAACGGAGCAACTTCTCCATGACTATCATGACCACTTCCTTTTTCACCTCTAGCTCAGAGTCAGGAATGATCTTCTTAACCATATGTTCGTTTGGCCATCTATTATCTCCATGATACAAACATTCTGGGCCCTCCAGGCGTCTGCTTTTTGCCAATGGAAACACAGTTTGTTTGATTTAACCACTACAAGCGCTACAAAGGTCTTACACTTGGTGAGTCGGTGTTCCGAATCACAAATCGCAGGCATTTCTCTTCGAACTTCTTTTAGGGGGTGACTTTTCCTTGGGTTTCACTTCTCGAGATTGATCCTCACTAATATCATGACGTCTAAGGGGTTTCCGGATTCCGCTTGATATCGGCAAGTCACCCGGATATGTACATCCATTCACTCGGCATTTTTCCTTGGTTGGTCAATTTCACACGATCCATGTCGTCGCCTACTTGGCTCGTGATCACTTTACAACCAATGAACTGCACCCTCTGGATTAAAACACACACTTTAGATGGAGATGGAGATCTCGGAAACCAGGTACGACGATGGTCAGATTAAAGAAAAGAAGCCCAATTAAAGATTTATTATTATGCTTTAAAGAAAACCAAAAAATTCCGAAGATAGAAACCGAAATTTACCGATTTAGTCTCTATTTTTTTCTGTTATTTGAACAGATAAAAAAAATTAACAAACGCTATCTCATTGCCACCTTTTGAGCTTTATAAGACGCCGTTGAGAGATTTTCAATACAACCAACGTTTTGTTTCGGAGAAATCATCAGCCACTTAATTTTTTTATATGGACTGTAAAAAGAGTACACACTGTATTGAGTAGCATTTTTTATTGCAAATACAACGATATACGGTACACAAAAAAAAACAAAAGGAGACAATGTAACAGTGGTGGGAGATAGCATAGCACGCGACGGAAGTCGCCATCATATAACCTCCTTTGCGTTGGTCAGTTATGTTGAACTGACTTATGATAAAACAGAAGAGGCGGTGTCAGATTTGTTTATTACGCCACTGCCAGTAGTGGCACGTTTCCCCCCACTTTTATAGCCTTTTTTTATCCATTTCCGTCGCGTGCTCTTCTAATGCAAGGGTCTCTCTTCCCTTATTGTTTACACGTGGTTGCTACCATTGGTATTGCGGAAAACTTCACTTTAGCGTTTTTTGTTGGAATGACAGGTACTGATTTTGCGAAAAATTTTCTGAAATTCCTGAAGCATCAAGTTAAAATTGCCGAAATTATTTATCTAAATGTATTTACGTGAATGAGTTTTGCTAAGCTTACTATAGGTAAGCATATTTTTCATGTTGCCTTTGATTATCATTATTTATAGGTTAGTATATATCATAAGTTCCTGGCAAATTCAAAGTTGATTAACATATCATCTATTCTCTATTGTATTTATATGGGAACCCAGTCATTGGGTTAAGCAAGGTTAATCGTATCAGCGATGCCGAAGTTCAAATCTCCGTTTTACGAAGCATAAATTTGGTAACATTCTTTGTGTAACATGTGCCTTGGTTGTTAATGACCTTATATGCGTTGGCCATTCAACATTAATTTAAGCTTATATTCTTTGTGTATCTTTATGCCCTTGTTGTATCGTTGCATATGTATTCGGCTTGTGGACCTATTGTCAATATTTATTACTTATTTAAGATTTTTCTATTGCATTTATCGATTGTATTCCAAAGCTAATTCCGTTACTGTTTTGGTTCTCTTGAAACGATGTCATACAGGACCAATTACTGTTCTGATTATTAACGAGCTCCTAGCGAGTTTATAATTTTGCGGTATCTGTCCGTCTGTCCGTCCGTTAGCACGATATCTCGATAACGAATGGACCGATTACGATAAAATTTAGTAGATGGATTCTTTATCAAATTTGTAGATCGGAGTTCGTGAATTGGCAATGAAACCCAAAAAATAAGAAAGGCCCTTTTGACATCTCCGTGAGTTATGAACCGAATTGCATGAAATTCAATATGCGTATATAGCTTTAGCCATATAAAACGCAATTCCAAAAATTGAGTCTAATCGATCAACATTCACAGTGCCCTTTTTATAAACCGAATTGCAAACTTTTCTCTTTATGAAGGTATTGATATACATAGGCACTTGGAATAAAGGAAAATCAACCGCCAGTTTCAAAATTTGGTTTCAATTTTCTTATTTATGGAGGCATTCAAATGAAATTTGATACATAGCCACTTGGAATAAAAGCAAATGTAGAGCCATTTTCCAAATTTGGTTTTGTGTAGGATGTGCAGTGCCAACTTTCTTATTTATGGAAGCAATTAAATGAAATTTCATACAACACTTTACATAAAAGCAAAACTAACATCAGGTTTAAAATTTGGTTTTTCACATGCTATAGCCATACCCAGGGTAATTTTCTATATTTGTTTAGTTTATTGTTTTGTACTTTAATACTTTGTTATTGAAATAAAATGATTATACAAGCTGATTCAAATTCGAGGGCCACCATGGGGATCTCGGGAACTGTAAGAGATAGGTAAGTAGTTTAAATTTGGCAAAGTTGCGTATTTTGATGCTCAACAAAAGTTTTAAAACTTAAAAAATTTTTACTTTCGGAGATATCCGGAAAAAACCAAAATTTTGCAAAATCGTTTTTATTTTTTACTGAAGTTATTTAAAAAAATTATAATGGCCACTTTTTTCCCTCTAGAAGATGCTAGTTTTAAATTTTAAATCCGACGTTTCGTCACGGATAAACCATCAACTTTGTTTTTTTCTTATGGAAGGAATTTTTACTTTTAGTTTCAATTCATAGAGAGTTTTTTTCTGATTTCAAAAATGTAAATATCACAATTTTTTTAATATTGTTAAAATATCTTCATGTCTTCAAGACAAAATTCCCTAAGCAAAAAAGGAGATATTTTATCAATATTAAAAAAATTGTGATATTTACATTTTTGAAATCAGAAAAAAATTCTTTATCAAATAACAGAAAAAGTAAAAATGTCTTCCATAAGAAAAAACAAACTTGATGTTGGTTGACTGGAGACGAAAGATCAAAATTAAAATTTAAAAGTAGCATCTTGTAGAGGAAAAAAATTGGCCATAATAATGTGTCATTTATTTCGAAATATCTTTTTGAATAATTTTAGTAAAAAATAAAAGAGATTTTGCAAAAAATTTTTTTTCTTGATATCTCCGGAAGTAGTCGGAATTTTTTGTTTCAAAACTGAATTTTGTTAAGTATCAAAATACGCAACTTATCCAAATTTAAACTACCTATCTAACTCTTACAGTCCCCGACTCCCCGGTCAATCCCGTTTCCTATCCATAAAGAATCGCTACACAGTTGCAACTGGTGCACCCGCGCACACTTCCTAATCGTGTGAGAATGCCGAAAACATTTTGAAAAACTGCTACTCAATACAGTGTGTAGGTACTTTTTTTTACGGGCAATATAAAACAAGTATAAATTAAAGCGCATTATTTTTTAACCGAAATAGCTTTTGTTTTGACATAACCAATGGATATATTTCTTGCAGACGTCTCAATCGCCCTTTGTGAGTACCCTCTTCCGACAATCCGTTCTTGAGGTGTAAGGGAATATACCCGATCACGATAAGAGATCGAGGAGGAGGGCTATGGTTGGTAGAAATGAATTCATTTTGTTAAGACCTTTCATTAGAGTACCATGAAGGATAAAACTAGTTCCCTTTGATAAGAGGTCAGAAAGAAGGGCAGTAGTTGGTAGAAAGCGGTTCCTTTCGTTGAGACCTTTAATTAGAATTCAATGAGATAACATTAATTCCCCCCCCCCCAGGCCCCGACGCCCACTGATCTCGAAAAAGAGTCGCACGGGAAAGTTATAGTTTGTACAAATCAATTTATTTCGATGAGACCTTTAATTAGAATACCATGAAGGGTAGAACATGTGTTTACCCCCCCCCCCCTATTTTCTAAAGTTTAACTTAGCACCACTAAAGGCATGCTTATGCAAAATCTGAGACATCAGTGGTGTAAAGATCATAGTCTGAGCAAAAAGCTGACCAGAAAGGCAATTATGGAAATCTAACCCTTTTTTTTCTCTGGGCAAAAAATTGGGCATTTGATGCACACTCCAATTAGCCACTTGTTCAGAGAGTGGGGCAACATTGAAGACTATCAGCCCGCACCTGCAAATCATGTCTTCTCTGGGATTTCATTTGAACTTGAGGCAGCTGTCAAACAAAAATCGCGTTACACTGTGGTGAATGCCAATATCACAGGTAACATCAGGGGGCGCACGAACTGGTTTCGTTAAATCCTCGCAGTCAAAGGCTGAGGAGATATTATCCCTTTGCAAAATGGAACGATCAGGGTTATCCATCTTCTCAAATAACACTCTCACTTCATTCTCCGTGGAATCTCAGATGAAGTGGCAGAGCATGTCTCTGCATTTAGACGTAGATAGAATATCTTCAAATGTAATCAGACGAAATAGGGCGGTCATTAGCTTTTTCAACGACCTGAAGCTATTCTAAGCAAAAGTTCTTATAATATTAGGTGACAGAAATCCAAATCCATGAAAATGGTCTCATAAACAAACAAACCTTAGATTGTTGTAGGTGATGCTAAAAAACTTAATTAAAAAAATGGTAGCGTTTATTAAAAATGCAAAATCACAAATCACAGGTCTCAATCTTCTTTTTCTTCCTTCAGTCTTTGAGCATTTACTTCAACCCTTGTATGGATACAATTGGACATTTTCACACAGGTGTCCCCTACGCTGTCTCCTTTTACATTTTCACAGTCGCTTATCGTTTTGGCTGCCAAATAAGTACGAACGTAATTATCATACATGTCAACTAAATGATTTTCCAAGGTCCTTTGCAATTTGTAAAGATCAATTTCGCCATTTTCACGGAGCAGGCCAATTTTCGACCAGCTGCAGCGCACCATCTCGTTCACGTCATCGTTACCCTCGGCTATGTACCCTTTTTCGTTGTAATCCAAACCGCTTTTGTCGATTTTTGGGAGGCAATGCAAGTCCAGTGGTTCCAAGTACGTTTTTGGAACGGATCTGGCGATTACCTGGTGAATAAAGTAACAGTAGAAATTCCCACGCACAAATCACAATAATAACATTATACCAACCTTGCTGGATGACGCAATGAAAACGCACAAAACGGCTAAGGTTAACTTCATTTTGGTAACGTGCTTCGGATAGCTCTGTAGGACTGGAAATGGAATAAATAGCGCAATTATCGCGCTTGATAAAAGGTCAGGTTTGGAACCGGTGATCACGTAATTGTATTCTAAGTAAATGTACTAAACCCATTAACAAAGTAAATAAATTGCTATTATTGAATTACCGAGGACGAGGGCAGTGAGTCACCGTTTTTACGTAGAATTTACCTATGACTGAGCCCGTGACGTTTTAGTTTCGCAATGTTGCAATACTTTTATACGTCGTGGTCAAAGGTACGTGTACTGTATCTACGATAAAACGATTAAAATATTTTTTGATTGGGTGCGGTGTGCTTGTAGATAATGCACCGTCTAATGGTCTCCATTTAGTGTAAGTTTGACCATAACTTTATCTAAGAAGTGAAAGATAATTCGCCATCACTTAAGCCCCCATGGAGATGGCTATAGTCTATGACTAGCTAGGATTTCTCCAACATGGTTCACCTATTAGTTGTGCGTGCAAGTGACGAGCACTTACCATTAATGTAGGAAGTTACGGTCAAGCCTACCTATGTGATGCATGTGCTTGTTCAATGTATGTACACATGTGCTGCTTAATTTCCGTCGACCTAGAGGCGGCTGGCTGGGGTTGTCGCCACCCCTTCCTTTTTTTTTAATTTGAGAGGGAATTAGGGAATGTTCATACCGCACACCGCCGCCTTGTATCTGTCGGGCGATGGTAGTGTGGGGCTCTCGCCCACTAATCCCCTTCTCCTTTACAATTGGGAATACTCCACCTCTGGGTAGCGCTAGGGCATTCTTCCTAAGGGGTTTTTCCCTAATCCTTTTTATTACCTGGCCTCCTTTTCTCGCGTGCCTATTATTTCTTCAATCAGGTGGGCAATTATTTTCCATTTCTCTTCGCTTTCCAACATTACCTTCACTATCGTTCTCTATCATTTCCCCGACCCTAATAGCGACCCGGTATCTTTCCCGTTCCCACCTAGGGCATTTTAGCACTCCGTGTCCTGCATCGTCCAGCTCACCACAATCTACTCTGGTATCCCTCTCTCTCTTTTTCTTATCCATTTCAGGTAAACCCCATCCTCCCCATGCCCGGTCAGAAACTGTGTGAGGATATAGTTAACTTCCCCATGCTTTCTTCCTACCCAGCTTTTTAGATTGTCTATCAGTCCCTTCGTCCACGACTCTCGTTCCTCCAACTCTTCTTCCCATGCATTTATTACGACTTTATTATTCTTCCCTACATGCCTCGCCCAGACCCTTAGCCTCAGCGGGGGTGTGCGGGCCACTACAAATAGATCCTTATTGAATACTGTCCTATACGCCGAAGCTATATCCTTAAGGCCATTTTCCTCTGGACTTTATCCACCACCTCCTTGGCCTTTTTTGTTTTCATTACTCTTCCCCACACCTCGCATCCATATAGTATCACGTTATCGACCTCCGAGGCTAGCACCCTTCTCTTCCACTCATTCGGTCCCCCCGTATTCGCCATCAACCGGCTAAGTTGTTCAGCCATTCTTCTTGTTTTTTCCGTGACTTTTCCACTATCATTGTTCGCTCTACCGCCAGTGTCACCTCCGGGAGTCTTCTCCTCTCGGCTATCAGGACCACTTGAGTTTTACTGCCCACCAGTCTGAGCCCTCTCTGCTCCATCCACACTTGCACCTTATTTATAGAGCTTTGCGCCTTTTCTGCCGCTCGCTCGATCTTGTGGTCTGCCACCACCACGCTCAGGTCGTCGGCGTACGCCACCATAGCCACTCCTGTCGGCACTCCGAGTCGGATGACCCCATCATATGCAATATTCCACAGGAGTGGGCCCAACACCGACCCTTGTGGCACCCCTCCGTTCACCTCAAACTGGTACCCCTTCCCGGAGGGCAGTTTAACCCGATTCCTCCTGTCACTTAAGTAGCTGTGCACTACCCTTCTTATAAACCCCGGTGCGCCTTTTCTTTCTAGTTCTTCTAATATGACCCGGGACCCCCATTGGGATAGAATTAAAAGCATTTTTAACATCTTAAGTCACCTCCCTAGTACGTCGTGTGCCTCGCATTGCCGTTTCTGCTATTTTCTGTATTTGGCTAAGCGCCTCTCGGGTCCCTTTCCCTTTTCTGAAGCAATACTGTCCGTCCGAAAGACTGGCAAACTGTTCGATCCTTTCTACCAGCACCCTCTCCAGCAATTTCCCCAGATGGTTTATTAGAGATATCGGTCTCACTGAGCCCGGTTCCTTTTTGGGAATGAGTACAACCGCCGCCTCCTTCCATACCTCAGGGTATACTCCCGAAGTTAGCACTTCATCGAAAACCCTCGTAAACCACTCTGGCTTCTCCCCGGCCACTTTGGTCACTAGCTCCGGAGGAAGCCCGTCTGGTCCAGGAACCTTATTTTTGGACATCCTCTTGACTACATGCCGTATCTCTTCTGTGTTAATTTTGATTATTGTCTCTTTTCCTGCTTCCCTTCGCCAGTCCCTACCGGCCGGGAACAGCCTGTCAACCTTCTCCATTAACTCCTCATCGGGCCCGATTACTTTTCGTCTTCCCCCTATCTTGCCACAACGATTTTATACGCCCTTCCCCATACATCCCCTCACTTCCGGCTCGCCATTCTGTCGCTTCCCTTCCGTGCCCCAGTTGTCCATTTTGCCGCGTACTTCCCAGGAGATATACCTGTGGTCGCTAAGGTTCTCGACCTCCTCCACCCTCCACATGTCTATGTCTCGTGCTAGACCGTCGCTAGTGAACGAAGGTAGGTATCCGTCCCGTGTTTATCACCTGCAGATCTAGCATAGCTATTAGCTCCTCTACGGCATTCCCCCTAGCCTTCCGTTAGTGTCGCCCGGTCTCTGAGACCGCAGAAAACGTCAATCGTGTATGAATCCGAAGATTGGCCGAGTACTAGCACAGTTTGGATGTTGTACTTATACTCTTTGGGTCTGTTTTTGGTGATACTTACAGAGCGCGCATATTGAGGTGTGAGAGACCGCCGTTACTAATGACGTCTTCGTCTACGTGAATCGTTTTTTCTTCGTTTTGATTATTATAAACACGTTGAACACGTTGAAACACCTTTTGTTCACAACAAAAGAACGTTTTGTTTTTCCAAAGCACTCTTCTCAAAGAATTAAAAATTGTATTTTTAGGAAAAATGTGATGCTGAACCACCATGTGTGAGTTATCGTTGTAAAGAGAAAAAAAGACGTAATCTCAAAATGTAAAAATTCAATATGGCGCCCATAAGAAAAACTAAAGTTGCCACGTGTTTCTCCGTCATCTTGAAAGTAATTAAAAACAGGATGCCATATTTGAAATCGCCATTATAAAGTGTCCGAATAATGTGCTAATTGGAAATGTCTACTACGACTAGTTTATCATAAAAAAATTAAAAACGAAAATCAGAAATTTGCGTTTTTTTGCGATATCTTCAATATATTTCAAATTTCTTTTCAGATTCTTATTCAGCACGAAAATTGGCAACTTTGCCCCCATTTAATTAACTTTCTATCTCTTAAGATAAGTGAGATCCCAATAGTGGCACTCGAAAAATGGACACCGGTATACTGGAAATAAATTCTACACCTATTAACACACCTTAGAAAATAATTGCCGATTAATTTACATTTAAAAAAAGCTTCTTTTGATACCGCGGTCTCACACACCGCCGACACCAAATATGTTGCAAAATGTCGCGACACTACCGGAAGGCTAGGAACACTGTGGACCAAGCGTTCATATCTCCCACGACCACATATTTTCGGGCTCCCACTCTCTTCACCTCTCGTGCCAGGTCTCCAATAACCTCTTGCAACTCCTCCAAAGTGTCGTTTGGCGGGACAGCCCCTTCCTGACTTTCGGTAACGGTGCACCCCCCTGCTGCAAAGGTATTGCGGCGGTCTGGTTCAAACGCTGTGGCAAGTGTTGGTAGCGTGATTGTCATTGATGTCGAGGTGGCCATCCTGGAGCAGGGCGCAGGTCGTGAGTGTGAACTTTCACCTGTTTTCCGTTGTCTATTCGTATCCGTATCCCAAAAAATGCAGCCCGATTCGAAGATTTGAGTAAGAATGCCGCGCTCCCACCCGATTTTTGCTTAAGTACTCGCCGAATCTCAAATACGAAACGACCCCACCAGAGTATCGGGAGAGTGTAATGGACCAGGAGGTGTTTTTGTTAATAATTCGTAGAATACGTGTTACAAAAATGCTTTAAATTTTCTCTATCTTCTAGGAAAAGGTTGTTACGTTCATTTTGAGCAAAGTAGAGGTGGGTCGGGGGAATATCATATCATATCATTTTTATTTGTAAATAACAATTGTATACACAACAAATTTACACGTCAACAAACAAACATAGAAATGTATATATAATTTAAACACATATTAGTCATCTATCTATTTAAATATTCTTTTCCATTATAAAAAACTCCTAATGTCAAAAACTCTTTAACTTTTCTTTTAAACTGGTTTTGTCAAGTTTTTGAAGGCACTAGGCAACAAATTATAATATCAAACGCTCTTATACTCAGGCGACTTCTTATATATATTATGGGATTCTCGCATTCTACCTAAAACGAAGAAAAATAGGAAATATAGTAATAGTAAATTGGATGGGCACCCGTTTGCCTTTAGTAAATTTCGAAAGAAAAGAGAGAACACTTATCGAGAGGGTAAATAAGGCAGAGTAAGAGATTTCTGTTCTGGTCTTGATAAGCTAAAGAAATAAAATAATTGACAGAGTCGCGGCTTCCTATTTAATTACGAGGCTAAAATGTATAAAATTTGACAACACTGCAGATACAATTTTAAATGAATTTCTTTTGTATCAGCAGTCTTCATCATGCTATAATACTGTCTTTATTTTACCACTTTTGAAAATGGCAAAAATAATCAATATCCTGCATTCTTTCTTAATAATAACACAACAGTAGTGACGGTAAACCAACTGTTCGATATTGATGCGGCGTTGCCAACTCTTACAGCGGAGCCGCGTAATTATAGGAAGCCGTGACAGGGTAGAACATAAAAAACAGTTGTCATAATTTATCAGTATTTAACCAGGCATGCGCAGATAACAATGGAGCTATAATTGGTAAATGACTATCAAACAAATCTAATAATTATAGTTCGATCGTATCAACAACCAGTATGTCATCAAACGTTACATCAAGAAGTCATCGAAAATAAAAATATTACTTTTGAACTTTGGTCATAACGGCGTTTTGAGCTCAGAAGGGCGCTTTTCTGCCTTATCTGTAACAGATAACAAAAGAAACAAAAAACCAGAGGGATAGTGAATAGCGCGGCACATACATATAATATTGCGCTAGCAATGTTCAACGTTCAATACTCGGGTCTCGTATACTAAAACCGTAATTAACACTCAATAAGAATCAAAAGAATTCCATGTACGTTAACTAAACAAAGCAAAATTTTGACTCGACAACGAATCGTCCGTGCAAATCGGATATATAAAAGCATAAACGTGACGTTAACAAAACTACCCCGTGTGACCGTGCCATTTTTGCCCGAAGTCTCCTGATACGTAGTTTCTGAATCGCTCTATCACCACGTCGCCATGTTTGAATTGGGTTGAGGTGGATCCGTAATTGACATCCGCTCTTCCTGTGCTTCACCTTGTTCCACTTTGAGTAGTAGGTCAGGTTTCGTAAGCCATTCACCCGAACGAGTGCCCTCGTACCCTAGGAGGGCTTGACTTGGAGTTGTTCCGGTGGAGGCGTTTCGTCTCGACCGGATTATGATAACGATGATTGGCAGGACATGTCTTGGGGTCTTTTCCTTGGAGGTCTATCCGAATGTTGTTCTTGATTTTGCCTCTCGACCGGGCTAGCTTACGGATGAAATGGGGTGGCCCAATGGTATCAACCACAGTGTCGTAAGGGGGCATCCCAGGTGATTGACGTAAACTGGGGCCCGTTTGCACAATGACTCTTCGGGACCTGTATGTTCCAGTTCCAATCACATCTCTTTCTAGTGTGCTGGCCTCGGCGTCGGTTGTGTCCAGAATTGGCCCGCGTTTTGTGCCGACGCAGATCCTGCGTACGTCCCTCGTGTCCGTCGTGATTTTAAACCAGTGGTATTGCGTGCTGATAGCGATTGCGGTCTGCTCCTCCCGGTGTGACCGGCCCTCGGACGGTGAGGAGCACTAAGATCCGAGGGCACACGGAGATGGAACGGCGGTAGAAAACTCTCGTGCTGAACATCCTTCGAGGTGATAGTGGGCTGGTCCCCGGGAGTGCTAGTTTTTCTGAACCAGTGAATCCTGCGGCGCTAGGTTGTTCCCCAGTGAGTGAAGAGGAGAGTCCGGGTCTGCCAGGCTAGATATTGCGTCGGCGCATTGTCGCATTTTTACAAAATTGTGCGTCGACCCCGGTGTCCAAGAAGACAATTCCAATGAAAATGATACCTCGGACAGTGGTGGCGCTTGGGAGTTTTCGCGGAACATTCGGAGGTTGCGGGTGGTGTTGCAGTGCCCCGGGCTGAGATTTTGTGGTGGTCTTCAACACCACTGGTGAGACGAACCAGGTCAATGGAACTTACCAGTTTGCACGTTCCTTCAGAGAAAGGTCGGACGCGAAGATGTAACAACTCCTTCAAGATGTCGATGTGGTCGCAAATCGAGATTCCCAGACGCCTCGCTATCTGCGTCTCGCTCTGGAGAAAAAAGTGGGCGGACTCACCCTTTTGTTCTCTGGAGAACAACTCAGCGCTCATATAACCACGAATTCAATGGTTGTGGTACTTTCAACACGAACAAAGAAAAAGTATTTATTTCGTTGCAGCTTAGGTAGACTATTACTAAGGAAACACCCTATGACCAATATGCAACACACATGTATTGTGGTTTGTAAAGATTGTGCACAATGGGCATTTTTCGTCTTTATTGTTGTTTATTAAGGATCGTTGGGAAAAAGACCAAGGGCATTATGTCAAAGTCCAAGACATGAACGACCGCATAGGTTTTGATCAAAACATGTCAAAATCGTTATTTATGCACCAAGATCGATGGGAAAAAGACTAGGGGCATTATTTCAATGCCCAAGATATGAATTTGATGCATTTTTGGCGACCACGTGGATTTTGATCAAAACATGTCAAAATATTTATTCATGCACCAAGATCGTTGGGGAAGAGACTAAGAGCATTATTTCAATGTCCATGAATTTGATGCATTTTTTTTAAACTATAATATTGTAAGATTAAAATAAATGGTCGTAAAAAAAGGGCTGGTAATACTGAGGATCTTTCGATATTTCGTTGTATCGGTTTATTTTAAATAAATTAATCTTGTAGTATACAATCAACACACGTAAATTTATGTTACATAAACTTAAGCCACCCATAAAAGTGTGTGGGGTACAAAATTATCCTGATAGAATACGTCTCTAGATTATGTTGAAACTACGACCTTTCAAGGTCTCCAAATCAGCGTTGTACCAAATTCCTACCAGGAGCTTGGAATAATTAAAGTTATTGGAATTCAAACTACAGCAAACCATTTTGTTCATCTACGCCTAGTTGAAATATGTGCAGGAATAACCATGCAATCAAAGCATATTAAGAGTGGGTAGTAGATAAATTGCAATACCATATCAATTTGTTATTTTGGATTTTGAATATTCGTACCAAAAACCATAACCCATTTTTTACATTCTTGGTCAGGATTTTCTAGGGCCTTTTTTTTCTTTGGCTGCTCATATCTTCTATTTCCTCGAAATTCAACAAAGTCACTCCTTTTTCTAACGAGAAAAGTAGATGGTCCTTATATACAGGGTGCCCATTATGTATGGAATGTAGTATATATCTCGGTAAATATCGACTGTATACAATTTTTTCTATAATATGAAAGTTGTTTAACATTTTATTTCCAATAATAAAGAAGCTTTCCAAACAAATGAATAACGAAAAACAATTGCATTTGTTTAAATAGTAATGGACACTTCCATTAGGCTCATGCATAATGAAAAGGTGACTGTTATTTTAAAAAATGTAATTGTTTTTCGGTACTCATTTGTTTTCTGAAATAAAAACAACTGAATGCTGCCTTATTAGTGGAAATAAAACAACTTTCATATAGAAAAATATTGTATACATTCCACATTTACCGAGATATACAGGGTGTTTCGAAATTCGCGCACACGGACTATGGGATGGTGTTATACGACAAAAACTGAACAAAAAGTTCCTCTACCAGTTTTCCATCAGACCGCTACTTTTCGAGCTACCGCGGTTTTAAAAATCTCCGCCTCCCCCCTACGCTGCGCCACTGGTTAAAGTTAATAATAACACATTTTTAAAAACAAAAGAAGGTTCAAAATAAACTATAATTATGACCAGTACGTAATTACAACAGTTGTCTGCTAGTAAACAAGCTTCAGCACGTTGAAAAAAAAAGTGCCGGTCTGATCAAAAACTGGTAGAGGAACTTTTCAGTTTTCGTTGTATAACACCATCCCACAGTCCGTGTGCGTGAATTTAGAAACATCCTGTATACTATATTCCATAGAGAATGGACACCCTGATGTATAATTTCGTATGGTATTGTGAAACGAGCCCTGACCCATGTCTCCTCGGGATGTGCAACTGTTACAAACTATCCCATGAGCACTACCGCACAAACACAGTCTTCTAAGGACAAACCAAACTGCTGGTAACATGCAAATCAAACGGCTAAAATATCCTTACATGAAGGCTACCAACGGGATTGCCACCAAATCGTCATCATGCAGTTGTAAACTTTGACAACGGTATCTCCAGAATCCCTCCCCGTTACGTCCCTGCAAGGCTCAACTAGATCTTCAGCGGTTACCTTAGCGTCAGGCGTTTTCTTCACTAAATTTTCGTGCATCCAAACCTTTATCTTGTTCGCGTCGATTTTGCTCCCCCCAGTTAAGTACCCCGCCTTGGACCAGGAGCAGCTCACAAACTCGTTCAGTTCCGAATCTCCAACCGTCAAAAAATTGTACCGGTTAAAGCCGTCCATGACGAAGTCCACCGTTAGGTTCAACAACTTCATGCAGTCGTAGTCATGCTCGTCTAGATCGGATACTTTCAGCGTTCGAACGAGGGAGATCTGCAAACAAATGTTAGCCTCGCCAAGAAGATAAGGTTACATACCTACGTTCAAAAGCAACGTTAACACAAACTTGAAGCAAATCATCTCAGACCTGAAGACGGCTACACAACACTTTGTAATGGTGAAAGGTCGGCGGATGTCGATAGATAAACCCAATACAGTAAAGAGAACGTTGTTGGGTAATTGCTTTTCAATTGAAATCAGCTCGGTTTTTTATACAGCGTGACATGCGTTATATTTAGGTAATTGGTAAACGTAAATAAATTTGACGTGCAGTATTTCCCAACGACAACCTCCCCGTTTCTGTATTCTGCAACAGACAAGGTGATGTGACCGGGAAGTTTCAAGGTAGGCGGATCAAATTTAGCGCGTTTGTATAGACGCAATGCGTTTGAACTTTTTTACACTAGGAGCGGTGGGTATATATAAAATCTAAGTTCTAGCACAGCTCTTATAAAAATCTAGAAAATGGATTATTGTGGAATTTTGATTCTCGAAACCGGACATGTTTACAGAAGTGTTAGAATCAAAATTCCAGATCATCTCTTTTACATAATTGATGAACTGTGTGCGTTGGCACTCTTTAATGGCGTAACTAATCGAAGTAACCCCCACATACTACGTCCCACCTCAATGTCATACAAAAATGTCTAAAAAAATTCGTTATTATTCAATTGAGTATAGGTACTTAGGCCTGATGTACACATCCGATTTTTTTGACGTGCGGCGCCGCCGGTGCGGTGCCGGAGTTACATTGAGTTATATCGGGCAGTGCGCACAGTGGTCCGGTACCGTTGCGGAGCTCTACGACCAGCGTGCGTCAGTTTTCGACCCGTTCGTCCGAGTTTGTAGTACATTGTGTACCCACATACATTTTACCGTTGCGGTTCCGCACAGGCGCCGCACGTTAAAAAATCGGATGTGTGCGCCGGACCTTAGTTTCATTTTTTTAACAAAGGGAAATACGCTGAGGTATTAAATTTCATCTTTTGTTAATTTTCTGCTTTGAATTGCAATAAGAAGTCTTTCGTGACGTAAAAATCCAAACACTGAAAGGAAGGGTTTTGAATAGTAAAAATGCAACAGCTGTTGTACCAAAACAAACATCTATTTCGAAAAAATGAGTTTGGGCGCTACCCCTAAAAATCTACATAATTGCATTTTAATTTGCAAATTAAAAGTCAAGAAATTTTATTAAATTCTGACAAAAGAATTTTTTTTCAATTTCTAAAAACCTCTATATGAGGAAAAATCCCTCGGTCCCAAATTTTATCGCTATCAGTACTTTAGGCGTACGCTAAGAATTAATACAATAAATTTATGAGTCTTAAAATGGATTAATTTATAACAGTAATTACAATTTATCACTCACAATTTATATCATAACAAGAACGCATCGAAGTAGGAACTAATTTGTAACGTAATCCGATTTGCTTATATAGTCGAGTGTTCCCGAGCGGTCACGAAGATTCTTGAATAAAATAATACATATTCCGTCACATACGCCTTCGTTCTTTATCGCCGATGACTAATCTTTCATGGTGCCTCGAAGGCTATCGAAATTTCTGGAGTGTTCGCTAGACTCTTGGTTAACGGTTTCAAAACTCTGAAATTCAAGATTAAAGCCCTCGAGGTTAAATGTTAGAAGTCACGGATACAAGTTCTACGGTTATAGTTTCAAGGTTTACCGCATGGTACGCATACTTGCATATCCCACTGTACAAATATATCCCGCATCAGTATCACTCCCGCTCCTGTACTCACATACCCGCGTCGGTTTGGATGGACCCTTTAAATGTTTTACTCCAGATTCAAGATTAAAAGTTCAAAGTGAAGCAGTAAAGAATTGAATAAAAAAATATGAGTAAAGGATAAAGAGTAGGAGGAGGAGAAATAGGAACAAGATCGAGAAAAGATCGAGAACAAAATCTAGAACAAGATCGAGAAGAACAAGATCGAGAACAAGATCGAGAATTAAAAGTTCAAAGTGAAGCAGTAAAGAATTGAATAAAAAATATGAGTAGGTAAAGGATAAAGAGTAGGAGGAGGAGGAATAGGAACAAGATCGAGAACAAGATCAAGAAAAGATCGAGAACAGATCGAGAACAAGATCGAGAACTATATCGAGAACAAGATCGAGAACAAGATCGAGAACAAGATCGAAAACAAGATCGAGAACAAGATCGAGAAACAAGATCGAGAACAAGATCGAGAACAAGATCAAGGACAAGTGAATCTGAGATATCCATGGTGTGATGAAACTCAAAATGGGGTTGTGTAGAGTCGTTAAATCACAAAAGACAAAACACAAAACCTTCCCCATACTAATGAAGGTTTTGTGTCTTTTTTGGAATTAACGACTATCAAGAACAAGATCGGGAACAAGATGTAACAGTATTTCTGTACAGGTTAATTAAAGTTCATTTTTACGTAATAAAAAATATCCAGTCTAAATATAATCATGACTCCCAAGTACGAATGATGTGACTGAATGAGAATGGATTTAAAGGAATTTGTTTACAAACTACTAAAGTATAAATACGGGGATTTGAAGCAGCAGAAGGGAGTTGCTCGCCGCCTTTTTAAGGAGCATCATCTATGACAGTCGCGCCCGCAAATTATAAGCGCGAAATTTCATAATAGAGTGTTAAGGCGACATTTGTAAGAAAAGCAAGCAAAAGAACCGAGTGAAATCATCTTCATCCAGCCAGCGTAGAAGAAAGCGAAGGCGATTCTTCACGGAGCACCGGAGAAAATTGGAAAATTGCGAGATTACCTAAGACGAGTATTCATTGGCTGGGTCCTGGGTTCGAATCCCAGGTAAGGCATGGCTGTTTGTGATTGTATAGTGGGTTGAGTGGGAAGAGTAGCAAATTGCTAACTCTCCGCCCACTATAAAATAAAGACAATAAAATAAAAAAAATAAAAAATAAAATAAATTATCAATTTTTCTATACGCGGTCCGTGCGTAGTCCACATAGACAGTACCAAAAAAAGTCGAAGAAAAACCAGCCTGCCTGTGATTGGCCTAACTGAAAAGCGAATAGTAGCCTGCAGTGGGTGGTCCTAATTCATTCGATCGAAGAGACCAAGTTATTCTCCAAGTCCTGGTGCATAAATAAACTAAAGGTATCTATAAACAATATTGCGTTGTCGTTTATTGTGCGTCGTTATTAGCCCCGTGGTAGCTTTATTGCATTGTCGCTTATTTATAGAACATTAATCTAAAGCGGTGTCATTGTAAAGGCGATTTAATTACTTACGAGTGTTGCATACAAAACAGTGCTTATCAGAGCTGTTGCTTTCATTATAACGAATCGAGCCTGGAGGCGTTACTACGCATTTACAGCAGTTTTGTTTTGCTTTTCGATTAAATTGTATGATAATTTATGAAATACGAATTAAGTTTCTTTCTGTACTCAGCGGTTTTAGAGTAAATACTTTGATTTGAGTTCACGTAGTAAATACAGATTTTCCTTTCTATGCAGTGATTTTTTGTGAATGAATGAGTTAACTTTACTTTTACAGGAGTGTACCGCCTCACCCCCATTTCTCTTAATAAGTGTTATTTACAGTTAAAAGGCGATTTTCTAAGAGAAAAAGAACTTAACAGGTTTTAATAAAGATTATTGATTTTTATTCATTTATCCTGTCCCCTTTCCTTGAGGCCAGAAGAATCATCAACTGAACCTAACCAGCGCCCAACAACCCTTATTTTATATAAGAAGAACCAACCCCAAATAAAATAGTTTATGGAAGAGACGGTAAGGAGAGTTGAAAAGTAACCAGCCGGTCACAAAGATCGAGAACAAGATCGAGAAAGGAATCGAGAAAGGGATCGAGAACGGGATCGTGCCCAGCACAGATACCACCCACACACCTGCGCATGCGCGATTCTGCCCAAAAGTTTTTCAGCTCTTCTTTTAATGTGTAAGAATATGTGCATCAAATGTGGTTCCAATGGGTTCAGCCGTTTCGCAGACTACTACATACAGACATTAGAACTTCGAAACACAAAAAAGTGAGAAGGGGGAGGGGGGTAATTTTTTCGACCCCAACGCAATATTTCCTAAAGTGCGGGTGATAACACTTTCAGCATATAACACAAGAGTAGTGCTCCATTACTTGAGATTCGAGGTTTAAGGTTCAAGATACAAGGGTTTTCAAGTACCCGGCCTAATATACGAGAAAATGAAGAGCGTTATGATAAGAAGCGAGTGTAAAACCAGATAACAGTCGAAACGCAACAGTGTTGCCGGTTCTAAAAACCCTCCTTACAGAGCATGAGGAGCGCTCGAACTATACCTTCACGCGTATAAAAAACGAAGCCGAAACTGTGTGAGCGTTGGGTCCGTTTCCGTTTTTTTGGCGAGTTTTTGGTGTAAGAGAACGATTTTTCGCCGAACTTTCGAAGCGAAACAATGTGAATTGTGCGCGGCGTTTTTAAATTGCGTAGATTCATTTCCAATTAAAAGTTCGAGACAAAGTCCTATATTTGAAATATAAGAAGGAATCATCAACCGCGAAATCGTATGTGATATTTTATCGCGAAAGTTGGAGTTATTTACCGAATGTTAAGGGAAACCTGTGCCGCTATTTCGATTAAATTATTGTTGTGGGTGCTTTATCAATTCATTGTGAGTTGCCATTACGAACAAAACTTACTGCATTATGGAATTAGCGTGCTCGAGTTTAAATAAATTTTTACCAGGAAACCGTTGTGGCCCAAGGTGCGAAATGTTCATTGCGTTTATATTTGGAGCGGTTGGTTAGACGATAAAAACAAGTTTATTAATCAAAATTGTACGCATTTCTTGTGTATTTGGGGTGTTAATAGATTGTAAATGAAACGGTAACCGGTAAAGCGATTAAAGACGATTAATTCGCGCTTTCTGCTGCGTCTGGTACAGATCTTTTCTTTCCAGTTCCTGGGTACCATTCGACTCGCCGTTTCTTCGCGCGTTTTATTAGCTTCTAACGTTAAAGTCGTCTATTTCATCTGTTTTTCATGAAAACCGCTACACAAGTAGTATAGGTTTTATTTATTTTTTTTTTTCTTATATTACGCTTATAATATAATAAACGGCAATTGTTCTAGAAGGATTAGAAATGTTCTACAATAAACACGTAATTTTTCACGTAAGGATTGCGTCACATCTGCCTTCACTTTTATCGCCCCTCATCTTTCATGGCGCCTCGATGTCTATCAAGATTGCTGGAATGTCCGTTACAGTAGAGACTTTGTTTAATTCGAATTCTTGGTGCTTCAAAACTTATATTCCCGTTAAAAATGTAGAGGGAGGAGGAGCATTTTTACCCCAATGCAATAACTTCTTTACTAACGTGCGGGTGGTAAAAATGGGGAGAATTTAAATTAAATTATCGTTCCGAAGTTCAAGAGCAAGTTGCTGGGTAAGGAGGTGACGCACACAGACAAGTTCCCAAAGAAAATCTGTTCATAGTGGTAAGCGTCTATCTCTGAATAGTTTGTGTTTGTGTTAGTTAAAAATTAAACAAAGTAAAAAACAAATTTTTTACTATTTTCCCATTATCCATAGCGTTTTAGCCCAGCCGAATTTAAAATTGAAAAATTCGATGTAGATGTGATTTGTTTATTTAAAAAAAACATAAAATTTCAATTTCAACTGAACTCTTGACCGTTGTGAAAAAAAATAAATATTTAGACACCCCACAGGGTTCTTACAATGCAGTTGTAAACTTTAATGCCAGTATCTCCAGGATCATCGCCCCTGATCGACTGACATGGCCTCACAAGGTCTTCGGCCGTAGTTTTAATTCCAGGTTTCTTTTGTATCAAATCGACTTCCAACCACGCCTTCAATCCGTCAGGATTAATTTGACCCTCCGTTGTGAGATATCCAGCCTTGCGCCACGTGCAATTGAGAAATGCGTTGAGTTCTGGGTCGCCCTCTCTCAAGAAATTATACTCATCGAACCCGTTGACCACGAAGTCTACCGTAAGGTTTAACTCTTTCATGCACTCATAGTCGCGCCCTTCCAGACCCGATTGATCGTATGCGGAACTGAGAAAGACCTAAAAAAGAAATTTAGAGTCGGCGATATTGTTGTTAGGCACGTACACTCAGTGAAACAATCACTGGCATGAGAAGTGTGTTCATTTTTGCTAAATCGCGGCGATTGACATTTTCCTATTGCGAACACTATTTATATTGTCGAGATTGAAGAATCTTGATAACCATATCTTCTGGGAATGCCAGGGGAAAAGTTGTTTTGCTATTTCTCCAGTACAACGAATTGATGATGAGTTTTTAGAACCCCTTGTACGAGATATTATGAGGTTATCAACTACATGGGGCAATCGTTGATCTTACACTATGACGAACACATGACAAGTACGTTTCGAAACTTACATTTTTACTCGCTCCAGCTTTGCCAAAACTTCACGTCGAAATTTTAGCGCATTTTTTTAAGAATTAAACAGATGTGCTATTGTTTGCGTTTTGTTCATCCGTCCGGACCCACTTCTGCCGTTTTGAACTACTTTTAGGGAAATGGTCCTAGAGCGCTGTAATTTTCTGCAATAGGTAGCTTATATCTGTCAGACGGCCGTCAAAGTTTGGTGTCTTAAGGGGGGCTCCCCCATGAGTTATTTCCTTAGATGCTGTTTTTGAAAGTAAAATTTGCACAACTTTTACATACGACAACCGATTGGTGTCAGATTTTGCATACACATGCCTTTAGTGGTGCCAAGTAAAACTTTGAAAATAGGGAGAAGGGGGGAGGTGAACACATGTCTCATCGAAATGAATTGTTTTCTACAAAGTATAACTTTCCTACGCGACTCCTTTTCGAGATCAGTGGTTGGAGGGAATGGGGCGGAACGGGATGGTAAAAATATACCCATTGGCGATGTCAAAACTTGCAGTGCGAATATCTCGAGAATTGAATCTAGGGGGCGCTCATACAGACATTTGAATGATCGTAAAGTGACTCGTGGTTCGGTCTGGATAGTGATTATAGGCGGCTCGTCGGTGTCCCTCGGATACCGGGCGACCTCCGAGTGGTCGCCTCTTTCCTTCGGTAAGGGACTGACAGCCATGGTGGGGAAACAAATAGACATATTGGGGCTAAAACATAGATAAGAGCCTGAGCTACATGCAACACGTCCAAAAAGCAAGAAGAATGGCTGAACAACTTAGCCGGTTGATGGCGAATACGGGGGGACCGAATGAGTGGAAGAGAAGGTGCTAGCCTCGGCGGTCGATAGCGTGATACTATATGGATGCGAGGTGTGGGGAAGAGTAATAAAAACAAAAATGGCCAAGGACGTGGTGGATAAAGTCCAGAGGAAAATGACCTTAAGGCGTATAGGACAGTATTAAATAAGGATCTATTTGTAGTGGCCCGCACACCTCCGCTGAGGCTAAAGGTCTGGGCGAGATAGAAGGGAAGAATATTAAAGACGCACTAATTGCATGGAAAGAAGAGTGGGAGGAACGAGAGTCGTGGACGAAGGGACTGATAGACAATCTAAAAAGCTGGGTAGGAAGAAAGCACGGGGAAGTTAACTATTTCCTCACACAGTTTCTGACCGGGCATGGGGAGAATGGGTTTTACCTGAAATCGATAAGAAAAAGAGAGAGCGATACCTGCGTAGATTGTGGTGAGCTGGACGATGCAGGACACGGAGTGCTAAATTGCCCTAGGTGGGAACGTGAAAGATACCGGGTCCCTATCAGGGTAGGGGAAATGATAGAGAAGGAAAGCATAGTGAAGATAATGTTGGAAAGCGAAGAGAAATGGAAAATAATTGCCCACCTGATTGAAAAGATAATAGGCACGCGAGAAAAGGAGGCGAGGTAATAAAAGGGATTAGGGAAAAACCCCTCTGGAAGAATGCCTTAGCGATACCCAGAGGCGGAGTTTTCCAAATTGCAAGGGAGAAGGGGTGAGAGCCCCACACTACCGCCGGCCGACAGATACAAGGCGGCGATGTGCGGTAGGAACATTCCCTAATTCCCTCTCATCAAAATTTAAAACAAAGAGGGACTGGCAGCCAAGCCTTGGGCAAGCGGCTCTGCCCAGGTGAGACCGCATTTCCGCACTACTCGTGAGAATTGTGAGGTCGACTATTCAAACAAACCCTTTCTGAGCTCCTCGTAAGGGGACCACCCAGCCGGACGCTGAAAAGGGGTCCGGTAACCGGGCAGACTCCTTGAATGAGGGGACCGCTCCAGGGCGGGGTCTTATTCAAGGACTTGGTGATGGATCAGCTCCTATTCGCAAGAAGAGTAGGACTGGTCTACAAGGCGATGGGCAGGAAACACGGGCTCGATGGTAAGACCTCGGGTCATTGACTCAGGAGACAACCCGACGTCAGAGACCAAGCGTCTCACATCGGAGGGAATCACTCCAGGTTCTGGCTCACGGCAGCTTGAGAAGAGGCGTAGAGCTTCTGGAGCACCCAAGGTTACGGGTGCACCACGAACCTATGGGCTCAGGGTGGCAATTGGTTCCGGTATCACACTCGGAGGTGGATTCTTATTATTATGACTTCATTGAATACAGTTGTCGAGTTGACGAGTTTCTCAAAGTTCAGACAGACGTCCCCTAGGATACGGGCTCCCGGATGACAGCATCTTTAAACGCCTCCAGGGGCAAAATCCTTATTTCAGGACGAGTCTATGGAGGACGTTCTCCCGCAGGGGAGAGCATGGTAGCGTCCTCCTCGCATTTGGTGTCGATGAGGCATCTTATTAGGCACTCCAGCGGGTTTCTCGGCCTCCGTTTGTGACGAAAGCGAGCGGGCGTCCCGGCTGCGCCAAAAGAGAGAGCTCTACCTGAGCAGCGGAACCCAGTGCCCTTGCGACGGAGGACGCCCCTATGACATGTCAAAGGATCACAGGCCTATTGGCCTATCATCGTTTCTTCTAAAACCTAGGAGAAACTGGTGAATGCATAAATAGGAATAATGTAGACTGGATCCAGACCACTGCATCCGTTCCAACATATTTTCAGAGACGGCTCTACACAATCTCGTGTGCAGACTGAAAAGGAAATGCCTGCGGGAGGGGGAGGGGGTTAGGCTCTGGGAGCGTATTTAGATATCTCCACGTTCGATTTTAATTAGTGCTTCTCCCTTGGTCAAAATAGGACCGTGTTTCAGGCAGAGATGTTAACCATCATGACCTGTACACAGGAGAACCACCGTAGAGGTTGCCGTTATAAGCATATATACATACACATCTAGTGACAATCAGGCGACACTGAATGCCCTGTCAGCAGACAGGTTCCGATTGGCTATGACGACGCTTGATTGCAGGCGAACTCTAGATAGATTAAGTGATGGTCTCATAGGGAAGCTTGATCTGGGTGCCAGCGCACTGTGAAATAGAAGGCAACGAAAGGGCGGACGAACTGGCTTGTGAAGGCAGTGGTGGGGTCTTCGTCGACCCTAGAAACTGCGCCCTCGGCTGTCAGGGCCAGGATTAAAGACTAGGTGACCAATCAATTCCAGGCTCGGTGGCAACAAACAACCGGACTCAGACTGATCGGAGTCCCCGGTGAATAGAATAGAATAGACCACACAACAAATTACTAGTACATCTTTAAATACGAAATATAATGTTAGTCCAACCAATGGGATTACTGAATTTAAATGTCATAACCTCAATCATGAAACAAAATACCCCAGATCGTTCATTTAGATTCGCTTCTTTACAATAAATACAATACAAAATCCTGTTTATGCAAATGGTTCTCATAGATCGATTTCTTTAGGAATATCAAAGTTCTTTTTAAAAGTTTCCTTTCAATTGAGCTAGTCGGTGCAACCCACATTTTTTTAAAGTCATCACTTCAAAGTTACAATTGCCGCTCAAACGTCGGGTTTAAAAAAAGAGAATCGTTACAATACCGACTTTCTAATAATGTTTGGTAGTTTGTCCCCTTCACCTCTTGATATAATTAAAGCAGCACATTTTGTCTTACTTGTTTTAGGTTTTCAGAGTATAATTTTCATTATCATCTCTCTATCCAGTATCAATCTAAGTCAAGTCGATTTCCTATGAATTTTAGAACTTTGCTACATTGTTAGTTGGTTTTTGCACTGCAACCCTCAGTAGCATAATTTTTGTTGTTGAATTATTTAAGCAGCAGGTATATTTTGTTGCTGACTAAGTTTATAAAGTTGAAATGACTAAATAACGTGAAGGTCTCTCCAGCATTAAATTTCTGAACGTTTGAAATAAATTTGAGGTAATATTTTCTTCCAGATCAATTTGCATGGGGTTAGTGACTGAGTTCACGTTAGCAAATTCGCCAATCTTGGAAGCAAATGAGCGTATATTCAGTGGTCCTCATTTTATCAGAATCCGAATTTATTATGGATTCTGGAGTTGAAGGTTTCATTGGGAGGACAATATCCCCGGGGGCAAATTATATATCTGCTAAAAACCGATTGATAATCGTCAAGTGTTAATTAAACGAATAAAAGGTCAATTACTTACATCCTTTTGAGTCAATGGCTCACAAAGAACTTAATTCAACACGAGTTATCGACCGTACTGCTACGTTTCATTCTATTATGTACGTTTGGTGCTTTTCGGTTTTATTTGCAACAGCTTCGGGATGTATCCATACAAAGTGGTATGATATGTACTTCTCAAATCACTTTGGAAAAAAGCTAATTGTAGGAATCCACTAAGCAACGACAAACACTTAGCGGTGTTGATCCTAGCAAGAGGTGGTTCTAAAGCGATACCGTTAAAGAACTTGGCGAAGGTAGGCGACAAGAGTTTGCTGAGCAGATCACTTCAGGTTATTTTGGAAGTGGCGGCATTTGATTCGGTTTGGGTGTCGACTGACAATTTCGCAATTTACGAGGAAGCCATAAAAAGTAAGTAGAATTTTAGCATTTTGAAAATATAACGGCGTTGGTTTACAGATGACGTGAACGTCCATTGGAGATCGGCTAAATCGGCAACGGATGAAGCCCCATCAATTTTAGCCGTACAAGAATTCCTAATCGACCACCCGTACATAGACGCCGTTGCACTGGTGCAATGCACCTCGCCCTTTTTGAAGGGAACGTACTTGCAGCAGGCGGCCATGTTACTCTCTGGGAGTGATTGTGTTTTTTCGGTGACAAGGTGCGTAGAAACACCACGCGCGTTCGGCCGCTAACGCTGAGTACTTCAGGTCGCATAACCTACGGTGGAAGACAATAGAAGGAGAATTGGTCCCGTTAAACTTTGATCCAAAGCGCAGACCACGTAGGCAGGATTTCGGAGAGTTTGTAGAAAATGGGATGTTTTATTTTAGTACCAGAAGGCTAATTGAAAAGGGATACCTTCAAAACTTACGGTAAATTTGCATTAAAGGAGTAGTGTAGGCTTAAGTAATCATACAGAATGGAAGGTTAAGCTAGGCGATAAATTTGATCCATTTAGCTTTAATAGTTAACTAAACTACGACGGTGGTACAACAATTTTCAACTCTCCCATATGAAAGCGAGGTTTCATCCAATGGAACCTCCTTCACATTCCACACCAGTAAGTAGAATCATCTCTTTCCTCAGCGCTGTTGTTTTTACCAAAATATCCCCCTACTTATTTGATGAAAATACACAGAAAACAGAAATGTTCCTCCTCTATTTACCAAAAAAGAATCTCTAAGCTAAATAAACACGTTAAGGTCTGTACGCAATAAACGTCAATAATTATCTATAAACATTAAAATAAACAGCCTATCCTATCATCAACCGACAGCACTAAAATCAACCCCAGGAGTAGGCAGATTGAGACCTAGGGCAACTCACCATTTCCGTACCGCTACTACTACCATCGAATCTTGTATCTACTTACTCTGTACATACGTTGTTCTTGTCTTTTGACTGTGTATATAGTGTAATATATGTTATTTAAACCGCCACGTTATTCCACCCGGTAACACACTTGTTACACACGTTGCCGATGTACAAGAAGAGGATGCGACACCGCCAATGGCTGCAGTGCCAGTGATCACCGAGTGGGTGGGTTTATAAGCAGCCCCAAAACCAACATCAAATCACTGGATTAGGTTAATCCTTCTTCCCTTCGCAAGCTCCTGAGACTTAGAGGTGGGACTCGAGTAGCGCTTACCATTTGCTTCAAGAGACGCTGTCTACCTTCCGAGCAGTGTTTAACAAGAACAACAGGTCATCCACCCCCGTGCATCATATACAGTTGAACGACAACACGCCTTTCCGCATAGCCCGGTACCGCGACTAGCCGGAATAGACTCGTATCCAGCTCGCGGACTAGATCATCGATCCAAGCGCCTGGACTATCTACGCCTGGCCCTCAACCGTCTCCAACAACACAATTTTATCCACGGACAAGTGCCAGCTGGGGATGACAACTCTGACACTTATAGTGCCTAGCGGTGATGTAGGCGATCAAACAGACGCACCGACAGCCGTGCCCAAAATAGACACTCGCGCCCGAAACTGCCTTCGCTGATGTTGGGTAGGTATATAATTAATAGACTAGTGCCTGAAGGGTCTCGCTCAACTCGTAATATGCTTCTATAACAGATACGATACTTAATCGGCCAACCTCTCCAGAAGGAAGTGATGGACTCCCACAACATTCACGTTTCAAACTCGATCATGACTTAACCGAGATGACAAAGATATTAAATAGGTACTAATGTTAACAAATTATTTGAATGTGATAGGATTTACCCCAGAAGGGGCCAAATAGTAACTAATACACTAGAGAGTTACGGAAGTTATTTTTTTGTTGAGAATCGAATCCCGATATCAAATCTTACTCATGACCCAGAAAATGGCCGCTCGTATGCGAAAATGGGGATGTCTACATTAGACGATGCCCAACTGGCATCCCCGTCGAGCGCTGCTATAACCCTCCGGACGCAACTCATAGGGAGGAACCCCAGCGCCTGGGCAACATCGCCACAGCAGTAACAACAAGCCGTGCCTAATTTACGACCTACTCAGGCATGGAGAATGGAAAGGTCGGGGACAACCACTCTCCCGAGGGGAGGGGCGAGGCAATACAAACGATCCATAGAAAGCAAGCTCGATACCGCAGCAGCTGCGCGACCATCGACGGTATCTCAAGGAAGCCGGCCCGCATCCCGGCCACCAAGTCCCGTTCCGTCCAATCTACGAGAAGACTAAGAGGAGACACGCAGCATAGACCAACTCACAACACCCACCGAAACAGACGATGAATCCCAGGAAACACCACCGACCATCAACGATGGCCCCTTCAAGGCAAACATCACTACCTTCCAATAGGCGGAAAGACGCTCTAGAGCCAGTTTACCGTAAAACTCGAAATTTTGATCTGAAACATATTTCAGATATCTTCCTAAAATTAAAACCACAAAATGTTTCCTTACAGGCCCAAAACATCATCGACCACGCGACCAAAACTTGTCAAATCTCACAACGTGATTAAATTATAGCACCTATGAAGGCATGCCAATAACCTTTGTCTCGTTTGACTGATCGTGCACCACAAACAAGGTCACTCCTTAGTTACCTCACCGAGAAATCCCTTTTTCCAGGGCCACGGTGGTGGTATTACTAATTTTGAATGTTTTGCGTTGATTCAGAATTTATTTTCTATAATAATTGGTTTTTTTTATATACAGTACGTTCGAGATTAGAGGGTCACCTCAATATCTCTTTTATTTGCCGAGATACGAAAATTTTTCAAGCAAAGTTGTATACCTATGTGATATTACGATTTATCCAAAGGGCAAAGTATATTAAAATTTCCGGTATGACTTCCGGTTTAACCGGACATTGATGCAACTTTTGTTTTTTTAATGCCAATGTCTATGTTTTTTAAGATATTTGAAGAGTAATCCATTTTCTGTACATCAAATATGCGTATGGTTGATTTACAAAAAAATTGAGATATTCGTGATACAATATTACCTCTTCCACCTCTCAGTCTGTGGTAAATGTCTCGTAGACAATTTTACGCTTTTCCTTTCCCTCTTCGACCTAAGTAGAGTAAGTAAAAATAGTTCAATGAACTTTAAGGTAAACAGAAGACGCAAAGAACAAACAAATTCCCACGTATGTACATGACAGAAAAAGGAAAACATTTACATCGCCAATTATGCTGACAAATAGCGAAATGTAGGAGGAGCCTAGGATTCCACTCAAATTGAGACGTGATAAATGAGTTGCCTACCCATTTGTTTTCCTTTCAACAATTTATTACCGTATTTACAGAACTAATAAACAGTTTGTAATTATTTTAGATAAGTAAAGTGGCTGACATACATGCGCGCATTTATAAAATAAAGTTTCGCACTCAGTTCTGTTTGGAAAGGGAAAGTGAAAGTATACCTAACAGGTACCTACTAAGGACGGAACTAGTCAATGGTAAGTGCGCGAAACGAAAACCAGTTTAATAATTAATGCGTTATGTAATGTTATTAGTAGATAACCAAAAAAAGTACGTGCATTATGTCAACACAGTGGTCAGTGAAGCGTGATATTAATTACGCGTCATATCAACTTTTTGATAAAGTATTCCCAAAGAGAGTGATTATTCAATTATCAACTATCCGGCCTCCCTCTCCGTTTGAATGTTTTTCTAATTTAGTCGCGTTTTAGTTGTGCGATTGTTGAAATACCGGAGGAGGACCGTTTCGAGATCGATACAAATTGGGACCTACTTTTGGCGAACGCCATCGATCTTCTCAGGAATGGCAACCGACTTTAGCGCAGGTACGTTTGTTCGTCGTTAGTCAGAGAGGGTGATGTCACCGAAAACTTTAGGAAAGATCCCGCCGATGTACCGCGAGATTTTCGAAGCGTGCTCTTCCGATGGGGATCCGATACACAGGGACATTTTTCGGGACCTGCTCGCCTGTGGAAATCTCGACAGCGCGACGTTGAAAGTCATTTGGGATTTGACTGGCCCCGCTCAGGGACCGATCACAAGGACCAATCTGTACAAGGCACTTTCCTTAATTGGTTGGGCGCAAGAAGGGAAAGTCCCTTCGACGAAGCTTTTCGAAAATTTTAGCGCGAGAGGTAAGCGCGATCAGTTAAAAATACCACAAATTCCGAGGTGGCCATTTCAGAATATCCGACGCCGCGCCTACGCGATTTGGCGTGCATCAGTAATGCAAAGGCCCAAATCCACGCGCAAGCTAGTTTGAACAAACTGGGGGTGTCCTATAATGACATCAAACAATTAGATACAATAAATATCGACTTGGTGCCCGAAAAGAAAGGTCTTATCCTAAAATACTCTGAATACCTGGTGTCTTCCAGAAGATTTGGTTCGAAAGTCACGAGGAGATATAACGACTTCTTTGCATTATACGAGTTGCTACTGGCTAGATTTCCTTACAGGTATTTAAAAATTAACGATTATTATTCCCAAGGCTACGTAAACTACTGTTTTATGCATATTATGTTTATACCAGTAATTGTGTGGGAAAACTACTTTGCGCCACGACAGTGGCGTAATCTGGCGTCAATTATTATCAGAGTGTAATTCTATTTTTAAAATGAGCAACATTAAAATTATCGCATTCATGCAATAAATATGAATAGTAAAAGTAATTCTATTTAAATACCCGGTATCTGTAGCGGCGATATGCGTTTGAGCACGTATCCTGTGGTACTGTTGGTACCAAAAATTAGGGACGACAAATAGAAATATTGCAGCAATTTATTGCATGCATTACGCTTTTGTCATCTCCTGGTCAAAATGCACTTCTGAAGCATACAAGGGAGGTCTTTTGACATTTTTCTTTTATCATAATAATTAGGATCACTCAATCACTTGGCCATATGCACGTGAGAAAGAAGTATATATTTCAAAAGCTGCCCTGTTACAGTTCAAAGCTTAAAACTGTTCGGTTTTTCGCTTATATCTCGGAAACTATGCGTCCTACCTACACATAGTGAGTACTGGACGTTTAAATAGCACAGATAGGTACTCCTTTTAGAATATATACGGAGTGCGTCAGAAAAGATCGATGGATTTAAAAACATGTATAAATTGTGCACAACTCGTATGCAGATTGCGAATTTTTTTAAACCGAAATATCGTAGTAAGTAAATGGTCCGGTTATAAGGTAGTAGCATGGTATCGATGTTTACTTTCTTGGTAGATGATTAATAGGGAGACCGCCAGGCATATATTCAAAATCCTCCAACACTCCATTCTACAGATATTTGCACTGAAAGCTTTGACATCACCAATATGTATATTTGTGTCGTCCTGACGTTCCACTTGCCTTTTATGGGTACCCTCTTTCGACACTTCGTTGTCAAGGTATTTGCTTCGACTTCACCAATAGATATGTTTCGTCCAGTCGATTCATTTTCCATTTGAAAATACTTTTCTCCGACAAACCGTTTTCGAGACATTCGCTCTTAGTTCTGACATCACCAATGGATATATTTCTTCCAGACGTCCCAATCTCCCTTTGTTAGTACCCTCTTCCGGCAATCCGTTCTGGAGATATAACGAAATATATCCGATCACGATAAGGGGTCGAGGAGGAGAATTATGGTTGGTAGAAATTAATTTCTTTCGTTGAGACCTTTCATTAGAGTACCATGAAGGACAAAACCAGTTCCACTCCCTCCGACCCCTCCTCTTTTGATAAGGACTCAGAAAGAAGAGCGGTAGTAGGTATAAAACAGTTCCTTTCGTTGAGACCTTTAATTAGAATACCATGAAAGATAAAATTAATTTCAACCTCCCCCCCCTCCTCTTTCATTGGAATACCATGAAGGGTAACGTGTGTCTACACCCCTATCAACTATCCGGCCTCCCTCTCCGTTTGAATGTTTTTCTAAGTTAGTCGCGTTTTAGATGTGCGATTGTTGAAATACCGGAGGAGGACCGTTTCGAGATCGATACAAATTGTGACCTACTTTTGGCGGCGTAAGAAAAACACACGAAACTTCTTCGTCTCTTTCAAACGCGCTATACCCCACCAAAATCGGACCACCCCACCCGCAGTACGAGCCGTTCAAAAAACATCCATCCTTGGAATTTTTACAATACGGAGAGGGAAATTCCGAGACGCTCGCCTTCAAAAATTACAACTTCTTTAATCAATTACTGAGCCTGCAGTTATCGGAAAAATATCGATATCAAACTTCAAGTTTTTTAAGTGCGCTTCTTTTGAGCTCAAAGAGACGGATTTTTCTGTAACTTATAAAATCAATTGCAACCTATTACACTCACTTGCCCCGCCGGACGGAAGTTTCGAAAAATGGAGCTCCAACTGACACCCCATCGTCTCCTGCAATATGGAGTTCAATCGGCGAGGTCAAAACAGCAAGATGTCATCTGCAAACGCACGGCCTTCTATTCTTAAAACCGCTTTTCTATACTGTTTTACTTTGGAAAAGTAAAATCGATTAATCAGTAATTACCGGACCTAAGTAATAAGATTCATTATCTCTCTTCTTCTCTGGCAAGAGAGCTTTCGGCGACGGTAAAAACAATTTAAAAATTCCTACAGGAAAGTTTGCAAAACGGACAATTCACTACTTAACTTACATGCGTCATCGACGGACAACAAACAATTAAACAAAATGAAAACACAGAAAAGTCTCTCCTAGATTCCTAGAGCAAATAAGTAACTTTAGAACTTCCTTAGTAACGAAGCGCCAAACTTAAAACGGTTCTAGGAAAAGGTGTCGACTCCACAAATATAAGGTGTGGACATAACTTCGGGTATAAAACTGCAGGGCGGAAAACGGGTGCCTCGTTACACCCCCTCTGTTCGAACGTTGGTCTAGCTCCTGTGTTGAGTTAAACCATATGGCCTCAGCCAACTCGGACAATATAGCTCTACTTGATCCATTCATCCTAATGACGCTCTGGAGGTCGACTAGCTGCATCTCGAGTTGAGCCGTCGATACGTTTGGAGTCATATAAACACTGTATACTTCCACCCCACCTAACTAAACCTGATCCGTTTCCAACCCTATCTACGCTTACACTACCTCTAAGCAGTCTTACTAAACCACTAGTGTCCCTGAACAAATAATATCTGTGCACTTTCTTCCCCACCTCGGATAGCGCCAAAACGTTCCTTTCTCTTTCTTTGGGCACCCGCACAGCCATATCAAGGGCCTACTTCTATTTAAGTTAATTTGAAAAATTTGGTACCCCATGGTTTGGTTGTAATTCACCGCTGGTGAACGTTCTTTTTTCTGTCCTCCAGCTGTTTCTCACCGCCCTCCCCTAATGCTTCTTTGATCGCCAACCTCACGTCTCCTTTGGTGGATATTTCGTCTAACTCTCCCATCGCCACCTATTCTCCTCTCTAACTCTACATTGGGCCCATACCCAGGGTTCACATACGAGTTTCTCTTGGACGGAATTCACTCCTTCCCTTTTTTCCGTACTGGCGACTAGCTTAAGGTGCCCATCTTTTGTCTGGTGTGGAGCCCTTAACGACGCATTTTCTTCGAGTGCCTTTCTGGCACCTTACAGAAGATCAGCGTATGGTTTAGACATATTTTGAGGAGTATGGCGATTGAATCTCTTTTTTATCCTATTGCAACTTGGTTGTTGGTCCGTCAATCATATAATCAACGCTCTTCTTAAAGCATTCCGCAATCTTTCGTGTTATCTCCCCGGTTTGGGTGTTGGTGAAGATCTTCAGGCTATTTCGCTTGACAGCCAATCATTTATTCGCTGCCTTCGTTGTCGTCTCGTAAATGCTTTTGGCGACCTCTTGATCATCGTTGCTCTCCAGAGCTGCCAGGATCATTCCCTCCTTTTCATCGTCTTCTCCTTTTTCCAGTATCGCTACCGATTCTCTAAAAGTGGTGGTACCACATTTTAATGTCTGCACTCTGTTCATTGCCCCTTGGAACTCCGGGTGTCCTCTAATCATGCCCTGATCTCATTGCCCTCAAGCTTCACCTTAATTATTTTGATGAACGTGTTCTGTTCGGCAGAAAATCAACTTTTTTGACGGTTATGTCGGTGTTTTCGGTGAAATGGATGTCAAACAGACTTTCTGGGTCGATAGCGCCTTTGATGCTCTGCTGCTTTCGTACTTGAGGTGGATGAGGAATAGCTGTGAAAGACTACAGTACATGGTGGTCCAAGTTGGACAGTTTCTTATAGAGCACCCTTTATTTTAAGAGACAAAAATGGGACCAAGGTGTCAGGAGCTTAATTTTAAAGAGAAAATCACTGACACAAACAGAATTCGGCTATCTCTAATCGCTTGGCCGATGGGGGACGTTTCTCGATTCTCGATTTCTTTAATGCATCATAATTTTCTTATTATTAAAGATAATTCATTTTTTTTATGTAGAATCCATCGCGATTCACAGTTTTTATACAAGGTGTTTGGTTTTTCTTATACGGCCCTAAACAACATTTTTTCATATGGACCACCCTATATATTTTTTGATGTATCATTTGTTTTATTTATATTAAATGTTATTTGCAATGTTGCTTTTTATACATTAAAATATTTGTACTGCATACATCTAGGTTTCCATGTGGAACGAACGATGGCAGGATTGTTTAAAATAACAATTTCTTGGTTATTTGGAAATTTTTATTAATTCCAAATATTTTTGATTTCAAATAACACACAAAAAATAAAAGACGTTCAAAACTCATGTGAATAAAACAAATGAGTGATATAATATATAAATCAATAATGCATATTACCACGAAATTGCCGTTTTAAACAATCCTGCCATCTTTTGTTCACCATGGAGACCTAGATATCTGCAATAAAAATATTTTAATGTATAAAATGCAATATTAAAAATAATATTTAATTTAACTATAGTAATTGATAAATCAAAATTTAGGAAATTTTACACTATTTTCAAAAACTCTAAAATATACAGGGTGGTCCATATGCAAATATGTAGTTTAGGATCGTACAAGAATAACCGAACACTCTGTGTAAACACTTGTGTATCGCGATGGATTCTACATAAAAAGTGCTCTAAGGAAAATTTTGCCAAAATCAATTATCTGTAATAATAAGAAAGTTGCGGGGCATTAAAGAAATCGACTAAATTCGAGAAACGCCCCCTAGCGGCAAAAGGATTACATATAGCTGAATTCTGTTTGCTCCAGTAATTTTCTCTTTAAAATTGAGATCCAAACGCCTAGGTCTATTTTTTTCTGTCTCTTAAAATAAAGGGCGTTTCCATAATAAAGTGTCCATGTGTCCAAGTGGATGTACCTTTCACGGATTGTCGATATCTTAGCACCTCTAGAACTCGCACCCTGTAAAGCGCACTGCAGTGCAGGTCTCTGCCAAAGAAACGTAGCGCTCCGAGAGGGATAGCTCGGAAAGGGTATTTCTGGCAATCTCTAAACGCTTTGCGTATGGGAAGCTGATCATTAATATGTTCAAAACATATCACATCGGCTACTCTGATCGTGGCGTGGTAGCGGACGGAGCGCGCGTTCCGGTATTAGTATAGTTCAGGGGTCCACAGGAATCTTTTCGTCCTTGATTTTGATCGATGAGCTCACTGTCGAAAGGGGCAGAACTCGAACTTTTCGAGCCAATTTAATGTTAGAAAATGCCATTGACCATTGTCGCCATTGCTCACTTACCAACTGAAACGGCATTGTAGCCAGTGATCGTTGTACCTTCAAGTCCTGTCGCGATATGATGGTCTCTTGAAATGGAGGAAATTTCTCAAACTAATCGGGGAGCTTGGCATGCTGCTCACTGGCGGAAAATCGAACTACACCAAACTCTTCTACAGATGTGAAGATATCACTGAAGTGGCTGTCGTTAACAAAGTGGTGGTGGTGGTCTCGAAAACGAATCGACTGATTTTAAAAAAATCAAACGTCAAAATAAAGGACTTCGAAAGACCTTTCAAAAAGCTATTAGTCGATACCACTTACCATTTAAAATTGTCAAGGAAATGGCCCTGTGGGGCAAAGGATGAAAGAGGGTGAAGTAGTTTTTGGTTAAAAAGTTGTCCCACTTGACAAATATTTTGACGTGTCTCGGCGTGTTTACCTTTAATCAGTGGTTTTCGATATATCCGTGGTGTGAGATTTTCAAATGAACACTCTGTATAGTAAACGGAAAGTTTCTGCAAAAAATGACGGAACGTTCTCGACGAATCTAGAAGGCGGACCATATTAAAAAAAAAATGCGTCGCATCCGCTTTCATTCCTTATCGTCAGTGACTAATCTTTTATCGACTTGATGGCGCCCCTATGCCTGGGCATAGAGTAAAATTGTTCATTCTACAAAGAGGTGTTTCTATTCCTAATTCAAGGAATATCTCTGTTGAAAAATATTGCAAATTTCATTTCAAGATCACGATGCTGAGTATGGAACATTGCATTTAGTTTTCCCACTCTAATCAAATCAAATATTTAATTGTGTTAATAAGTACATACACTTTTACACAGTGTAAACTCTATTAAATGACTGTATCAGATTAACTGACCACATGTCAATAAGTTTAATAATCAGTCAAGGGCTTTTATGGTTTAGAAGGTAAATTATAATATTGCATTTCACAGGGTCGTCCCGAGACTTCCCCCCAAGAAAATTTTGGTCCTAGATTCCCACTTTCTCGAATCGAGAAGAAGGGCGCTTCAAAGGTGGCTGACGCTGGTCTCACGTCATCCCACGATTTGCCACGATTCGATCGTATCATTTTTCCTAACGGACCTCGGTCCGGACCTGCAATACCGCATTAGGGATGTTTTCCGTCGCGTTCCGGACGAGTTTATGACTTCGGACCTGGCCGCGACCGCGAAGGTACTAATTTTCGCTCGTAGATTTCAGGAATAGAGCTTCTGTTTTAGAATCTCCTACCGAACGACTGTTCCGAGTTCGCCAATAATCGCGAGCAGGTTCGCACGTTGGTGCAGGTTATAAGTCGACTGAAACAGCTCGCCGATGCCGACGTCGAACGAAGCCAGGCCTATGCGAGAGACTCGGAAGAGATGGCCAACCAACTTAAAATGCTCGCCGGTATAAATCCGGAGCAGCTGACGAGCGGTCATTGGAAGCACATGCAGAAGGGCTTCTCCTCGTTGTCGCAGTAGGTTTTCGAGACAAAGTCGGGTTGTGTTCTAGACGAGTATATTTTTAGGGAGCTGCTATCGGTACCCAGCAGGACTAATTACCACGCGAGTGCGGGACAAATTTCGGTTTGTGAACGGCTGGGGTTGCTTTTGGAGGTTCTCGTTGGGCATAGAGATTTATGTGATAGACTGGAACGTGGCTTGGCGCACGATCACCAAGCGGCTTTGGCCAAGATGCTCTCTTTAAAGAAGAGAAGGATACAAGGTGTTATACGAGGCACAGATGTAAGTACCTATACTGCTCGCTGGTACCTCACTAATTGATTTTCCAGAGCGAAAGTGTCGAACAACTGGAGGCGAGAATGTTGGCGCAAGAAAATATTATATCCAACATGGAGTTGAGATCTGACTTTAGCCTCTACTGTGTTCATATGGAAACGCAGCTAGTGCACGCTTACTTGGAGACACTATCCGCAATTTTTAACAATTTCGTTTGCTTGCATACCCGAGCTCATAGCGAGGTAAGGAAGTTCTACAGTGCAGTCCATATTAACATAACTCTTTAGCTCGCAGACCTATGGAAGGAGGTGCGCCCAACGGTTGAAAAGTACTTTTGTATCGATGAAACTGAAATCAATGGTGCTAATTTTAGCTAGCGTGGAACGATACATCCATCTTATTTGTTCGGGAATGATTCTTACTTAATACCTTATGATATTTTATAAATAAACTATTTATGTACCTATTCGTTGTTATTACTAGGTATATATTTTATGGATTGTTAAATAAATGTTTTTAACTATTTGGAATGGTTTTTGGAAGTGCATCCTTTACTGCTGGAAGAACAATTTTATTGCACAGAAATGTTTTTACTACTAGCTTACCTACCTTACCCTAGGAAATGTAACAAGTTTGTAACCAGGATGAAGTAGCAGAGGTAGCATTTTTCTAAGTGGGGCTTAAGAAAAAGAAAGATCACAAGATTATTATCCAAAAATAATTAAATTGGGTTGCACCAACTAATGTAACGGGTGACCGCTTTGCAATTTAAAAAATACTATTGGAAAAATGTCTGAAAATGATAATTGCTGTTAATGAGTTTTATTTTCTAATTCTTCATAACAAATTTTATATTGTTGCCACACAAGTAAAGTCACTAAATATAGAAAGTACCGCAATCCATTGGGCTCGTGTGTTAGAGAGAGAACGCATGATGTTTGCCCAAAAATGGCGGAAGTTACCAGATTCTAGTAACTTTAATGTTGGGGATTGCTCCACCTGTTTGGAGATATCTGTATATAATTTTCAATGAATAAAGAATACCAGGAAGGAGCATTAATCAAGTTGTATACGAGAGAGAGTGCGACGGAAGTCGGCCATTTGCAAAAGCCACTTATGAGTCATTTTTGTTGTGGCTGTTGCAGTGACATAAAAAGAATGGTTAGTTGTTGTGCTTGTGATTGCTCCAAAACAGAAAAAAATAACACTTTGGGAATTACATTTCATGTGTAAGTATGAATACCAAAATTATTTTTATATAGTACATGCAAATTTACAAATTTTTTATCGGAATGTAGTTTGAGGTTAGTTAAACAAAAGTCATAGGCGGAGTAGACACATGGGGGTTTAGATTGTTTTCGTGTAAAATTCTTTATAATTGTATCCTTCTACAACTGTAAGGTAGGTACGCCACTGGAACAGGAAACTACTGTCCGCCATTTGCAAAAGCCATCGCGGTCGCACGTATATTGTTGATATTCTCCTTCCTGGGTATTCTTTATTCATTGATAATTTTATAAAACATGACAGCACTATGAAGTTAGGTTATAAAAAATTACAACTATTCAGATTTTATTTGTCAATTTTTTTAAGTTGGCAGCAAATTTGCCTAAAAATGGCGGATGATTGCGGTACTTTCTAACAAGTATATTGCTGTCTTAGACTATGAAAGAACGGGGACTGATAATATCTTATCAAGGGCAATGCTGCGCGTTGAAGCCTGGGGCGGCCATATTTTCGGAGCCAAAATTTGTTTAATTTTTCATTTTCGTGATTATGCGATCCTTAAGTCTCGAAATGTGCGATTAAAAACATTATTGGACAATGGTACATTGTAGTGCACGGAAGTAATAGCCAAAAAACACGAAAGTATTTCGTTTCACAGGTATAAATTTGAGGTTAGTTTTCGGTGGAATAACAAAGAAATGTGGGCTTCACTTTACGATCATTATTATCACTTCTCATTCTTTCCTTCTCTAAGATTGCTGTGACACCTCGTTTCAGTTTGCGTAATTATTTTGTGATGTCAAAAGGACCGTTTTTAATTTAAGTGAGTGTAGGTCATTATTAGATAAAAAATGAGAAATTATTGTTTTTATTTAAATTGATAAATCATTGTAACATGATTTTGTATTATTATATAGATCATATACTGGGCGACCAGGTAGTGCACACAGCAATATCATTGTTTTTATTGTGATTAAGATTTACATGAGACGCTAGTAGACAGCAAGTAAATTCTTACCCTGATCTGTTAACTTTTGAGGGTTGAAAAGATTGCAAATGGCTATCGTTTTCTATGTACAATTTACAAAAAGTAAAACAAAGTCGCCAACATACCACAATAATATATTAGTAGATCTCACGAGTTTGTATAGGGGCAACTTATAAAAAAATACAAATGTGGCCCTATTTATACTAATGATGAGATCTGTGATTAAATAAAGAAAGAAGTTAATGATAAACAGAAATTAAATTTAACATGACAATGGCAACATGACAGTTTTCAATATATGTGTTATTATTTTACTATCACTCTCATAGCAACACATTAACATTCGAACCATTAAGGGCTGGTATTTTGATTTTTCCCACACTTTGAACTTCAAATTGAATCATTTTGAGTTCTTCAAGTGTACACATACTCAACAGAGAACGCACTGAGTCCCATCTCACGGTAGAGCTAACAATTCAGGTTTCAGAGTCCTTGGCTACAAAGACGCGCCTTTGTACACCCACCAACAGTCAATCTCCTCTTATGAATCGGCTTAGAAACTAGATCCCACGTGTGATTTTGAATGAGCTCATTTACCACCTCAATCATTGCCACTATCCAATTTTTGGCTTGAGAACTTTCAATGGCGTCGGTGTACATAGACGGTTCAACTTCATAAACTGTATCATGGTGTAGTACTCTGAGGTTCCACTGACTGCATAGTCTTTCAACTTCCTCGGCATCTTCAATTTGGATCTGTCTCGGAGTTTCCACTGTTGTTTTCCTCCATGTTTCTCGAATGAGTCTTCATTTCTTAGTGTCTTGATTTCTGAAGTTTATCTTGATGGTGTCAACAAGCTTGACCTTAATTCCACAGGCCCTACTGCTAGTAGAGGTTCCACTGCTTATTCTGTTGGTACTACTGGTTCTGGTGCTGGTTGTAAGATTGTGATCTGTTTCTTCTGAATTAGTGACGTCACACCCATATTCGCTTTTACTGCAACAGTATTCAAAGATGGCGATCGACTGCTTTGTTTTCGCCTTTATTTTTAAGTGGGCGGGGTTTCAGCCAAGCTGCTCTACCAACCCAACCCACTATACATTTACAAATGTCCATGCCCGAACCCGGATTCGAACCAGGGACCCTTAGCACCATAGTCCATCTTCTTGATCTTCTTGAAGATCACTTACTCGGCATAGTGACTTCAGATGCCTCCGACATTCATACACGATAACCGTCCTTGTCCCCACAGTACCCAACCAGATAATCTCGACGAACTTTCTTGTCCAATTCCTCCTCTTCTCCTTCGGTACGCGTGTACGTACAAAGCTTTCAGTACCGAATACTTTAAGAGGGCTTATCGCAGGGCTTCTTCCAGTACCAAAGTTCGTATGGCGAAATCACTGGTTCGAGAGACGATCCTGTTCGGTTAATTACCCACGCAGCTGTCATCACAGTCTCCGCCCAAAATTTCTGTGTGAGTCCAGAAGCCTGCAACATATTGTCTGGCCAGGTTCTACCAACGTCCGATTCTCTCGACACCGCCATTTTGTTCTGTTGTATATGGCAGCATATTGCGGATTACCGGGCTGCAGCTGCATCCCCCCCCCCCCCCGACCATCCAGTTTTACTATCAAATGGTAGTATGTATTACTTACAGCGTCAATTCATATAACCCCCCCCCTAGTATTTTTGGTTCAACCACTGCTCTTCTGTGTCTTTTGCCTTTTGAACGTCCTTGTTCACAAATTCAGTACCATTATCAGTCAAAAGCTGTTTCACTTTTTCGCAATTCGATTCAGAATCCGTTCCTTTCAATAAAGGATAGGATAGGACCCTCTTTAGCCTAAGTTGCCTCACCCTCCACGGTTTCAGATAGCTAGGTCCAAGGAATTGGCCAAGGCGTCACAGTGACAGACCATCATGCTCGATAGTTTCACGCCCAATGTTAAACAGCTGATAGTTGATCATCCAGTGCCCTCTAAGGACACCGATGATCTTCATAATCTGGCTTAGAACGCCCAGAACCAAAAGACTCTGTTAAAAAGGCTCTGAAATGTCGGACCGATTCTACAATGCAGGTATATGCCGAGAATAAGCTTTATACGTAGAATAAACGTTGACGGTTGCGTTGGTTTACCATTGCCATACCAACGGGATACTGGCTATGGCAGTTATTCCAAGAGTATCGTATTCTGCGTAAAAGTGTAATTATAGAATCGACCCCGTCCGGTTACTTGTTACCGCTGCTCCTGTAATTGGCTGGTCACCTAGTCTTTAATCCTGGCCCTGGCAACGGAGCGAACAATTCCTAGGGTAGGCTCAGGCCCGACGCGGACCCCACCACTGCCTTCACGAGCCAGCTTGTCTGCCCTGTCGTTAACGTCTCTGCCTGAAACACGGTGCTATTATATGCTAACCAAGGACTAAGCTGACGTCAGCTCTCAGTCGATCACCATACCCATGCGTCTGTAAACCACACGATCCCCTCAGGTTTGAGGAACGGACAATCCGAGTTCAACCACTGCTCTTTGTCCAAGAGAACGACTCTATAACTCTTTGGTCTTATAGTAAGACTGCCCGGATCACATCCCTTCTTGCGAGGAGGGAATCAGATCTGATGTATCTGAGAACCGCCTGTCCTCAAGGCTGCCTCAATCCTTCTACTAGTCCCAATCGTTTATCCGTATGGAAGCCTTCTGAGCCTCTGTCTTCACAGCTAAGTGTAAAGGCTCTAGTCCCAGAAGTGCCCCCATGTCCAAAGTTGGCGTGGTTTTCAGGCCTCCACTGATACCCAGACAGGCCGGACTTTGGACTTTTCCTAGCTGCTTCCTGCACATGGTAGGCCACCATACAAGTCCAGCGTACAGTATTATTGGCCTTATTACTACAATGTAAAGGCAATATACCAGTCGAGGGTTCAAGCCCCATTGTACAACCAAAACCATGCAGTGGCATTTTTGGTTATTGGCTCAATATGCTCTTTCCTATCTATGTCTATGATGACTCCCAAATATTTTACTGACCTGGTCAGACCCAGTTGACGTCCTTGAGGAGTGACTCCATCAAGGTCCGTTCTTTTTCGATTCGTAAATGTTCCAACCTCGTTCTTTTCCGGATTAACGAAATGACCAATGCTATTACACCACTTACCCACCTGATGAAGAGCCACCTGCATGAGCTCTTTCAGGGTGTTTGGAACTTTTCAGTTATCGCGAGATCGTCGACGTATCCTTGTGTATACGCTCCCTCATCGTTCAGAATGCGGAGGAGCCCGTCTAGTAGCACACACCACAGCAGTGGAGACAACACCCCACCCTGCGAGCATCCTCTAATAACCGATAAGCTCATCTCCCTCGTCCCGGTTGAGGATTTCTTTTAGTATAAAAACATCAGCGTTGATTCTGTCACCCGTGGTCGTAATGACCTTCCGTTTTCCGAAGCTCAAACGGTGTATTTTTCTATTAATGCATGCGTCACTCAGGTCTGATTTCAAGCTTCCATACCTAATACTTGTAAATGTAGCAATTCTCACTACTCAGAACCGAATAGTACCCTTAGTCCAGAGCAGATGTCATCGAAAACAATTGTTTACTCACTTCCGGAACTAACCACACCTCCTAAAAAGTGACCCTGTTATAATTTCAATATTGACAATGGCCTTACCAAGCGCATTTATTGATTGGCATTTTACGTATTTTTCTGGAAAACACCTCAAAAATAGAAAACCAATAACCGTTCATGGTCATGTGCCGGGTTGCACCGGAATTGCAACCCAATCATTGGAGGAATCCACAGATTTGATGTTATCCGATTGGCTAACAAACTCAGACCCTTCCTGACTCTTCTCAAACTTCTTGGAATTCTTACAGTGCCGCCTATAATGGCCGAACTCGCCACCGTTGTAACATTTCGGGTCAAACTTCTTTGACCTGTCGCCACTCGCCCCGCCCTTACCGTGACCAATTGTTGGACTTATTTTTACTGGCAAAATAGGCACCGTCCTCAGGAGAACTATTTGAGGAGCTTCTCATTCGGCCGCTGCTCAACAAAATTACATGGACTGCTAATTACAACTAAAATCTGGTCAAGGAAATCGCCTGGGTATGTAAGTTTCAGGGTAAACGAATCTGTCCGAAGTTGTTCGATGAGGCACGATTTGAGAATGTCAACCTTTAAATTTACAAACGTCGAATAATTAATCGCATAGAAATGCCAAAAAATCAAACCCATCTTATTTGTGTTCTTCTTATCTTACGATCCGCGAACTTTGGTCGATGCATCTGTAGTTAGTTCAGTAGATTGCGTTGCCTTACCTTCCACTATGTTCATACTGTGACATACCCAGGCCAGCCCCGAGAGCTGCGCAACTCAAGCTTTAAATTCAAAACTTTCTCTCCCAAACTAACTGTATCCCATGGCACATGATCGTCTAGACAAAGCTACCTAACCTGAATATCTGAATAAAAAAACCTTTCATTCACACATCTCTAGAGCCAGTCCAACCCTCTAGTTATAAAGTGCCGGGTTATAAAAGACCGAACTCCAGGCTCTCCACCATGAGTATCGATAGTAACCGATCAAAAGACAAATCATGACAACAAATTAACCGAGCAAATATAGGCAAACTTGCACGCAGAGATAATACAAATACAATTATAAATTAATACTGTATCTAAATAAAAATAAAAACACGTAAATCGATCAGTAATTCATATTGCGGGTTGGCAAACAAAACCAGCGCTAGGAACAAAGTACTGAAAATTTAAAAACAACATATTTACATACATTCTCTATGCACTCAATTCAAAGTATTGACCGTGTGCTCCGAGTCGTCGGGTCGATAGGAATCATTAAGTTCCCTCGTATAGCGTTATATTTCACACTCTTATGTTAAATTATGGCCCATTTGAATGTAGGGCAGAGAAGAAAAAATACACGTGCTCCACGGAAACGAAACAAAGCCGCAATCTTGAATTTCTTCGAGGCGGCAGGACGGCTTACGGAATATTTAAATCGAATTTTAGCGGGCAAATTCGGTTCCATTTCAATACACTGAGTTTTGACATGGAATTTTCAACAAGTTCTAACAAAAATAAATTCGCGCCCATAACCTGATAAGATCTGTGTTGAAATAAATAAAGAAGTCTTGCACAAATTGAATGGTAAGCAGTTGTAATTATCGATATAAAGAAATATTGTTACTTGATCTTCCCAACTAAATACAAGCTTTGAATATAAAATTCAAAGGTACAAGTGAAAGTTAAGGTTTAGCTTCGTACACTATTACTCATAAGGAAGCGTTTCTTTTTACAAATCTCTAAACTTTAATCATAATCTAATTCACTCTACTTTCCTTGTTCCTACTTTTTGGTATATTTGTGTTTCATCCATTGTACCTTTTCCGCCCATTTTCGAAGTTCGTATGCGTTCTTTGGTGGCACCAATTTTGCATGCTGTAAATCCATTGCCTACTTATTTATTGCTATCTTTGTACCTCTAGGAATAAAAGAAACACAGAAAGCTTTCCATTCTTTTAAAGAAACTACAAATATAGAAAAGTGTATAGGAATGTATAACAAGTTCACTTTTCTTCTACCTCCAAAGCCTTCATTTCGCGCAGTTTAGTTTGAATCTGTTGCTCGATGATCTGCTCGTACTTATCACCTTCGCCCAAACTCTTCATCTCGTCCAGGAAATCTCTACGTTCCTGTATTTCCCTCACCACTGCAAAGCACGAGAGTTAATTTCGGTAAGAAAGCTCTCGGACTCACGTTGATCGAAGCGATTCTCTTCTTCCACTTCCGCCTTTGCTTTCGTCTTAGCCTTGGACGGTCGAGGAGTGGGCTGTACGTCTTTACCAAACGCCATAATATCCTGAAGGTGCCTCTTCGCCCTTTCGCCATCTACGCGCGGCAGTTGAGGGACGAACTTATCTCGGATGTAGGCGCCGGAGTCGGCGATGGTCTGCTGGCAGCGTTTCTTCGAGCTGCCCGGTCGAATTAGTGGCGTCTTCGTCTCTTGCTTTAGAACGAGTTCGGATTTGCTCTGCGGCCAGCTTGATCTTAGCGGGTAGTCTTTCTTGCGTTGGAGCGTTGACAGCTTACTCTCGTTTATTAGCGCTACGTCAAGCGTACTGTAAACAGTAAGATGAGGCATCACCTACCTTTTAAATAGTCGCGAGTTTGAGGGTCGTAATTGACCTTCGGGGGATGAAATAGTCCACCCTGCGGTACCCTTTTACTTGGCCACTCCATTTATAGTGAAACTTTCAAAGTTATTTCATTACAAGTACGCGTTTCCATAACCACCGTTAGTCATTGTATTTAACGTGATGTGTACCTACTATCTCTACTAGTTACGGGTTGATTTGCATATGTACTCCTTTCTCTATTTATAGTTATATTGATTTGTCTTGCTCATCAAAGAGAAATTTAACAATTTGCTTTTGCTTGAAAAAATTAAGAAGTGCGATACTTTAATTGGGTAGAATAGATCGTCGCTTAATGCTATTGGCCAGGTCAAGTTTGTCAAAATTAAAAAGGGAGCGATTAGACGAAATTATAATAAGGGAGACAGTCTCTTGCAAAGTTTGCTGTGTAACCTTCAATTCTCCACTATTGATTTTCCAAAACTAGCGCTACGAGTATGGGAAAAGGACGACGCTATCGGGGCTCATACCATTACAAAGGACGGCAGATCGAACCGCCCGCCCTTATAACTACCTTTGCCGCGACTGCATTACCTACAATGCTTGTCCGTTTTATAACCGATAGTTTACTCACCATGGACGAGAAATAGGTATTTTAGTGAACGATTCATTTTTTTTTTAGCATAATGCAAGCTAGAAACAGTAGTCAGGTGCACAAAATCTGTTTGTCTCTGCAGCAATGGGCATTTTTGTTTTCTGTCATTGTGTTTGTAAGTATTGTGTGTTGTAGTTTCGTTAGTGGTGCACATCTTGCTTATTTCCTTTTTTGTTAGGTGGTAACGGCGGTTTTGACAACATGTGCCGCCTTGGGAAAGATGCACACGCAAGATGTGTGGGAACTGATTAAGGCGGATTTGGAAGAAGAACGGGAGAAAGAATATTATGAGTATGATAAAGGTGCAGGACACACAAATACAAACGAGGCGAAGCTGCAACTATCACAACATTTTGTGTTGAGTAAGTATCCAATTGTATGTATAAATTTGTTCCGTGTGAGTTGAGTACGATGTCCAAAATATTGCTAACTTCATATCGTGCCAAAATAGGCATTCATTCGTTTGCTAATCTCACTCGCTTAGATGGAATCTCATCAATCCCTCTTTGTCTAAATATACATGGGGTGGCGGAAAGTCCTTTTGAACCCACTGCATTGATTCCTGTTTTGCATGAGCATCTCTGTACTAACAGAGGTTAGAATTAATTAATTATATTTAATTTCTAAATAAATTAATACCACGGCTAGCTCAGTAATGAATAAATGTTCAATGACTCTTACCTTCGGTCGGTTCTTTATCTCCACTTATAATCTGAAAATTCAAAGCTGATGCTCTGCTTTAATCACGCTCAAACAAATACTCATATAAACTGAATTGTTTGAATATATTGTTGAAAATAATCTCGTTCTAACTTCAGTTTTAAAAGAATAATTACTTCATATAATTAATACTCTCAGGGCTGGATTTAGCATGGGGCCATGTGGGCCCGGGCCCATAGCGGCAAATTGTCGCCTCGACAAACAACTAAATTTAGGAAATAATTATTCTACAGTACTATCTTGGAAAAATAACATAACCTCTTAATAAATTGAAACTGGAATGTTACGCACACTCTTGCCAACTTAAAAGTAATTATGAAATATGGAGTAACATAACCACGCATTTCGACGAAATTATGTAAACTTTCTATTCAGATTGTGGAAAATTTAGGACTTCTCCCGCAATTTTTTTGTTGAAAACGCTTAACTGTAACCATTGTTATCAATTTCATGAACGTACCTCGGGGGCTTAATAACATCACGTAGCCGTTATAGGTTCTCTGAATTCTCTGAAATAACTATTCAGTGGTTACAGATATTATACTTTGTTTCAATAATAGTTTATACATCTCATAATCAATATAACAAATGTTTTTACTGCTAATTAAATCAATCTGAGCAGATTAGGAGAAAGAAAATCGTATTAACAGTTTTCTGTAATGGGTAAACCAGGTGTCAAATTCTTGACAGAATAGCTTCCTAGCTGAAACCAAAAATTGCCAACATATGTACGCACTTACGGACGGGAAAAATTTATTCTTTAAAAGTTGCTTAAAATGATCTAAAACGTCAATTTTTACGCATGCATTTTGTTTGCTTTTATTAGAGGGACCTACCATCCAAATTTCGTTAAAATTGCTCCATAAATAAGAAAGTTGGATGTTGCACATACTATTTTTTAATTTTGTTAGCTTTTATTTACCATCTAAATTTGATTGTTCCATAAATAAGAAAGTTGCACGTCACGATTTCTTACGCATGCATTTTGTTTGCTTTTATTAGAGGGACCTACCATCCAATTTTCGTTAAAATTGCTCCATAAATAAGAAAGTTGGATGTTGCACATGCGCAACTCGATTTTTTGCGCATGCATTTTGTTTTCTTTTATTAGGAGGACCTACCATCCAAATTTCGTTTTAATTGTTCCATAAATAAGAAAATTGCATTTCTGCGCATGCGCAACACGATTTTTGCGCATGAATTTTGTTTGCTTTTATTAAAGAGACTTACCATAGAAATTTCGTTTAATTAAATTGCTTCAGAAACAAGATCGTTGCGTTTTGCAAATATGCAACACAATTTTTTGACTTTGACAATTTTTTTCTCCGTTTTTTGATAATATAACCCGGCCAAATTTTTTGTAGATTGTACACAGGAAAATAAGGTCTTCCAAATAATAAAATAAAAATGTCTACCCAAAGACGCATGATATGTAGATCTGGCCTTGCCTATAGTGCGATTCACACTGAAAGTTCAGTATTTAAGTCTGGTTATCATTATGGACGTATATTACACCGCCACTCCTGTTTTTACAAAATGCAGAATTCAATTAATATTGTCCCATGGAAAGCTCATTATCTCCTTTGGAAGGGTATTTGAAAAATTGGATAATAGAACGCCTTTTATTACAATCCAATCGGACCTTTAGTACTGCCAGGTAAAACAATTTGGTTACTCGTTGAAAGTGAATCTCGCAAGATGATTGACGCATTGACAATGTATTGGTTCCAATTTTGTTTATTCACGGGAAACATTACCAATGGTTCGCAGTATGAAAATTTCTCTATTACCCTGACAACTTAGGGTTTTAGCAGCTAGGAAACGCACGAATTACTTGTCTTTAAACATTTTACCGGTTGCCGTTTTATACTGTTATTAGCACCTTGTATACACATATTAGGTGCATAAGCTCCCACTGAATGTATAAAGTATCCACGACAATAAATTCGTCGAAAATGGTGGCACAATCTTCGGTTGCGCTGCTAACGATGCACCTATATATTGCGGTTATAACGCTTTCGGTCCTATCTTTTAATTAACACTGCAATTTTACGCGATCAACACCACAACATTCGCCTTGAAAGCTTGGCGGCCAATTTCCTGCCTCGAAGGTGTCGCTAAAAATTCAATGCGCGATCGAAAAAGTGCAGTGCTCGACCTGCATAGGTTCTCTTCGAAGTTTTTGAGTAATAATGCCGCTCTCCCACCCGATTGTTACTTGGGTACACGCTGGATCCCAAATACAAAACGACCCCTACGAAAACCAAGCATTCACATTGTTTTTAGCGCATTTGTTGAATACTTTAATTGTTTGCGTTTTGTCCGTTCATCCGTCCGTCCGGACCCACTTCAGCCGTTTTGAACTACTTATAGGGGAATAGTCCTACAGTCGTGGAATTTTTTGCAAGACTTTGAAAGTGTGCCAAACGGCCATCAAATTTCGCTGTTTTAAGGGGAGGCTCCGCATGAATTATCTTCCTGAGATGCTGTTTGTGAAAGTAAAACGTGCATAACTTTTACATTTGGTCTCAAATTTCGCATACGCGTGTCTTTAGTGGTGCGAAGTTACACTTTTGAGGGGGTAAACACACGTTCTACCCTTCATGGTATTCTAATGAAAAGTGTTAACGAAAGGCACCGTTTCCTACCAACTACCGCCCTTTTCTGTGACCCCTTATCAAAAGAGGAGGTTGGGGGGGGGAGGGAGTAAAACCTTCATGGTTCTCTAATGAAAGGTCTCAACGAAAGGAATAATTCTACTAACCATAGTCCTCCTCCTCGACCCCTGATCGGGATGTAAAGAGCCTCCTCCCCATTTATCATCTACCAAGAAAGTAAACATCGATACCATGCTACTACCTTATAACCCAACCATTTTCTAAGCTAGTTGGGTGACATTTCGACTTTTTTCTGCTTGAACACTCGCTTTTTATCTCAACGCGCTTTATTTTCTCGTTTTTTTTTCCTTTATGAATATAACATTTCCTATACCGGCAAATTTCTAAATTAAACAGAAAATCTTTATCCTAAAGCGACCACCTGTTAAGTACACGTGGCGTGGCCTGTGACAATCCGCGAAGAATAACTACAATCGTTCGCCAAAGCGCCCACATTTCTTTCCTCGCCAATTTCTCCTCTGGCAGACTTTTTCAATGCCCAAACCGTCGTGTATAATTTTGAATATTGTACTCTCCGACACTCCACCTCCTATTGGCAGCATTGGGATTTTCATTCGCCGATATTCATTTGTTCCTCAGTTTTTGCCTCAATCGGTCTTCCTAATCCTGGGTCGTCCCGAATCTATTAATTCGAGCAAGTTTTTACTTGAAAATAAGGTGGGCCGCTAGTACCTGTAACGGCTTAATTAGTGGTGGCAGGGATCGAAAGCCCTACTTGGATAAAATAAATTTGATGCTCTACGGCACTGATAAAAATGTTACTGTACCAAATAAAATTGTTGGTAATGAAATAATTAAATCCACGGCTAGCTCAGTATTAGTGAAACATTTAATGCCTTTATAATTTGAAAATCAAAACTCTGCTCTGGTTTGATCACTCTCAAATAAATACTCATGTAAATTGGCGAAATCGTTCCAATTTGACTTTTACATTGTTCGTGATTTAAAATATTGATGTAATTCCTTCAACAACATAAATTAAAATAGCAAACCTATCTCGTGATCACGTTCCAAATCTAATTACTTATCTAGGTTTTTTACTATTTGTAATTACTCCAACACCTGATACATTTTCCTACTTCAAAGATTGACACACCTCTGGATGCTAAATAAAATTTGACCCACACAAAAGAATTGTATCAAAGAACTTCACAATTAATGAGATAAAATACGTTTTCTTGCTATCGCTTGTTATCGCCAGACATACTTTCGTTCACGTTCGCTATGAAGCGGTACATGTGTAAATTTTCCTATGCTGAACAAAATACAAATTCACAACCAAATTTTTGAAAACGGGTAAGCGACTACCTGTTAGAGATATGTACTCAATCCTTATTGCTTCCTTGTTTGATTTCTTCAAATTAATAAAATGCGTTCGTGATTAAAATCTTCCTTACATAAGCTTTAAATTGGAATAATTGTTTGTAGTTGGAGCTTAAGCGTCTGCCTTGGGCTAGGACACGACCATATAGGGATATGGTATTGGTAAAACATACACACAATAGGGTTTCGAGGTCCCTCACACAACATTATTCAAAGAGCAAATGTTCGCGAGTCATGAAAAATAATCATATTTGGTACTTATGCACAATTGTATTGTATTGTATCGTATGGGTGGCACTCCCTAGGTCTGTGTGACCTAACGACAGTCGCGGTATGACTGCTGGGACCGCCAGCTTTACATGTCCTCCGAAACATTGTAGTCAGCAGATGCTCTGTACCAGTAAAAACTGGAAAGTTGTGGGATTCGAACTCCCAAATTGTGAAGTTAGAGTCCGGGTCTTAAACCGTTACAATAAGATAGTAATAATTAAAAGTTCGTAAGCTATAATTTAGAAAATATTAACTCAAGTTCATTTGATATTGCAGTATATCTGGAGAGGTCATGCAACTCCAGTAGTAGCGTTTTACTCCCCTTGGAAAGAGTAATAAGCAAAACAAAATTCTATGAAAATATTTCAAATTGATTACATTTGTTTTGATTAAACAATGAAACCAAACAAATTCTTACAATCAATATAATTGAACTCAAAAAACATCCCTACTAGCCAGATAATTAAATTTATTCTAGCAAACAATGTAACCTGTAATTCTAAACAAGCCAATGAAATTCATCAGATAAACGTTTACCTACTAAGGCGCACGACAATACACACGATTCCGTTCCTACTACTGATAATTCACATAAAACAGAAATAATACAGATATAATTATGAGGAATATGACTCTAAAGAACCCATCAAACGTTTTGATTTTCATATGGATGATTTAAGTCCTTATACAGGGTGATTCCTATAGTACCTGCCACCGTTTGGGATCGTGTAGGTGGTGCGTAGGGGAGTATTTTGATATAGGACACTTGGGGTCGGAAATCTAAAATAAGGGTGCCAGAGCCAAATTTACCTTCTGGAATTTCGCTCCTGTAGGTAGGCAACCCAACCGGCCGGCGGTGCACACGGAGCGATCTCAGGCGGCGATGTGTGGCTGACACTTGATCAGAATTTTGTTTAAACCCACGAAATCCCGTCTGCAACGACGCGTATCAAGTGAATAAACACTATGGCACGTTTTACTAACACGGAATACGCGGACATGCACTTCATGTATGGATTGGCAAATGGTAACGCACGAGCTGCACGACGAGCGTACGCTGAGCGGTATCCAAACCGTCAGTTACCCTGCAGACAGGTCTTTCAAGAAGTTCACTTCCGACTGTGCGAGACAGGGCAATTGCAGGTAAGCTGACGGAGGCTTAACTTTACACACAGATTCGTGATGCACATCGATACTTTGGTCATTTAAGCACCCATTTCGAAAAGTTTGTTTGTTTACACCGACCTCCTCCTATTTCGCAGCCCACTAGCGCCCGTGTGCACCGCCGGCCGGTTGGGTTGCCTACCTACAGGCGCGAAATTCCAGAAGGTAAATTTGGCTCTGGCACCCTTATTTTAGATTTCCGCCCCCAAGTGTCCTATATCAAAATACTCCCCTACGCACCACCTACACGCTCCCAAACGGTGGCAGGTACTATAGGAATCACCCTGTATATAAACAAACGCAAGCATTTAAAAACAAATTGCAGGTAAAGGAAAAACAAAACATTGCAATTTTTAAAATTTTAACTGCAATGTAGAGAGTAAGAGGTAATTAATTTTAAATTGAGCATAATTAACGCCCTTTACATGAATTCCCTAGAAAGAAAAGTAGGAAATTTATATTACCACGTGGCATGAAAACCGCTGTTTTAATGAAGATTGTGCACTTTCCAGCAAAATCCCACAGTTGCATGTCTTATAGAAGTTTAAAACTGGCATTTTTATTTTTTAGTGATCATATGGATTTTGTACATCTGCACCTGGATAGGCTGCCTAAATTTATCGGCCTCAATTCTAATGGTTTACGGCATCGCGACAAAGAATGCAATGTACATCATTCCATGGATTCTTATCAGCGGCACGACCTACATGCTATCAATTTCCACAATTCTCGTAGCCTATTTAGAAATACTGCCAGGAATTTACATAAGCTTTAACACGCTAGGTAAGTTTCCACAAAGGGCGAACGATGCCAAATGTGCAATTTTTACAGTGATTTCGTTGACGTCCTCCACGATCTTTATTGCGATTTGGTATACGATACTGTCGTACTACACGACCCTAACTACGCACACGTGCAGGTCACGATATCCCGTATACTCCTCGACGATCATCCAGGCTTACGGAGGTTACATGCACACGGTCGCGCCGTCTTCAAATAGTGAGAAAAAGGAGATAGTGTAAAAGCTTTGAGATTGTAAAGAAATTCTATTTTGGAAATGCTTTAATTCTTCACAGACACACACTTATTATAAAATACACGTTTAGAGATTGAGGCTTGATCACAAAGGTTTGTTTTTGTACAATCTATCTGTTGGGTGGTTTCAAATTATAGATGTAAAAAATAACTCTATGCAATAAAATGCCTTAAAATCTATATTGAAATTTTATGACAGTGTAGCGGATGATAATTAATGTTTAGGTGCCTATAACTATATCCTATGCTTCGAGAAAGCAAATCTTTTGTTAGTGACCGGAAAGTATTGTAGCGAATTTTCTAGAGCGCCATCAAGGCGCCATCTTGGCGCAATCAAGTCGATAAAGGATTAGTCGCCGGCGATAAAAAATGAAAACTCATGTGATGCATTCTTTCCTGGAAATATGATATACTGATTCAATAATTCTCTAGCACAGGCGTGGGCAACCCACGGCCCGCCGATCAGTTTTGTCCGGCCCGCTAATATAATTCATAGTTAATACTTCATAGGGCCCACAAGTTTCAAATTCTAATTTATTAATTAATTAATATGATTATGTTACACGTGCAGCATCTAGTGGACGCGATCCGAAGCTTCCAAGACGTTTGAAAGCCTAGTTAAAGATGCATTTATTGTTTCAGAGATATCGCCAGGCATTTTCCAGAATTTTCCTCGCGATAATACCGGGTGGGGCAATACAACGACACGTGATTTAGGGATTAAGAATCTTAAGAGCATAAATGAAAATTTGGATACAAACTGAATATGGGGATTTATTATCCACATCTGGCAAATTTTGTTTGCAAAATCGTGTCAATTTTCAGGAGTACTTATTGATTTTTTTTTAAATAATTTTTGCGAAAGCAAAAAATAGATGAAGACCAAAAAGAAATAGATACTTAGATATTGATTTCTTTAAACATACTTTTTATTTGGATTTTCAAGTGTGGCCCGTGGCGCATATAAAAAATTTTATTTTGGCCCCTTGGAAAAAAAGGTTGCCCACGCCTGCCTAGCAGTTAAAGAAAATGGACAAGAGTTGGAAGAGAAACGATTGAAGGATGCATGAAGGAGGAGAAAATGTGAAACAGGAGTGAAAGAGACGTACAGTGAATAAGCGCATTTGTTAATTTGCATTGAGTGAGCATGCTCGCTGAAAACTTGAGCGACGCAAATTAATTCGTTTTACAATTATTTTCAAACGAAATAACATATTCTACGCATGCATTACCTGATTCAAGCCGCACCGAAGTTGATTCACTGTTATCTCTGAAGTAATTAATCCATTATCAACAAGGACGCACCTCGACATCAGGAACACTGAAGTTGTATAAATCCAGTAAGGTGATGTCTTCAATCTGGGCACATCTATCAACATATTTCGACCATTGTCGTATTCCCTTCTACTTGATATACCACAAATACGTGCCTTCACCTAGGGGAATCCTGAATTATGTGTATTGACAACGACGCGACACTGAAGTATGGAAGGAAGGGATAATAGTGCCGATCTTCAAATGAAGGAACAAAGATTGTGTGGGAAATTATTGGAGAATTGCTATAATGACAACGACTTATGGAATCTGTGCAATGATATACCTACTGAACGAAAGATTAGAGAGAGAAATGAAAGAGAAGAAGATGTTGGAGGAACCACAAATGGGGTTCAGAAAAGCGAGGGGAACGATGGACTGCATATATGTATTACATGCAGAAATGCAGTGGAGATGGAATTGGAAAAAAAGGGCGGAAAGGTGTTCGCGTTTTTCATGGACTTCAAGACAGCGTTAGGCAGAGAGGAAAGGAAAGAAGTATGGAAGATGGGAAAATTGACAAAACGTATAGGACAGAATCAAGGAACTATATGGAGAGAAGCGATTGAAGGTAAGAATAGAAGGGAAAGAGCCTGAAGTGTTTTGCTAGTGTGAAGCACTAAGACAAGGATGCCCAACCTTATTTAATTTCTACTTAGAAGACATGAAACAAGTATGAAGACATGGCTTAGGGGGAGGGGTAGTAGTGTGAAGAAGAACATGGTCTCTGGTATAAGGGGACGACGCAGTGACCAAGACAACAGAGGTAACACAGATGAATGAAATGATGGAAAGAATGAAAAGGTATTGAGAAAAGAGGAGAGGAAAAATCGAAGATTTAAGTGGGGATGGGGGGGGGGGGGAAAAGGAAAGAATAGAAGAGGTAAAGGAAATTAAATATTTAGAGTAGGTACGAAATGCAAATATGCAAAGAAACAATGGGGCAAACACGAATTAAGGAATACTTAATTGTACCGGGTGACCTAATAAGACTGTTCCTCGGCCATATCCCGAGAACCGTTCGTCATATGACAGGGGTAAAAAAAATTATTGGGTAAATCGATCATGAAGAATCGCTGGAAAATATTTTCAAGTTCTAAAAATGACCACCAGAGGGCGTAACTGCCATCTTAAATTTTAAAATTGCATTTTCTTTAAATTTCGCATAATAAACTTAAAAAGAGAACCAGTTTATCTATCATTTTCTTAAAAACAAAAACTCAGTTATTTCAAAAACAAAGATGGTGCGGGGCGTTCAATTGTTTTTGCAATAACCTGTTTTAACTTCTTAACCTTTTTAGGATTTTTGATCATAGTGTCAAAACTAGCCCCCTGGCGGAGAAAGATTCAAGTACATTTAATATATTTTGGTTGATTCTTGCTCTTTTCAACGATACCCAATTTTTTACAATCGGTCAAACGGTTAAGAAGTTAAAGCAGTTTATTGCAAAAACAATTGAACGCCCCACACCATCTTTGTTTTTGGCAAACTGAGTTTGTGTTTTTATGAAAATGATAGATAAACTGGTTCTCTTTCAAAATGTAAAAAAAATCTTTGTAGTTTATTACGCGAAATTAAAAAAAAATGCAATTTTAAAATTGTAGATGGCAGTTACGCCCTCTGGTGGTCATTTTTAGAACTTGAAAACATTTTCCAGCGATTCTTCATAACCGATTTACCCAATAATTTTTTTACCCCTAAGTCATACGGCGAACGGTTCCTGAGATATGGCCGAGGAACAGTCTTATTGGGTCACCCGGTATATTAGATGAAAAAACGGAAAAGATAAAAATAGCGTTGCGTTGCGGCGCAGGACAGCAAGATTCGAGAAAAGGGGCGATAGAGAAAGTAATTGGTGAAAGAATGTTTGACAACGAGAATGAACGCAAAAGAAATGTGGGAAGAAGCAAGAGGAAAATATTACGAAAGAAATCGATGCGGACAAGCTGAGGTCGAATGGAGGAGAAAAGATGGAAAATGAGCTGGAAGAAAAGGAGTTGGACGCACTAGTACAACAACAGAGGGCGAAGATAGCAAAGGGTTTTACTTCAGTTCGTAAATATTTTACCAAGCTGGTGTTTAATAAAGATTGACCGATTGATTGAAATACAGGGTATAACCAAAAATTAAACCTATGTTACAGATGTGAAAAACCGTGAATGATAAGTACTACTGTGATAACAAGGCATAATCTTAGTATGCGAAATTTTTTTTATCACCCTACAGATGGTCAGATGGTTGGTTTTCTAATTGTTACTAAAAATGCAAAATTATGGCTTTTATTTTAAATGATAGACTAACACTGGCAGGTTTTTCTTTGTGAAATATTTCCTAATATTTAAAATGTATTTGTTAGTCATTATTTTTGTGTAAAACGAATGCGTAAATGTTAATGGGTTTGGATAAGACAATAAATAATAGAATTGTGTTTACTTTGATTAGGCTTAATTTCATAAAATAGTGGGTTTTTAAAAATAAAGGTGATGCGATGTTATAAATCCTACGGGAGAAAATTTGGTGGAGGACGAAGGTCGACCTACTATGTTCAAAGACTTATTGACCACGTTAGAACGAGTGCACAACGGACTTGGTAATTATGTTACTTATGTGAATCTAATAATCTAACGTTTGTTATTGTGTTATTAAACTACTATCTTTATGAAACTGAAATACAATACCATTGAAATGTGCATTGAAACAGCGGTTAAGTTGATTAGAGTGTGCAAATGATCGCGACAGGGACATAACATGAGGGCTGATAAACCACGATTAATGGGAAATCTAAAGCGAATAGGTGGATTTGGTTGAAAATTTTAGAAACAGTATCAGATAAATATTTAAACTCAGCAGCGAATAAGTATTAAAAATAACAATTACTTACCATACATAAACAAACATAATAGCAATTATCTCCGTGTATATCTGGACACGGAATCACGAGGACATGAATTTATGGAAATAAAGGATTACAATAATTTATTCTTTTCACACAATACACTCCTATACGTAATATTCAAAGTACTAAAGTAGTCTGTTTAAAAATAGGTACCTACCTACGTATTGATGCTCAGTATGTGTTGGTAAGTAGCAGTATGACATTATTATTTGACATTGTCACTCAATTGTAAGTACCTATTTAGTAAACACTTTCCTTAATTAAAATATCAATTGCTTTATTTCAATATATGCTATACTATTGGTTAGGTAATCTTAATATTGATATAAATCTATAAGAAGAAGACAACGTTCTGCAGAATTTTAAATATTCTGTGTTAACGGTGCGTCTTCGAGACCCAACTTTTGTTGAAAGTAAATAAATAATAAACTTTTCATATTTCGCAAATATAATAATTAATGTGGGAATAAGGACTTTACAACCAGTAGCTGTGAGCCTACCTATTCTGAAAATAAATTGTATACTAAACGAACATGGTTACAGAAAGCAAGTAGGTACATTAAACGAACGAAATTGCCTCGGGAGGGTTTTTTTGCTATGAAATATTTCAAAACCAATTGCACTGGTAACCTGTTTGTATGCCATATATAAACCAATAAATTGCGCTAATTGTTATCATAGAGACAAATCAAAACCAATGTAACAGCTTTCGGTATATATGCCAACTAGTATCTTTTTTACTCAATTCAGCATGGATGTCGGAACTGTCACTAAACACAATTTGATTGATTATGTAGCAAACAGAAAGTTTCTACAAAAATACGGACCGCCGATAACTAATCTTTTATGACGACTCGATGGCGGCTGCTGGCGCCCCGATGTCTGGGACACTCCTCGCTATGGTACGAAAAGGAAGATTAGGCATTTTCTTGGTGTATAGCTCCATAGTTAATTATTGGGATAATTGATATAGCGAAATAAGTAGTGAAATAGCCTTCATCTTCACACCTATGCGTCAGTTTTTGAAATAGTATAAGTTAAAAATTGCAAAGTAAAGTACAGCATACTATACAAGTCTTAATTATTCCTAAAAACATAAAAATTCAAAAGCATGCTACCTCAAACCACACGCTCTACTAAATACCCCAAACTCTATGACTGAGAAACGAATAAGTGAACTCTTAAATCTCACCTAATGGTTCAAACTCAACAACTTAACTTAACGCTATTACTCAAACTCACAACGTAAAACTCAAAACCCTCAATACCAATTGAAGTGATATTTAATTTCTCAAGGCAAGACTCCAACTCAAAATATCTATAAACTCTCAAAGTTCTAATATAAAACCTATTCGAATGTAGCGTGGTAGATTGAAATTTTAAAGCTCAAATTCTTCATGGCTCAAACTGAAAAACGGACACCTCCATTCAAAAAAACTGATACTAAAATGTCTACCTCATAAACGTTAAACCTCAAAACTTAGACTCAAAAAACTTACAATTTAAAACCCTTAACTCAAAATCTACCTCATAAACCTCAAAACCAACCTCTCAAATTTTAAACCCAACATAACAAGTTAAAGCTGAAACTCATAAACTCAATATTTCACTTAAAGTCAAAATCTCCATTCGCACTCAAAATTCAAAAACATAAGCTCAAACTGAACAAACACCTCAAATTAAAGAAGTGAACATATGACTCTAACTCAAACACGAAATGCAAACTCAAAGAAAAAAATTCAAAATTAAAATATTCAGTTAAATATGTAACTCAAAATTAACGTGAAGATAAAAAAGAGTTAACGGATTTGTCTTAATTTCATAAGGCAGAAAATAGTCCGAAAAGCTTCGATAATTTTAACAAACGGACTCATGCCGCATTTATCGATTTAATATGTAAGAAAAAGATATCAAAAACGATTTAAAAGTCGCAGACAGCAAACAGAGAGTTCGCCAAAGGCTCATTTTATTCACCTAATGAACATTATCGTACTAAAAATAACAGGATGCATGCAGTTTGCATTGGCCAGAAGGTATTTTCAAAAATATCACAAATAGCCCACTCTAATATATAGATCTGCTATGTCAATATTTGAATTTAAAATTGTTTTTTTAGTAAAAAAGGAACCAACACGTAATCTGGTCGTACCGGCCGTCTGAATTCAGAAGGGCGCGTTCTTCAAATCTGTAACAAATAACAACAAAGAAAAGAAATAAAAGGGGTGGTAAATGGCGCTGCACATAAAATATTGCGGAATAGCAATGCTAACATTTGACACGCAGAGAATCGTATATTAAACTATAATTAATACTCAAAAAGAATCAATGATTTGAATGACCCTGGCACAAATAGCTACATTTCTATTCAATAGCAGCGAAATCTAATTAATTCAAAATGTAAACAAGCTAATATAAGCAAATTCTTCGGAGTAAACAAACAACGTAACCAAAAAAATTGTAGATATCGGCTTCGGACAAAGCCTCGGTAATAATATCGGTATAACACGGCTAATCGGAAGAATACAATGTAATTAAGTTAAACAGAAATGAATCTTCTTAGCAATCTGAAAGTAACGTAAACAAAATGTGATCTCGATAAAGATATTCTTCAACAACGACACAGGTAGTGTAAGTAACATCAGAGATATCGAAACAATTTACACGAGTAATGTTTTCCAAACAGTATTAAAGTAGAATTTTCCCAGCCGGTAATGTAGAAACTCATCTATGCATGACGCGCCAAAGCCAATCCTTAATAAGATGGAAGATCCAAATAAAAATTCACCACGTACGGTGTAGGTAATGTTCAGGCAGATACAACATAAAAGGTAATCGAAATGAAACTTAAGAAAAATCTGTGAGAAAAGGTTGAGGGAAGGTTAAACTTGAGGGTTGAGTATTGAGTGAAGGTAAAGCCCTAAAAAAACATACGTAATAAGAAAAAATGCCGCAGACGTCAAGAAGAGAAAGAGAAAAACCGCTCCAAAGATAAATATGGTAAATTCCAAACACTAAGCCTTTTTCAGGTAGACGCGAATCCAGAAAAGTAATGGCGTGCGCGTACCAAAAGAAAGCATTTGCATCTAACCAGCGAAAGTAGAACCTTTACTGAAGGGGAAGAAGTACAACTGCGCGAGCAAAGTGAAATGTAAGCAGAAGAGATAGCAGTAAGTACAGAAAGGTACAAAGCGTGAATCTAGCAACAAGACAAAGAAGTAAATAAAAGATCTCTCTAAAAGTAACGAGTGTATAATAATAATTTATCATATTGCTCAATTCAAGGAAATTTCAACAGAACGTTAACAGATTTTCTCAAGCATATAGAACTTAAAATGCATTCTTAGCAAGATTTCAGGGGATTTTCGGAAATGTTGGAGAAAGACATTCATCATTATTAAAAAAGTAAGAAGTGGCCAAGAAGTGGAGAAATAAGTTCAAAACCTAAAAAGCTGCTATTGCTAAGTCTTGAAAACTCTTGAGGTTTGTTGGCGACTTTTAAAACCTCTTGAAGGTCGGGTCGATAAAAATCACTAGAAGCCTTTTGGAAGTTAGTGAACATTCTTGAAGGTTTTTAAGTAGCTTTAATGATGGGTCTTCGAATACCTTCATCCACTTCACGCCCAATGTTACAGGAGCGTGTAAAAATTCCTCTTACTTGAGACACGATTTACTAAAGTGTGTAGTACCATTGTTTAATTTAAACAATAGTAGTGCTAAACTCCTCAACATTTTAAAAATTAACGTAGGTAGGTACCAATATTTTATCAATTCGATAAGATAATGAAAAGATATTCATGAAGTTGAATGTTTTTGGGTTGTGGTTAACCGATTATTGCTTACGTTAGAGATTCAAAGGTCGCTTTACACATTATCAGTTTTACAAGTCATTACCTTCTTCGATTATGTGTGTGTAGCAACTTTGTGAGATCGGTTTTCATTTCAATAATCACGACCAACATAAATCAAGGTAAGTACCTACATTTTTTTTCCATACTTACTAATATTGATTAGATTTTTGGGCATTTTGTAAGACGGTAGGTGCCTACTGAAAATATTCATACAGAAGTACATAATTTAATTATATGTTAGAAACGATTACCCAGTTTTCATTGTCAATTATACCTACTCATTGAATATTTTACTAGGTGTCATTTTTAATAGAGGAACTTTAGTAGGTTCCAAATTTTTTTACAAGTCAACTTCAATTTGATCGAATATTGTTACATTCTTCATAAATTGCATGGTGCAGACTATGACCCGAGAAGATAGCGTTAACTCGACCACAACCATAGAGTAAATACACCACAACTCAAAAGTCAAACGAAGTTCAAATTAAACGCCCTTGGCTTCCACAGTCATGACTACTTTCTTCCACTTTTCCGGATCCATGGTTCCTTTAATTTCTCTGTGATTGATAAAATCCGATTCCAATCAACCTCTATACTCTACCACTGGAAATCACTGCCCAGTCTGGTCGATATTAAAACCCAAAAATGTACCAAACGGTTGAATATATTAAATCAAAAATAATTTCTTCTTCTTCTTCTACATATACCAAATTACTTACCGTCTCTTTAATTAAGTATTTATAGTATCGGGAAAAAAATTAATAGGGATTCTATGGATTCGGCTGCATTGAAAAAAGTAATTCTGATCACTTTCACAGTTAATGTTTTATCAGGAGTATGACATTGGCATAACCATGTTGAAAATTTCACTTTTTAAGGCGCTAGTATAATGTTGTACTTAAGTGGGAGAAGCTTCAAAAACTGAAATTTAATTGAAATAAAATTTTAACTCGTCAGAACGAATAACTCCCCGTTAAGTCCTACAGGAAATTAATAACAATTCCTACGATTTATTACGGTTTATGGATAACAAATCAGAAATTATAGTACCTTCTAATCTTTCTTATGACTTCAATGTTTTGTCGACCTCAATGCAGTTCGTCAACTTGAAAATTCCCCAGAGCAAGGTTCGTATTGGTTTGTGCATGTAACGGTAGTTACATTTCTAATGCTGGTGCCTATTTCGTACGATAAATTTTCTGGTGAATTGGTTAGGAAAATTATTTTTATTTCTTCTACACCTGAAAATTCAAAATACTTTCTTCCACTTGAGGCCACTGTCCCTCCAAAATCTGCCTTCATCTAGAGCCCTACAAAAATCAATATCAACTTCAGTGCAAAAATTGAACGAAACTATTGAAAGTGGCCACTTTTCTATTTACCAATTTAAACAAACAAACAATGAAAAAAAGTTAAACGTCCCCTTTTTTACAAACAAATCCGGATAGAAGATTTTAGTTCCTTAATATTGAATTAAAATAGAAAAATCTTTACTTTGTTCCAACTGGGATCCTTTACGAAATATATAGTGGAATTTTCCTTTTAAAATTTTGAAACTGAATTGGCACTTTAACTTTACTTTATTTATACAGCAATTAAAACTACCCTTTGTGTCGACTAACCATGAAATACTAGATCATCGCCAAAAGAGTTCCAGGCTTTGTTGATTTCTAAGTTCCAAAACGAATACTCAATGTTAGGTAATCCAAGTCGTTGTGAAGTCTATACTCAGTGGCAGTGAGTACAGACTTGACTACGACAAATCAGTATCAATTAGTTCGGTAGGTCCTAGCGCCATCGGAAAACGGGATTACTTTTATTTACGCGCGTTTTACTTCCGCTATTTTTCGTATTACGCAATATGGCTTCAAGCGACTTTTCTTCTATGATGAGGTTCGGCACGAGCTCTGTCGTAGCTTGACGCGTAATCCAACACGGCCTGCTCGGACGCTTTGCTTGTGTTGATAAAACAAAAGTAACTCTTAACTCTGTCGAGAGTCAAAACTTTCTATTCTTATTTTTTTAGCGTATTTTTTAAGAATTAAAAAAAAATGTGGTATTGTTTGCGCTTTGTCCGTCCGGACCCACTTCTACCGTTTTGAACTACTTCTAGGGGAATGGTCCTAGAGTCGTGGAATTTTTTTGCAGTAGGTAGCCTATACCTTGAAGGTGGGTCAGACGGCCCCACGAATTATTTCCTGAGATGCTGTTTTTGAAAGTAAAACACGTGATAACTTTTACATACAACAACCAAGTAAAACTTTAGAAAATGTGGGGGGGGGGGGGGGTAAACACATGTTGTAGCCTTCATGATATTCTAATTCTCAACGAAGGGAACCGTTTTCTACAAACTCCTGCCCTTCTTTCTGTGCTCTTATCGAAGTACGGGATGGAGGGGGAAGGGGGGGAACTAATTTTATCCTTCATGGTACTCTAATGAAAGGTCTCAACGAAAGGAATTAATTTATACTAACCATAGTCTTCCTCCTCGATTTCTTGTCGTGATCGGTTATAATTCCTTATATCTTAAGACTGAATTGTCAAAGGAAAGTACCTACAAAGAGCGATTGGGACGTTTGGAAGAAATATAACCATTGGGCATTTAAATAAAATTTAATACAGTTTTACAATTTCATTTTGCGCATGCGCAGTGCCAACTTTCTTATTTATGGAGACATTTAAATAAAATTTAATACATAGCCACTTGGAATAAAAGCAAATGTAGCGCCATTTTCCAAATTTGGTTTTGTATAGGATGTGCAGTGCCAACTTTCGTATTTATGGAAGAAATTTCGTAGGGGTGTTTAAAAAAATGCGCTTTACCTGCACAAGGGTTGTGCACAATTTGTACTTGTTTCTTTTTGTTTCGTTCTTTGTTTTCTCTGTTTTACAGCATTACCCGACCCGACTCTTTCGTTTTTCTTTACTGTGCTCTTTTTTAGTATCTCATCTTCGTCTTTCAGTTTTTTTCGATGGTTTCCTGCTTGGTCGGTTTGTGATTGCCTTCTTCTGGCACTTTTCTTTCCATCTATTTTTCTGTCCAATTTCTCAATTGATGCTGCTTTTCCTATTTCAAAGTCGGTAGCAATACATACAATACGTCGTTGATTATTACTTTCTGAAAATTTACTACCTTGCTTGTTAGCAAAATTAAACACCAAATTATTACAAAGCTTTGAATATAGTAACGACAAAATAAATAATCGAATAGATTCAGTTCACACTCCCTTTTACAGGTTTTCTGTTTACACGATTTTTTAATTACTCCTTAATGTAATATCAAACCTAATAACAGATACGGAAAAAAAAGTTGTGTACAAATTCAACTTATAGATAATCAGAATGAACCTCGTAATTTAACCGTCCTTTTTATTGAATTTTACACAACCAACTTGAAATAAAAACCTAAGTTTCTCTATCGAATCCAATTCTAATGGGTTCATAAATAATAAAATTCATGTAATACAAACGGCTTCAATTTGCCCATTGATTCATATCTTTAAGAACACACAAATCCAAATTTGCCTTGAGAAACATAAAACTTCAATGAAATAGAATTTAAGTTGCCACGAACTTCTGTAGTTCGCACGCATTCGGTGGGTTTAAATTAAACGGTATAATTAGTTAAATCCGAAAATAATATTTAATTAATTATAGAAATACATTCACAATTAAATATAATTACCAAGTAATTTCAACTGAATCGGAAGCTGACGGAACGAGGCGGTAGACCAGGTGAATGAGGTCTTGCCCCTGGACAAGAATTCGGAACGGTTGCCACAGCAGATTGTTATGAGAAATGAGAAAAACGGTCTCCAGAAGACCTTACGGTTAGCGGCGTCGACTTCTGGCGAATGAACTAAATTCTGAGGTACGGCACACGACAACGCTAACAAAAAAATGTTAAGCGGAACGGAAGCACAAATTAATTAACGGTATCTACTGGGAAACAAAATGCAGGAAAGCAGAACACAGCCCTTATAATTAGCGCAAAAAAGATAGCAAACGCTTACCTTTAAATTTAACGGCACGGTGATAAATTTGATTTCAAAATGTACTCGAGCACAGCGAAAAATGTCAAAAGGTCCTCTTAAATCGTGTTGTTACCTTATACAATATTCTTCCCAAAATACGGATAGGGAACGTCGGAATACAACGATATACGGCACACACAAAAAAACGTGTATATGGCAACTAGTTTCCTTATCGGCGGTTATACGGCTCTACAAATTAAAACATTACTTTTACTTTCTATTTCTTACTCCTAAGAGAAATAAATAAATCTGTGAGCTACGGTTTCTTAGTAACAAAACGCCTATTAAATAGCTAGTAGAGGTCATCTATGTTCATAAATTCCGGTATAAAAACTGAGTACTTCATTACAAGGAAAATTTTCTTAAAGGTAAGCAACCCACTGCAAACTTCTATTTTAATTAAAAAAGTGTATTTTGCTTAATGCGTTATAGAATAATCAGTGCCCGCCAATTTGGAGCCTGAAGCTTGAATCTTGAAGCAAAGTTATTAAAGCCAGCCCTGAATTTTAAGGCTTCAATCATGAACCCTTGAGGCTTACATTTTGAAACGTAAATTTCAAGGCTAAATAAGGTCTCCAATCGTAGGTTTTTGTGCCTGAATACCAAGGCTCTTGATGCTTTTGTCTTGAAATATAACTTAAATTTTAAAACTTGAAACTTTTTTAAATTTCAACCTTAGTACTTGATTTATTAAGCAGCAGAGCAAAGCGATGCAAGCTTTATAGGGGGTCGATGTTGTCCGTCTGTCCGTGAACACGATAACTGTCAAACACTTGGATCGATTTGGTTCAAACTTTGCACAGTTAATATACAGTATGTAAAGCGATGGGGTATACAAGAGGGAATTTTTTTTTTTAATATTGATTTATGAAAAAAATTTACACTCCATAATATGTTTTGCTTGCTTTGAAAGTATCAATAACGTTTCGATTGTTTGTGGTTTGATAGCAATACTCTATCTTAATTATAATGTAGAATGATAGCTTTCAATTAAAAAAATTAATTTTATTATTTTTCCAGATTTCTATAATAGTTATTTATATATCAAGGGCATTAACGCGATATTTATGCCGAGGGCGACAGAGCCCGAGGGCCTCTGGCCCGAGGGATTGTAAGTCGCCCGAGGGTTAAATATCGAGTAATGCCTGAGGTGCATACAACATTTTATTTTTCATCGTTCCAAATACAAATGTAATGATTATTGTTAGTGCTTCATACGAATCAAGTAGCATCTTTTTTTTATTACATAACTCCGTCAATATATTTGACAGGCAGTTTGAGGGCATAATGAGAGGGCATAATGGATTGTCATCTCATTATGCCCTCTCATTATGCCCTCAGTCGTCATAGACTGCTTTATATATCTCATATGACAGATATAATTGACATATAATAGGCAAATGAAAAATAAATAAATTTTAGATTATCGAAACGTTATTGGTACTTTCAAAGCAAGCAAAAATATCATGAAGAATAAATTTTTTTCATAAATCAATATTTAAAAAAAATTCCCTATTGTATACCCCATCGCTTTACACACTGTATATAATAATAATAATAATAATAATAATAAAAAAAATAAAAAAAAACACAAAACTCCTTCTTCACAGAAACACACCACGTTATCACAACCCACTCGTATTCAACCCAAACGCAAAGCCAAAGAAACACTTACACAATAAACTCCATTTAATAAAATTACAGGAATTATTATAATGATTTTTTTTTTGTTTTGTTTTCCTCTTTCCTGATAGCGTTGGCTATTGTGCCCATCAATAGGTATGTTGGTAAGTACGAATTACATTATCCCTAGATGTCCAATGTACGTGTGTGATTTTTTTTTTTTTTTTTTAAGGACCCTACATAACTTCACCAGACACAGACACAGACACTAATCGTTACTTGATTTTAATCCGTGCGATTAGTTAACCAGGCTAGACCTGAGTTCTCACAAGATACACCGACCATAATGTCTTTATTCAACAAGCTAAATAAAAATAATTGTAAACACAACATACAAAACAATAAAATTAAAAAAACTCATATGCTTGTTGAACCCCAAGGCGATGTTCAGGTTGGTCACAAGTAACCTCCTGCTCTTCCACTTAACCTTGTTTCAATATATATATTTTTATAGATCACCACTTCTAAGTAAATCTACCAATTGACTTTTTCCCTAAATACATTAAAATGCTCTCCTTAGTTTGTGTTGCATTTTTCTGTTTCAGTACTAAAACCAACTATCGTACCAAATGTTTGAAAAATAGTCTCTTGAATGTCTTGTGATCCAAAGTGCTACATTTTAGAACAGATGGAACAGAATTATAAACATAGGCGACGTAATAAACAAATGACCGGCGAAAAGATTATAGAGAGTGACGAGGTATTGACAATAAACCGCGGTGCCTTAAATTTAAATGATGTACATCTGTTCTAAATTGAATTAGGCCATATAGGTAAGGTGGAGAGTAATAATTATTTTCCGAAAAAAGCATGCCGCATGCAACAGCCGTCGATCGCTCATTTTCAACCAACCCACATCTTTCAACTTATGTGAACTATGCTCTCGCTTTTTGATACCGAAGATAAGCCGTAAACATGAATTTTGTACTTTCTGGATTCGCTTAATATCCACACTATCAATACAAGGACCATAAACAGTATCACAGTATGTGAAATGAGAAAGTACCAAAGAATTACAGAGCATCGCCTTTGTTTTTTGCCCTAATATTTGCCGATTACTGTAAATAATTTTTAAGTTGTAATAAGCCTTTCTAATGCACTCATTAACATGCTGTTTAAATTTTAGGTTAGTATCTAGTTTAAGCCCTAAGTTACGCGACACGTCTGAGCACTGTAAGTTCACATCGTCAATTTTGATATTTAAAGATTTCAGCGCTTTTTCACGCTCTTTCGCTCTACCAAAAACCATAAGCTTTGATTTGCTAGGATTTACTAGCAAGGAATGCTTACTACTCGTGCCAATTATCGATTTTAGATCTTTATTAACCTTTTCGCTTGCATCTTTCCCACTAGAAGCATCAAAAACGTATGAAATTTGCGTGTCATCTGCAAACATGTGACATTGGCAAAATTTTAATGACCGGTGAAAACTAGATGTGTAAATTATGAATAAGAGTGGACCCAATATAGAACCTTGAGGTACTCCTGAAGAGATGGGCAATTGACTTGAGCGTATGTTATTTAAATGGACAATTTGTGACCTATTTGAGATAAACATCGACACCAGGTTGATAGATGCAGCGGTAAAACCAATATATTTCAATATTGATAGCAAAATTTTATGATCTATCGTGTCAAATGCTTTGCTGTAATCCAACAGAATTAACAAATATATTTCGTTACGTTCAATTGCAGTACAAATTTGATTAGTCACCAACTGCAATAAGGTTGCACAGCTGAAGCCTGAACGGAATCCAGATTGAGTGTCCGGAAGTATGTTATTTAAGGAAAGATACTGCTTTATCTGGGAAGCCATTATTTTTTCTAAAATTTTAGAAAGTGCGGGAAGAATACTTATAGGCCTCAATTCATTAAGTTCAGTAGGATTCGGCGTTTTTGGTAAAGGTAACACTAATGCAGTTTTCCATATTTCAGGAAATACACTATTTTCCAAACAAAAATTGTAAATATGTGTTAAATACGGTATAATTACAGGGCAACATAAACGTATAATTGAGATGCTTATATTGTCGATTCCTACAGCATTAGATCCGATAGATTGTATTATTTTATCCACCACTTCTTCCGTGACAGTTTGAAACTCAAATTGTGTAGTATTGCTATCAAATGAGTTATTAAGATAATAGTTCGTGACAATGTCTTGTGCGCTAGTTCGCTCAACTTTACTACTATTGATAAAATATTTGTTTATTTTATTAACATCCTGCAAATGACTGGGTAAACCCGACGAATTTCGTTTATTGTAAATGTTTAATTGTTTTAAAATCTGCCAAGTAGTCATATCACATGTAACAAGCCAATTGAAAATGGGTCTAATCCAATGACCCTGTAGGGTCACACCGAGGTGCTCTGCCGCTTTTTTAAACGCTCTTTATGGGTTTATTGAAGTTCGAACATTAATGGCCGTTTGCACAAACAAATTTAAGCGGAGCTTAGCTTAAGCGTACCTTAAAATCCATGGCAACCATTGTCTCAATAATCGTTGCCATGGATTTTAAGCTACGCTTAAGCTAACCCTCCACTTAAATTTATCGGTACAAACGGCCCTAAGCTTGATGTCTAAACCTTGAAGTTTGAGACTTGAAACTTAAACTGTCAATCGTAAACCCTTGAATCGAGTACCTAGGTTAATTGCAAACCTAGAATCTTACCAAACCTACAAAACACCCACCAAACCTGTTGGGTACGGATGTTACGCAGCACTAATTCGTTTCAAGTTTATTATGGTAGTACACACAGTAATAGGATATTTATAGCTAAGTAATTATCTTATCTTTCGTTGATACCGCGTTAACTGCCACGCTTCATAACATATTTACCTCCAATAGTTAACTGACAAATTGTTGAGTGTTGTATACTACGAGCTTCTTTCTATTAGGGTAAGTACTAAATTTTACCCACACTAAAAACTCAATATTTTTTCCCCAATGTCGGATCGCTCAAACGAATTTTCTTGAATGGGTGTTTGTCACAAATTTTAAAACTGTTTATGAAAGAATCTCCAAAATCCGGCAAATTTCCATGGGAACTTAGCAGTGTTCTTGTGTAGATCATTGTCCCAGTTTAGTGCAAGAATGTTTACCAACATTTTGATTTGCCTAACCGACAGTTTACACTCATTTATAGTCGAGAATAATCAGAACTCTAACCGATCCCACACCCCAGTGTGAAAACTGTGAAGTTGATCTGTCGTTGGAACACATAGTGTGTCAGTGCCCACGCTACGAACAACAAAGAAGGCGACTCGACATTTGTGCAACAGTAGAGGCTTAACAAGTGAAAAGTGTAGAAATACGCTAATCTTTTTTAAAGAAATAGGACTCCTTAATAAAGTCTAATACTTTGAACTTACCTCGTAATAAAGGCGAATAGCCTCAGCAGCTGACGCCTAAGGAGGGGTTTTAGTGGGTATACCCAATATCCGGGGGAGCCCCACACTTTGTGCGTAAATGCATTTCCCCTCCTAAGAAAAAAACAAGTTAAAAAGTAATCGTAAACGATTTACATAAAGCGCATTTCCACTTGCATTCATTTCCCATTTATAAGATAAAAATCCGGCCACAAATATGAAAGATAGCGTTGCACATGGGCAATCCATTTTTGAGGTGTTACTTCAATTTCAGTTTATGAGAAGAATTTCATTTCAATGCTTATCTAAATAAGAAAGTTGGAACTGCGCATGCGCAAACCTAAATTTTAAAACTAATGTTAGATATTCCTTTGTTCCCAGCGCCTAAGTATCAAATTTCACTTAAATAGTTTCATAGATAAAAAAGTTGACACTGCGCATGCGCAAAATAAAATTTTGAAACTGGCGCTAGATTTTCCTTTATTCCAAGTGCCTATGTATCACATTTCATTTAAATTCTTCCATAAATAAAAAAAGTTGGCACTGCGCATGCGCAAAACCAAATTTTGAAATTGGCGTTTGATTTTCCTTTATCCCAAGTGCCTATGTATCAAATTTTGTTTAAATTCTTCCATAAATAAAAAAGTTGGCACTGCGCATGCGCAAAACCAAATTTTGAAATTGGCGTTTGATTTTCCTTTATTCCAAGTGCCTATGAATCAAATTTCATTCAAATACTTTTATAAGTAAAAAAGTTTGCAATTCGGTTTATAAATGGTCGAGATGCGAAAAGGGCACTGTGAATTTTGAATCGATTCGTTTCAACTTTTGGCATTGCGTATTATATGGCTAAAGCTATGCCCATATTGAATTTCATGCAATTCAGTTCATAACTAACGGAGATGTAAAAGCGATCGAACATTTCTAAAAAAAGTTATCGTTCACACGGACAGATAGATGGACAGACAGACAAAGGAACAGACGGACAGACCAGCATGCAGACGACAGATAGCAATGCAAAATTATAAACGATCTCTAGGATCGTTAATAAACGGCAAAAGTGTAAAATTATGGAACATGTAAAAAACGGTTTTTTTGTTTTTTTTTACAATAACTTTTTTTGTAAGCGGTACAGAAAAAATTCCTTCCTTGGTACAAGACTCGACACCTTAACGAACCAAATAGCGAAAAAAGTAGAACAATAGCTCTTAAGATAAAAAACTAGTAGCGTCGCAAAGTTAGCGGACGGACGGACGGACGGACGGACGGACGGACGGACAAAGTGGCCACAATAGCGCATTTTTTTTTATTTTTGTGGAAATGCGCTAAAAATAGAAAGAATGCGATTGTGGGGGCTGAGGGCAACTACCAGCTGCCTATATGGACCAAATGCAGTTCCTATACATAAAGTCAATGTGGTTTGCCGTTTCTCCGAAGAAATTGGTGAATATTTGGATATTTTACCACAACCAAAAAAAATTATCAAAGTCCTCGTTTGAGATCGAAGGGACTTCAGCGCATTTTTGTGTGGCAGATCAGTATTCTATTAGCCACTTTCGATTCAACCATCAATAACAGATCTTGTCGAAGGCTACTACATTCACTAACCGCTTCCCACTTTCCTCGTGCACCCGCAATTCGCTTTTAAAGATTTGACTCCACCATCAGGAAGATCGTGTCGGGGGCTACCACATTCCCTTTGACGGTACCCACTTCCGACGTTCGGTTCACCCGCAATTCGCGTTTGAAGATTTGACTCCACCATCAGGAAGATCGTGTCGGGGGCTACCACATTTCCGTTGACGGTACCCCCTTCCGACGTCCCGTTCGCCCGCAATTCGCGATTGAAGATTTGACACCACCATCAGTGAGATCGTGTCGGGGGCTACCACATTCCCTTTGACGGTACCTCCTTCCGACGTCCCGTTCACACTTCCGACGTCCCGTTCACCCGCAATTCGCGTTTGAAGATTTGACTCCACCATCAGGAAGATCGTGTCGGGGGCTACCACATTTCCTTTGACGGTACCCCCTTCCGACGTCCCGTTCACCCGCAATTCGCGTTTGAAAATTTGACTCCACCATCAGGAAGATCGTGTCGGGGGCTACCACATTCCCTTTGACGGTACCTCCTTCCGACGTCCCGTTCACCAGCAATTCGCGTTTGAAGATTTTACTCCACCATCAGTGAGATCGTGTCGCGGGCTACCACATTCCCTTTTACGGTACCCACTTCCGACGTCCCGTTCACCCGCAATTCGCGTTTGAAGATTTGACTCCACCATCAGAAAGATCGTGTCGGGGGCTACCACATTCCCTTTGACGGTACCTCCTTCCGACGTCCCGTTCACCAGCAATTCGCGTTTGAAGATTTGACTCCACCATAAGTGAGATCGTGTCGCGGGCTACCACATTCCCTTTTACGGTACCCACTTCCGACGTCCCGTTCACCCGCAATTCGCGTTTGAAGATTTGACTCCACCATCAGGAAGATCGTGTCGGGGGCTAACACATTCCCTTTGACGGTACC
>NW_022170819.1:16598305-16598927 GCF_008802855.1 Photinus pyralis
TGCCCCCCCCCCCCCCACGCTCAAGTTGGAAAAACCAACATTTTGAGAAAAACGAAGCGCGTGGGTTTAATTTCCACAGGTGGAAATGTGTAGATTCATAAATGATTACAGCATATCATTGAAGAGGGCACAAACGCCCCTAAGTCGCACTTGTCCGCTCCCTACGCTAATGTTGGAAAACCCCACTTTTTGTCCCAAAATGGTTGACAAATGGTTGGCGAGTCGGCTACCATATTCAAGCACTAGGTACGTTTGTTTCGGAGATACAGGGTGAAAACGAAAAGTTTGACTGTTATCATATTACCCATATATTTTGGATTCTACGCACCAAAATTAATAAGAAAAAGTGTTTTCCCGAGAAATTTTGGTGCAGTCGATTTTTGGAAAAAAAGAAAGGTTATACACTGCCTTTTTTTTGCTCCGAAAAAAAAATTGTCTCAGATCGTCTCGGAAAAAAATTTTTCTTATAAAACGTGGCCTGTAGAATCCATAATTTCAAACAGTTCCAAGATTGGGCTACTAGTTCAAAAGTTACAGCCCTTTGAATTTTCTTTCGAAATTGGTTCTAGTCTATAACTTTTGATTGAGAAGTCTGATCGAAAAAGTACGAATTGTTTTGGAT
>NW_022170819.1:16599027-16927392 GCF_008802855.1 Photinus pyralis
ATTTGACGCTTCTCATAATTCTTGGATATCTAACGTCGATATACTGTAAATGAAATGGAAAAACATACCAATGACGACAATATATATATATTTTTTTTAATTGCATATTATTTATTTTAAATAACATATTTGTTAGGTTATTAAAGGTTAGGTTAAGTGACGTTAATTTGTTAGGTTAGGTTAGACGATGTTAGGTCTAACATCGTCTAACCTAACCTAACAAATTAACATCACTTAACCTAACTTTTAGTACATTTAAATATTTACTCCTTCAACCATTTAAATTATTAAATCTAGATGTGAATATGTAAGTCCTATGCTCTTCCATAAGAATTGGAGATATAATACTGTCCAAATGTTGAATTCGTCGATGAAACCGAGCGGTATCTCGCACGTACATTCCCCATTTATCTTTTCGAGCTTCCTGATAAGCATACTGCCACACCACTAAAATCCGAACGATATTTTTTGATTCGTCAAACCGCACACTACACATGTTCTTCATCTGATGAGATGTTTTCCGCAGACGATGAGGCAATTAACAAGTACCGTTCAATTACGTTGACAAAGTTGGCTAATGAAACACTTTTTAATTTTTCTACTAACTCCGTAAGACACGAAAGACATTCCTTATTATTTGACAAACTCATTTTCTGACATATTTCATTAGGTGCACATTTATCGTCATGTTTGTTTAAAAACCCGTCACATAACACTTTACCTTGTTCGTACTTGTTAACCAATTCTTGCAAATATTCGTCACTATACATTCCCCTTCCGTATACCATCTCATGGTCTGCGTCTAATTGGAGGGCATCCATTTCCACGAACAACCTTTGCACAGCTGTATATCCATCACATGCTTTCGGCCAATTTTGTTCGGCATAACACATCCACATCTTTACTAATACTATTTACTCATCTAGAGGTTTACACCTATATAATATGCTCCCCACTCCTACTTTGAAGAACTTCCAAAGTTTTTAGCATGTTCGATATCACCATATAATTTGTTCGCAGCAAACTCTACAACCTCCATCATACACGACACTTTTTCATCGTACACATCTTGTAATGGGATTATAATTTGGTTAATATTTTCTTTAACGTCTCCAACCATATCCACCACTACATTCACAACGTTGTTGTAGAAACTATTAAAATTCAATTCGGCAAGACAGATTATCCTATACGCCACGATATTCAAAATTTTCCATAGCTGTTCTAAGGACTCCCATCCCAAGTAAATTTCAACGTCCAGAAAATCGACCACTCTAATTACTTTGGTTTTGTTGATCGTTTCGAAATAGATGGTTTTAGACCCAATTTTCATTGGTACCCATGGAGAATCTACCGAGTAGAAATAATTAGTGATTATTCCTTGATTCTCCACCAAAGCACACCATTCATTTCTGTTGAATATTACACCACGAGATTTGTTTCCACAAATTTTCACTGCCGGGGTAAATAATATTTGTGGTGAGAGTCCAACGCACACGTACTTTGTCCCACTTTTATTTAATTCGTAACGCGATTCGTTTATTAAGTTCATGTCGTTGTTTACCATTGGTACGGTGCGATCAATTTTAATTTTGTCTGCAGCTTGGCGTAAAATTTTTTCGTACTCCATGATATTGTAGTACTGTATAGAAACTGTATAGAAACTGTACAATAAACTACTCTTTTCTCTTTTCGTCAATTCTTATATACTCTTTCGGAATCAATTTTCCCCTCCAATTATCCATCTAGCCTTAAGCGATTCCTCCTCCTCCTCCTCCTCCTCCTCCTCCCCAACATTTACACTCCAAGCCAATGTAGTAGAGGGGGTAACTACTTATATTAGCTCACGTACCATAGGTAAAGTTTAATAACACGTTGTCTCTCGCACGAATAATCATGTGTTTCGACAATGTATCGCCTGACTACGCGTGTTATGATAAACGATTGCTAACTTATAATAATTGGAGCGGAATTCCATCACCCACATCTTTGGCAAGTGTAGGATTTTTCTTTACGAAATATGGTGACGAAGTAGAATGTTTTCATTGTAAAGTGCGACTTAACAAATGGGAACGTCAAGATAATCCCCTACGGGAGCACCTCCGATGGTCAACCAACTGCGTCTTTGCGAAAATCCTTCAGAACAAATCTAACAATACGCCTCCACCCAATACAGATGTGTGTGGTATATATACTACACAAGGATGAAATTTCCACAAATATTTTTTTGTATTGTCGTTTATAATTATGAATTGCTCTTAATTATTGTAATGACTGACAACAACATCTAATAAATGATTAATTTACTTTTGGTATTTTTTTCTTTTGGTAGTAACCAGGGATACATTTTCTATGTAAGAGGAGTAATGATTGTGACCTTGATCTAAATGAGGAGGAGGAGCTTTCAGAACTGGAGGGGGGAACGGGGTAATCTGACCTTGACCTAAATGAGGAGGAGGCCTCAGAACTGGAGGGGGGAACGGGGTAATCTGACCTTGACCTAAATGAGGAGGAGGCCCCAGAACTCTCCAACTATACCTACTAATTAAGTTCCTCCTTTTGCATAAACCAGTCACTTAAAATAGTTGTAATGGCAACTTGTCAAGAATTTAGAAAGCACCCGCCACAATAATTTCGTCGAAATTGGTTGTACAATTTCGCGGTTAACGATTCTTTTATATAATGCGATTACACGGCTTTCTGATCGAACTTTCAATTAAAATTGAATCTTCACGCGATCTCAAAAATGGCGCACACAACTCATACAATTCTCTTCGAAAGTTTGGCTAAGAATCCAATACGCAATCAAAAAATGCTCCGAAAGTTTGAGTAATAAATTCCTCTCTCCCACCCGATTTTTACTCGCCGAATCCCGCACACGAAACGGACCCAACGAAACACCGATTGCATGCGAAAGTATAGCAGAAACGCCTTCCCTCATGCTCCGTTACGTCGGATTTTAGAACCGGTAACACTGTAGCGTTTCGGCTCTTATCTACTTGAACACTCGTTCTTATCTTAACGCGCTTTATTTTCTCGCATATTTGGTTTTATTTCCTTATGAAGCGGTACACGTATAAAATTTCCTAGACCGGTCAATTTGTAAGTTACTGTGTCGCGGCCACAACTGCTAAGTCGCTCAGCAGCGCTACCAAGTGCCGGGCGGTGACACCCGCGAAAGTGAAATAAAATACCAGTCACTTCCAGTGCATCGAGATGGGCGCTCTCCTCAATTTTGAGAGTTTGATCTCAGAACTGCAAAGATTTCCCAACTGTCGCTAGATTTTTTGTGTAAAAATTCGAACCAATCACCGTCATAATATATACCATTAAATTAATTTCATTGAGTAAGGTACTTCATTCAAACATTCCGTTCATTTAATTGACTTATACGTAAGGTAATTACTCAGTGACAATAATTAATTTAATGGAGACATTAAGTCGCCATGAAATAAAAGGCCCTAGTCGATTAAAAAACGATTACTGTCCTGGATAATCAATACCACTCAGCAGATATGAATTTTTCAAACAATCAATGTTTCTGATTTCTTCTAATCGCGCTTAGTAATTCAAAAGCCCGCAATGCCCCGTCAAATCACCACCGTTTCCAAACTGGAGCGGTCGAATCCAGCAGCAATGGTGGAGACGGCGAGGCGAGCTTTTAATTCGGGCAAAATGAAATCGCTCAGCTTCAGACGGCAGCAGTTACAAAATTTGAGAAAAGTGTTCGTCGATCACAAACCGGCGTTCGTACGGGCCTTGAAACACGACCTGGGAAGGCACCGACAGGAAGCCATAATGTTCGATGTTGATCCCTGTGTATTTAATATTGAAAGAACCTTGCAGCGTTTGAAACTCTGGTCCGCTCCGGAGAAACCCGCCAAGCCGCTTGCCAATGTGCTGGACGAAGTGAAAATCATTAACGATCCCTATGGGGTCGTTTTGGTAATGGGCGCCTGGAATTTTCCGTTGAACTTGGTTTTCGTCCCCGTAGCCGGTGCGATTGCCGCCGGTAACTGCGTCGTGATTAAGCCATCGGAGATCGCATCCGCTACCGCGCAACTTGTCGAGAACCTGATCCCCAGGTACCTGGACAACGAATGTTTCCACGTTTTGAACGGCGGAGTTTTAGAGACGACTGAATTGCTGAAGCAGAGGTTCGACTACATTTTCTTTACGGGCTCGACAAACGTCGGTAGGGTGGTGCACGCGGCCGCGAATGCGCATCTTACGCCGGTTACGTTGGAGCTCGGCGGTAAAAGTCCGGTTTACCTCGATGATACCGTTAACATGAAGATCGCTACGCGGCGCATACTGTGGGGCAAATGCTCGAATGCCGGGCAACTGTGTCTGGCTGCGGACTACTTGCTTTGCACTAGGAAAGTTCGCACCAAGTTTCTGGAGGCTGCGAAGACCATAATTAGGGAGTGGTACGGGAACGACACGGAGAGATCGGCTTCTTGCAGCAGGATAGTGTCTAAGAGGCATTACGAGCGGTTGGTGTCATTCTTGCACGATGGCCGAATTGCTTTAGGAGGTAGAACCGTTGCGGACCAGCGTTTCATAGAACCAACGATTTTAGTTGACATCAGCGGGGACGATCGCATCATGCAGGAGGAGATTTTTGGTCCAATATTGCCAGTTATTACCGTCAACGGTGAGGACGAGGCAATAGACTTCATTAATCGACGCGAGAAACCGCTGGCGTTGTATATTTTTTCGAATAATCAGAGGTGCGTGGAACTATTTTTGACTAACACGTACAGCGGAGGTGTTACCATTAACGATACTTTGATGCACTTTGATGTAGAGACAATGCCGTTTGGTGGTGTCGGTTATAGCGGAATGGGCGCCTATCACGGTAAATTTACCTTCGATACATTTGTTCATAAGAAAAGTGTACTTTCGAGAAGTCTGAATGCTACCGGCGAAAAGATGATGCGCTACCGTTACCCCCCAAGTTACAACGCTGACGAGAATCCCAGCTGGTCTATAGCACACATTTTATTATTAATTAGCGGTCGAACTGCTACATACTTCGTTTTTATTAGTTTGGGGATTGTCAGCGTTATAATCTTACAATTGACATTTCTTCGAATTACCGGTAATCGTCTATTTTAACATTTTACGAGACACTTGTACCTTCGCACCTTATCCTGGAAACATAAAAGCATGTAGATGGATGAAAAGGGTGGAACGGGGGAGATTTAGATGTAGAACACCCAGTAAAAGACATCAAAAATGTGTTGCGATTGTTACCAAAAATAAATTAATAAAATTGGTATGTTAGTGTCTACCAAATTTATTGCAAACCTGTTGACAAATTAAATTATACCCACATAAACCTACTGTAATGTTCCTAGGGGTCTATCAATCCGACACTGTAAACGTTGACTTATCCTATACTTACCGTTGGCAACTCTGGGAAAAAACTACAAGCAGAGCCACCCACCTTTCAAGTCGAAACGATGGACGTTTCGTGGCACTTTTGAATTTGGATGGTAGTCGGCGCCATATGGGTGGCACGAATGAACTCCTACGTTATGTAATTGGTTCTTGTATGTGTTGGGACGTGAGACATAATCGGGAAGGGAATTAAATATAAGACAGAATTTTTGTGCGTAAGAAATTACAAGAACAAATAAATATATTACGCACACAACAAGACAATGCCAGGGAAACCTTCTACGGGACAAAAACCTCGGCATAAGCCACACAAATACATGAAATCACCTACAGCAATAAAATGCAAGAGAAAATGCACATAAATAAAACATCTCAAATTGTATGATAAAAATCAGATAAACAAACCAAATACAACCAATCAAGTTCATAAAAACAAAATGCACAAGACATCATAAATGCAGTGGAAAACATGATAAATGAATTCAGTACAAACACACATCAAAATACCTGTACGATCAATTGATTAACACAACCTGTAATAGTTATTTACGTTATAAGTCCGGTAAGTTACTTGTAACAGTACGAGTTAGACATTATGGACGAGGCGACGTCAGGAGCCGAGTCAAGAATGTCTTAAACGAGTACTCTTACAAGTACTACCGGACGTATATCGTAACGTATTTTATTTCATACTGTAAGTCTGTTTTGTATCATTATTTCATTTCAAAGATTACAAAATTTCATCATATTGTAAAAATCGCATTACCTTGTTTCTGTGGCAACGGCCGTTGCTATAGTTTGTAGTTTGTTGACAATTGAATTTTTTTCACTGAAAAATTGACGTTATAAACGTTGTGGGATGTTCCACTGTTCCCGATACAATCCTGTCGAAATCTCATGAAGCAACCGAAAAGTTGGTTCCTAAGAAGTCGGCCGCAAGGTATGAAAAAGAGTACTAAGTGTTTTTGCCAATTGAGGAACGAACATGGGGCGAAACAAGTAGAGGAAAAAGTCATGTTGGCATACTTTTTGGACGCAGTAAGTTTTTGAATTGAGATTTTTTTGCCTGGGTTTCGGTGTTAAAGCGTCATGGAGCATGGAAAAGCTCATCGACGGCAGAAAAATACATCGAAGGCTCGGTAGAAGGAAAAGTTAAGATTGCCCGTATGATACAACTGATACAAGGCGGCGAAAATTTCATTGAAGTTCTACAGCAGAAGAAATCAAACATTACTAAATCGACATACAGTAATAACCCAGGCGTAGTGTTAAGGGCAATACAAATTGTTTCATTACAATCAATGTTAATGTTTGAAATAAAGAATTACAGCCAAATTTATGTTGGGGTTTTTAATTAATTGTGTGAAGATGTCAAATTTGATGTATACAAATAACAGTCCGGTAAGTGTTGCTTAGCGACACTTACCGGCTCTGATGCTGTAATAACTCACCTACCGGACTCAAAATGATAGTGTAATCGAACATCTACCGGACAGTATGAAATAAAATAATAAATTGCATGTGCATAGGAAGTGTAAATGGTGTGGCTCTACTCCAACCTTCAGTTAACATAATTTTATTTAACACGAAAAGTACATGTGAGAATGCCAATAGCAAGTATTCATATGAAAATCGATTATCGCTCAAGCGAACATATTTTAAAAAGTGGAAATGTTAATGAGAGGGCCCCTACTCGCATTGCTAAGATGCTAAGAACTGCAATCCGCCCGAGACGAGTAGGCAACAGATACAGCGAAAGATCGAGCTGTATTAGGTACCTATAGGTACGGAGACAGAATGAACCACTCGCACACACAAATATCGAAACATCAAATAAGAGAGCCCCCCTTCGTATAGCTAACGCACAAGAACTGCAGCGCGCCACGAATCAGAAAGTAACAGATACAGCGAACAATCAAACTGTATTAGGTACTTACCTCACGGAATAGTTACGGATCAATCGAACAGAGCAACATCGCACTGATAATCAACTCCTCGTGAATACAGGAAATACTTAATTAAACAAAATAATGGTACTCAAAACAAAGGCATGGAGTACGCCATGATTCAGATATCGTAGTTTATGCAAAATAAGCAAAAGTAAATAATATCCAATTGTGGCAAGAAATTCAATTATCAATAGCTAGTACTAGAAAGAATAAAATGGTTACTACCTGTAAATACACCCTCACAACACCACAACCAAAATAATCAAGAATAAAAACCGGGAACGCGTGATGCCTTCCGTCGACCTCGTCGCCATCTTCTTCATTCCCCTAGCTTCGTTACGAAAATCCCCTAGTATTCGGCATCTGCGCAAAACAGTCGATTGGTTATATACATATACACAGCATATCATATTTTTGTTTCAAATGTAAAGTTGTGTTGCTTCTCCCTGTTCTTTCCACCTCCTTACAACTTCATACCATGTGCTGTATGTTCTCTTCCTCCTCCACAGATTCTTCTTGTCTCCAATTCAGTTTCCTCCTCTCCTCATTTCTACATCTGCATCTCGCCATTATTTTAATATCTTTCTTTCCCTTCCATTTTGGTAATCACTCCCTTATTAGATCCTTGTAATTACTGCTTTCTCGTGCGCTCTCTATCTTCATCTTCTGTTGTATTTGTGCATCCAAGTTCTTTTTTGTCAGCTCATTTCCCACCTTTTCTGCTATTCCTCTCTATCCCTTCTAGTTCATCCCATTCCATCCACCCCGTTATCACCGTTCCGTACATAAGCACCCCTCTTTCTTGTTCTAAAGTCATTCGTGAAACCTCTCTGAATTCCACACACCTGTCTTATCGCCACCACCCCTTTTTAGCGCATTCTTTTAGAATTAAAAAAAATGTGCTATTGTTTGCTTTTTGTCCGTCCGTCCGTCCGGTCCCACTTCTACCGTTTTGAACTACTTCTAGGGGAATGGTCCTAGAGTCCTGTAATTTTTTGCAGTAGGTAGCCTATACCTTGAAGGTGTGCCAGACGGGCATCAAATTTCGCTGTCTAAAAGAGGGGGGGGGGCTCCCCCACGAATTATTTCCTGAGATGCTGTTTTTGAAAGTAACACGCCTTCATGGTATTCTAATGAAAGGACTCATCGAAATAAATTGGTTTGTACAAACTATAACTTTCCCGTGCGACTCTTTTTCGAGATCAGTGAGCGACGGGGCCCGTGGAGAGGGGGGGGTAGGGTTAAAAATTAATTATATGTCATTGTATTCTAATTAAAAGTCTCAGCAAAAGAAACCGTTTTCTACCAACTACTGCCCTTCCTTCTTTCTGTCCTCTTATCAAAGTACGGGGATGAGGAGAGGGGGGGGGGCGTGGAACTAGTTTTATCCTTCATGGTACTCTAATGAAAGGTCTCAACGAAAGGAATTCATTTCTACCAACCATAGCCCTCTTCCTCGACCTCTTATCGCGATCGGGTATATTCCCTTATACCTCAAGTACGGATTGTCGGAAGAGGGTATATATCCATTGGTGATGTCAAAACAAAAGCTATTTCGGTTAAAAAAAATGCGCTTTATATGCACAAAAGTTGTGCACAATTTATACTTGTTTCCTTAGTTCTCTTATTTGCACCATTATTTCGTTGCATTTGGTACCCTTCTTCTCCGGCCTCCTCTATTCTTTCCTCTCCCCATTTCCTTTTTGTCTCCCCTTTTTCCCAAACCTCATTTTCTTCGACTTTTCTACACATTCTTTTGCTTTATCAACACCTCCCCATACTTCCTATCATTTCCTTCATCTGTTCTGCCTATGTTTTCATTATCACTGCGTCGTCCTTGTATGGCAGGGACTGCGTATCATCCTTCTTCCCACTATGATCCCTCTACGTTGACCCTGTCTTTTATTTATTTATTTATTTATTTATTTATTTATTTATTTATTTATTTATTTATTTATTTATTTATTTATTTATTTATTTATTTATTTATTTATTTATTTACTTATTTATTTATTTATTTATTTATTTATTTATTTATTTATTTATTTATTTATTTATTTATTTATTTATTATCCCCTCTCTTGTTCTGGGCCCTCAACAGGCATGCGCCGAATTACAGAGTGACCCGCATAATGCTATTTAGAGGTCCCTCTGCAGAAGGTCTTAAGTTGGTCTATACTACTCCGGTATTTGCCTTACGAATTAGGAAAACTGCAGGAAAAACTAATTCGGAGTAGCCGATAGAATGCTCGAAACTGGTCCAAGGTAATTCCCATCTCTGCCACAGATGAAAAATTCACCTCAACCCATGTTCGAAAACCCGACCTCCGGATTTATAGCCCAATGCTCTACCACTGAGCCATAAAACCGTCTTATTATTTTTTCCATGCCTCGTAGAGATTAGGTAAGGTTGGGCTAAGTGGACACCCCTGCCTCAGTCCTTTACATGTCCAAAACTCTTCAGACTCCTTCCCTTCTATGCCTACTCTCAATCTTCTGTCTCCATTATTTTCTTCTTATATACCTTTCCCCTTTCCACGCGGTCAAACGCTGCCCTATCCATGAAAAATGCAAACACCTTTCTGTCCTTTTTGTCCAATTACTTTTCCACAGAACTGTGAGATACATTTATAATAGTCGATCGTTTCCCTACCGTTTCCGAATCCCATTTGTCTTTCCTCCAACATCCTCTTTTCCTTAATCTCTGATTCTGCATTGCGGAGATTCTATATGCCGTCGTCATTATCGTGGTTTCCATACAATCTTCGTTCCCTCATTCCATTCTTCGGGTAAACCCCTCGTTTCCATACCCTATTTATTAGATTCCTCATCCTTTCCCTGACCGTATCAGTGGCGAAAATCCAAGCCTCATTTCTTATTTCCCCTCTCGCTGCTGCTTTCCCTGTTTTCAGCTGCTTGATCTACTCTCTTGTTATCTCATCTCTACTCTTTTCCTACCTTTTACATAGCCTTCTCTTTCTCCTGCGTTCTTTGTAGTACTTTGGTAAAATGTGGCTTCCATTGCTACTCCTTCTATTCCTTCTATTACTATTTGTTTCTTTCTTCCTATGTTTATCACCTTCAAAAAGTCCTTCGCTGTCTTTATTTCCCTGATTTACTCTCCGTAATCTTTCTGTTTGCCCATCTTTTTTCTTTACATTTTTTTTGTTTTTTCCTGTTCTCTAACCTCCTTCTTTTCAATTTCACGTCTTCTTCCTTCTCCCTCATTTCTCTGTATCTGTTTCTCTCTTCCGTATTTCTATCCGTTAATTAAATTTATTTTATTTTTGAGTGGGTGGGTTTTCAGTCAAGGCTGCTCTACAAACCCAACCCACTGTACATTTACAAATATCCATGCCCGAATCGGGATTCGAACCAGAGACCCTTAGTACCGCAGTCGAATTTCAACTCAACTGCGCCACACGCCCTCTCCTTTATATTTTTCCACTCCTCTGTGCTCCCTCTTATTTATTGTTCCTCTAGTCCCCTTCTGTATCTCCATAGTGTCTCTTTTCCATAACTGTATACCACTCCTTTTTTGCATAATTCTCTTTCTTGACCTTCTTGTCGTTATATTTAAGCCATCGGTTGGTGATCTGATTCTATCCTTGTTCCTTACATGCTCCTACTTCATAATCGATTACCGATCTCCCTTTTCCTCCCATGTATGTGAATTGTTGATCAGTATCTCCTTCCATATTTCTGTTTAGAATTCTCCCTCCTCTCTTTTCTGAACATTCTCCCTCTTTGTTGCCCTCTCCTCTCCCGATCGCCTCGCCCAGAACTGGAGAGCCTCTGTACCTTAGCAAAGACAACAGAATGACCTGCTGTCTCACGTGGAGATCTAGTGGAGGCAAGTCCACAAGAGTCCCCAGAAAGCGCTCTTTGCTTTTTCGGACTTGAGTTGGATATGTTTGCGCCAATTCAGTTTTTTGTAAAGTGTGATGCCCAGATATTTCACCGACTCTGAAAATTGAAGGTGTTTCGGAATAGCAGGGGAGCTCGAAGAGCCTCTACCTTTCTTTATCTTGTGAACACTGGCTTTTATAACCTAGCGTTATCGCGAACCCCGCTTCCAATCTCTTTTTAAAGGTGCACATTTTCGTTGTTAATTAATAGAACACTGATCTTAGTCATATAAACAAGATGTTATTGTCTTAAACAGGCCTACTTTCTAAAGTTTTTAAAGACAAGAAATTGTACCCAAATAAACACACCTGCAACATGATCATTTTACAATGTCTTATCAATTTAAATAAAAGCTATAATTTCGCGATTGCATAAAATAATGGCTTAAATTCACTTTAAAGCAAAGGCGACTCATCCATAGCGTAATCATTATTTCTCATAAACATAAAATAAATACACAAACTGAGATTATACGTGATATTACAGCAACAAAAACAGTTCCAAACTAGGTTCCTAATATGAATAAATTCAAAAAGCTTTTAGTGTAGCAAGACGGTTCTAATCCAATAGTTTTTACTGACGTTAATTATACGAGATCGGCATCTTCTGGTTCTCTTAGGAGACCACAACAACACCACTTTATCAAGTCTGAGATGTCTCAAACTGGATTGAAACAAATGGCAAGCATAAGATACAAGAAAATAATAATTTATCTACAGTACGCGGTATCTGAAACATAAGTAATACCATTTTAGAATGAATTCGCATAAGAGGATCTTGTTTCATGTTCAACACAAATTTTACATGAAAATTACGGTGAACAGACTACTAGAATTCAGTACAAGTGTTTTGACAAGACTGATATAAAAACACATTATCTCTGTAAAGTAGAAATTAGCGTCAGTGTATTTTGTTTCACGTTCTATGGGCAAATGGTATAGGTAGGTCCGTCAACTATTCAAATTTTCCTAAAGTAAGAAATATTCTGACCCTTATGGTTGAATTGATACAAATCGCTAACGAAATTTTTTCGCTGCGGAAAGTTAAAACTGGAAGTTCGGGGAGGAAGTTGGTTACGCTTAAATGAGTAATCGTTTTGCGATAGTCGCTTACATAATGTAGAGAAACTTCCACTGTTTTGGCAGGAAAACAAAGCCTGCCCTATACAAGAATTCGATTTATGAGTTTCTAGACTTTTTATAATATTACAAGTTTGCGCAGTCACTGAGCTAAAAGGAGCAAAACCCATTCCTACTGATTACTCGAACACTTCCTGTATTAAGTTAAAAATTTTCTTGTATGTATTACAGTAGGTAACGGAAGACGTTTCACAGTAAAACGTATCATGCATGAAAGTATTACATAATCATAACCGATTAATGATTACCATTAGCGAAAGTGACACTACTCTAGTAATCTCTGCTGGAAAGTTTTGTGGTCAATCGTTATAGATTATAACGATAGCCGTAATACTTTTTTTATTTTGTCAATACGACGCAACCTTCATGTCCCTCATTCTAGTTAGGTAATCACGAACGTACTCGCTTATTTTAAACTATGATCGACGTGTTTTGATTTTGTTTGTCGTAGTTCGAACTGTAGCAAAAACTAATCGGCAATTTGAGGGTCAGATGTTTAACTGCGCAATCACGCAAGAATTATAAAACTCAATGTCGAGGATCTTTGCAGATTCCGAGTTTTTTAACAACTAATTTTAACCTTTAGATTGCCAGATATCAAATTTCGTGGTGGAATTACGGAGTGAATTTCTGGGAAAACTTCGACAAAATCTGGAAAGGACACATAAGACCCTTCCATCCTCCTTCGTGGACGGTTGCTGTGAAGAAAATTAAAAAAGAATTGTAAATTTTGGAACATTTAAAGCAGTAGCTCATAAACTCAAAATTTTAAACCTCCCCGGTTAACTGGAAACCATCTACATTTTCATGTCATACTTAATTGTTACCCCTGCATCCTTAAAGGAAACGGTCTCAATTGAATGCAAATGACGATTACATTTTGTCGCAGTAATACAACGTCAAAAACAACTGCCTCTTGAGTCGTCCAACCTTGGAATACTGGACCGTCCTCTATTTTGTCTCCTGGAATGAAAACGAACGTTGTTAATGCTAAATCCTGACTCGTAACGGGAAATCCAAAGTACAATAAATTTGCTCTATATTAGCTACCTTACACTTTTATTACTATTGCTACCGAAGATTTCTCTTTGTGACTCAAAAATAAATTCCTCTTAAAAGAAGCGGGCTACACAATTTCCAATAATTTCTACGGCTGGTCGATTGAACTTAATCACTAAAACTATCCTGGAGCTTTGACACAAATTTTACGTAACCCCTCGCGTATCTCTATCTTCTTACACGCACTCACCTCTGATTAATTTTCCGAGCCTCAACCTACTTTCCCGTTGAGCGCTTAATGTTAATTCGGACCACGCCCCAAATGCATTCATTCACTCTTTCATCCTTACTTTCTCAATGTATACAACCACACCTTCAAAATTACGGCTAAGTGGTTTTGGCGGCCATCTTTATTCGTTCAACCTTCAAGCTTCGTGCGCCTTGACCAATCCCTTTTTAGAAAGGCCATTAGCCACAAACGGCAACCGTTAAGAATCAGCGGTTTCCAGGTTGCTTAATGGCCTGATCGAACAAATCCGAATCAGTGGTTTGGTCACGTAAAATGAATTAATTTTGCGCCAGACGGGCGCTACCTGCTTTCTCACGTAATTGATGGGTCACGAATGCATCCGAAAACCATGGACTTACAAAACATATAGCAACAAATTTACTGAGACACAAATTTTGCTTGAAGAAACATATCTTACACCCAGTAAACCCTATAAAACTCATACTAATAACCATGCAACCGTTAAGAAATTCAACTCAAAACCCTTAATTTGGGGAACCATCCAGCGTACCTCCAGAAGGAAAAGGGAATTGGCCACATCTAACCAGAGGAAACGGGTCTTCCAGTGAAACAACCACTGAGATTTGACAAAGCTCATACAGTTTTAGGCGCCAAAAAATAAATAACAGAAGAATGCAAGCTTTGTGAATTCCCGGGCACTGGTGGGTGTTAAAACAATCTTGTCTTAGCAATGAACAGTCCAAAGGTAGACGGTAGCAAAAATGTACGACAACAGGAATTACAATTTACCTGCAACCCAAATCTAATTAATTCAAACTTACGCACCAAATTGGGTTTCGGATTACGATATAGGTAAAAGAAGGATAGGTAATTAAACCTAAGCAGAAACGTGTTAATAAATAAGGAATTTAATTAAAATAAATTTACCTCGAAAAATTTCCCATTCACGTAAGTACGGTTAGATAAATAATTTAGGCAATTTTAGCTTGATGACTCTGGAATTTTTCACTTCAGATATGAACATCCTTCGCAAAATAAACGCGCATTTCGTCAGTCAGCCAAACCCAGAGTACATTCAACGGAACAACGGGACGTTACAACCACCAGAGACAGACCCGCAAAAACTACAGTGACTCTATAGAGACAGTGTGGTCATACGGTGGTGTTATTTTCTATTGGTAGTTGAGAGATCCGCCATGCTTTGGCCAAATACATCGGATTGGTGTAAATTAACCTGGAAACCAGGATGATGAATTTATCTTGCTGGACACAAGTATGGCAGCATTATTGTAACCGTACACAATCTACTAATTTGGTTAAACCAATCAGCTCAGTGATAATTTTTTTTCAATAATAAAAAAAATTTAACTAGATTATAGCAATTAAACGCAACACTAACAAAGTACATAAAAAACTTCGTTGAAACATTTTTGATATGGAATTGTTGCCAGAACGGATATCGCATTACCTCTCTAAATTTCCAGACTTATACGCTGTTAAAGAAATTCAGTTGAACGACTCTCTTATAGATTTCTCAAAAATTTTCCGTCCTATATCCTTAATAAATGACTAAGCTGAATGATCCCAAGCTCCAAATGTTTCTACACCAAAAGGGCAAATTAACTACACGAAATTTTATTAACACCTGACGAAATTCACGGGCAGCAGAAAAAAATCTGACATGGAAACTCTTGCGAGTCCCACTATAGGTTCGAAGAAACACAATTAATTGCTTGACAATGACAAAATTTTATTCCGAAACACATAAATGAACATTAAACAAAATTATTAGAAGAAAAAGAAGCTTGCAAAGCTTATTTGGACAAATTACCCCGCACGCAGGTGTATGACAAATGAAATCAAGAAACCTTGACCACAACTTTTAAATAACTTCATTTAACTTTCTGCAATTAATGAAATACAGTGAATAAGAAAATAGTATAAAAATAGCGTAAAGAGATCTTTTCCAAGCGTCGTAAACCGGCGCTTTTTTTCGTTGTCTCCAGTATTTAACGAAACACCACCTTCACCATACAATAAATTCCTTCTTCTGGTAATTACAAATAAAGAGCCGATCAAAATGAGATTAGATAACTGCAAATTCGAAGAAATGGGCTTGAAGTCCGAGACGCGAAATTTGATCGTAACACAAGTGCATCACCTTATCTGAGCCCGATGTGCATTTTCGTTGAAATTAATTAACGTTCGCCTGATATCAAAACTTTTTTTCATATAAACTACGCAAAATTTAACCAGATGTCCCCAAGTTGTAACACGCAATTTTACGTTGTACAAAACACAAATTTAAATAAAAAATCTACACAAAAAACTTCGCGCCATCTCAAATAGTAACGGAACCGGAATCAAAGCCGTACTCGAGCAGCACCAAAGGATATCAGTGGGTCAAAGCTTTAAGTGCAATTTTGCAAATAGGTATATCCAGAACTAAATATCGTAGGATGAAAGGATATATAATGTAAAATTTGAAGGGGTTCCAGGCATACTTAAAATGTTTGGGCATAACAGGTTCCCTCCCCATTTCACTTTACAAGAAACTAAACATCAATACATTTTGCATACCACTAGGTCACTACCAATTTAGTCTGCTGAAATTTCAAAAAAAAATAGCTTCACAAATAAAAAAAGTTAATTCGATAAGTTTTTCTGCATTATTTTGGGGTCTTAGTTGTGTGTTGTGTATTTCTGAACAAGACAAAGCGGTGCATGGAAAATGCGACAGGTGCCCCTTCCCCTTTAAGGTGTACAAGGCGATCGATGCTAATCGGCGGTTGATACGAAAAAGGTGGTCGATGTTAATCGGCGGTGGATATGAAAAACTCGTTCATGGAGGATTCGATAAGTACTCTGTCTCTTTTCGGGTGTACAAGGTGATCGATACGGAAATGGCGATACTTGCCACATGCAAAACGTAACCCTTTCTGCGACGGTATAAAAAATGTTCAAGTTTAGATTGTGTGCGCTTCCAGAAGTTATTTTGTGAGAAGTGTAGCCACATTGAGACTCGAGAGTGTGTATTATTTGCGGAAAAAATTGGAAAATCGCGGTTTAAGTACATGTAAAAGCAAACGCGTCAAATTTTAAATGCGCAATTTAAAAGAAAAAAGGACTTAGAAGCTGTTACGATAAGTTTGGGCAATAGTGGAAGTTTAAATGCGCGAATTAAAATTTTGGCGACATATAATCAAGGGATAACTTACGAATTAGAAACTATTACGGTAAATACGAACAATAGTGGAAGTTTTTGCATAATCCCAAATTTGAAAACCGGTTCATAAGAATTCAGTCTTGGCCCCTAAGTTGGAAGAAATGACCACCTAAAAAGTTTGAAGAAGGAAAATCTCCTACAACGTCACAATCGGTACAGTCAAGTCCAATGTTTTCCGCATACACACAAGGTTCAAGAAGCGGAGGGTTGCGTTTGATTAGTGGACGCTTACCTCATTCAGTGCTCACCTGCAACAAAAATATTCTTTTTCGGTTACCACACAGGGTTGTAGGTACTTAGAATGAAAAAGTCCCAACTAATTAAATTAGCCTATATACACTTACTTTCTAAACAATAGATTTTCTTTTCAGCAATTTGAGCAGTAGACAGTGCGTTTTCTACTGTCAACTAACAAGACAGAAAGAGCACAAAATTTAGTTACTCTCCTAAATCAATACGTTTGTTATTCTTTTGTGTAGCGCAACGTCATAATAGGTTGCCCATTACAATATCTTAGCTCACATTTTTCGAATGACGAGAGAGAAATGTAAAAATGTAATCCTAATGCGATTTTTGTGTAAATGCGTTCTGACTTGTGACCCCTAGTGAATGCTTTATTATTATTATGAGTATTGCGATAATAATAGCTGTCTCCACTTAAGGTAATTTCAAGATACGCACGTATAAATTATATCTACTATAGATACTTAATTAAATGCCACGTTGAAGGCTATTATGCGACTGGAAAACTGATGAGAAAAATTACGTTACTTTCATTAGGAATAAATTAAATCAAAACCAGCTCTTGTAACATTAATTTAGAGACGATATTTGCATTTTGCACCTCGTCCTCGCCGTATAAAATTTGGATGGCGTATGTTTAACTAAAATTGTGCAGGAATGAGTATAGTTCTGAGGAATTTTGGCCATACGCACGTGAAGTACCTAGAGGACAATGTAAATTATTGGCACCAGTTAGTGCATAGGAGTAAAGCAGAAACCCTTGGCATAGTTTACACAAGTTTCGAAACCTTTCGAAATCAATGAAGAATAAAATCTCCCGTGACCTAAGTATTTGCATGTACACACTAATTAACGTACAGAGCAATTAAATAAAGTTCTGTAGTTTCTCTCTTCTCTGTTATCAAACAGACAGACAGCGAATCTGATATAATTTACGTTATACGAGTATCAGCTGATTGTAAAACAAGATATAGGTTACTTCGGTTAACTTTTATGGCATTTTTACTAACCGCACATTAGTTAGGAAGGTATTGCATTGCGGTCAACATGTTTTGAAGCACCATGAATTAATTCGAATCAAACAAAGTCTCGATGATGTTCCGTTTGTCTGTCGGTCTGTACTCTCATTTCGTGGTAAGCGACTCAAGCGCTTTTACACATATTAATTATTAGACACAAAGGAAGAGGTGAAAAGCTTTTTGGTATCGCGCTTACTTGCTGCAATACGTTTCATGATATCATTTGTTATCCCCAGATATATTTGCGCCCAGGTTCGCTAGGAAGCGGTACATGCGTAAATTTCCCTATCTTTACCAAAATATAAATTCGATAAATTACTTTTCTAAAGACTCCAAAAACTTAATGAATCTTAAAGCCTATGATAGCAATTACCCCCTTGCAAAAAAAAGCTTTAAAAGCACTTACTTTAAACTTAAGTGTAACATCAAATGAACAGAACTGAATAGAATATGGTGGATACTGATATGATTTGTTCTTTAATGGATCTAGACGTTGTATCGTTTGTTATTTTTGTATGTCAATTTGTCACTCATTTACTATAATGTATAATTTTAAATGGAATAAAGCCTAGCTTTATAAAAGGTTAAAATTAGTATTATAACAATTTATTCCATTTAAAAAATGGATAGATTCTTACGTCCCGAACGCTTTGACGGAGATCCGACGTTAAGTTCCACCACCTTGGAATGGGAACATTGGAAGAAAACTTTTGAAAATTTTCTCAAAGCTCGACAAGCCTGATCTGCCTCTACTACAATGGGCCCTGATGCAACAAGTAATATTCAATTGCTTTCTGAAGCCGTCAAGCTACAGCTGCTGGTAAACTACATCTCGCCACGAGTATTTGCGTACGTATGTGACTGTGAAACTTACACTGATGCGCTTATTATTCTCGATGCTCTATACATCAAACCTCGAAACGTCAATGGAAACAGCTGAAAGAAATTCTGCAATATTTAAAACTCAATCTTCTATCGTCAATGCAATTTCACCTAATCCGTCTTCTACTGTGGAAACAGTAGCTGTAATACCAAAATCTACGGAAACCAAAAATTATTCAAAACGTAAATGCTTTTTTTGTGGTGGCCCTGTCCACGCTCGGAAAAACTGTCCAGCAGTGGATGTTGAGTGCCATACCTGTGGAAAGAAAGGCCATTTTTCAACTGTTTGTCGCAGTAAAAACAGTGCTGCCTGTTTTCAAGAAAAATATGAAAACTACACTGCTTATATCACCGCTGCTGCACCTTCTTCGCTTCAAAAAGCTATGGTTACAGCATTCGTAAAAGGAGTTCGCGCTGACGCTCTTATCGATACAGGAAGCAGCATCAGTTTCATTAATGAAGGATTCGCGAATCTGCTTAATCTAAGAAAACAACATTGTAAACAAACTGTATCAATGGCTTCCTCATCTCTCAAGTCACAAGTGAAACATCTCACACGGCAAACTATTCGCATTGGAGAATGCTCATACAGAAATCTAGAACTTCTCATTGTAAAAGACCTATGTGCAGACATGATCATTGGTCATGATGTATTGCAAATGCACTCGAGTTTGGAACTTGCATTTGGAGGACCAAAACAAACACTCAACATTTGCTCTGTAGCCGAAGCAACCGTGCCCGCTGTACCATTATTTACTAACTTATCTACAGAATGCAAACCAATTGCAATAAGATCCCGCAAACACTCACATGAGGATGAACTATTCATAGCTGCTGAAGTAAAGAAACTGTTACGAGAAGGTATAATTGAAGAAAGCCAGTCTCCCTGGAGAGCACAAGTGTTGATCACTAATAACACGAACCATAAGAAAAGGATGGTTATTGACTATTCGCAAACTATAAATCGCTACACGCAACTAGATGCATATCCACTACCAAATATAGAAGAAGTTGTCACGAAAATCTCAAATTACACTGTAGGTATTCAGTACTATAGATCTACAGAGTGCCTATCACCAAGTCCCAATTCTTTCTCAAGAAAAGAAGTACACTGCATTCGAAGCTGCCAGAAATTTATACCAGTTTACTAGAGTTCCTTTTGGCGTAACCAACGGTGTATCTGCTTTTCAAAGAACAATTGATTGGGTGATTCGAAAAGAAGAATTATCAGGTACATTCGCATATATTGATGATATAACTGTTTGTGGAAAAACGCAAGAAGATCATGACTTGAACCTTGAAAAATTTATGCATGCAGTTAATAAATACGGGCTTACGCTAAACAAGGAGAAAAGTAAGTTCAATCTTAAATCAATTAAAATATTGGGTTACTCTATTGACAACCACATCATCAGACCTGACAACGACAGATTGAAACCTCTACTTGACTTACCTCCTCCAAATGATGTCGCTTCACTTCGTAGAACACTGGGAATGTTCGCCCATTACTCTAAATGGATTCCAAATTTCTCAGAGAAAATTCACCCCCTTGCTCACAGCCCACAATTTCCATTGAACAATGACGCGCTAAACGCTTTCGAAAACTTGAAGTCTATGATTGCAAAGTCTACTGTTAATGCTATCGATAATAACATCTCATTCACAGTTGAAACAGATGCCTCGAACCATTCAATTGCCGCTACGCTTTCACAAAACTCGAGACCAGTGGCTTTCTATTCTAGAACTTTGCACAATTGTGAACAAAATCATTCGGCTATTGAGAAGGAGGCCTACGCCATTGTTGAGTCGTTGAAGAAATGGCGGCACTTCTTAATTGGAAAACCTTTCAAATTAATCACAGATCAGAGATCTGTAAGCTTTATGTTTAACTCTAAATTACCTAGTAAAATAAAGAACGAGAAAATTCAAAGATGGCGTTTGGAACTAGCTCCGTTCAATTACGATATCATCTACAGACCTGGACGAGAAAACCACGTTGCTGACGCTTTGTCAAGAATCTCTGCTAGTATGAATTCACAATCAAGAAATCTAAAATTGAAGGAACTGCACGATCATTTATGTCACCCTGGTATAACGAGAATGCACCATTGGCTCAAAAATAAGAATTTACCATATACAATTGAAGAAATCCGAGTTATGACTAACAACTGCCGCACTTGTGCAGAAATAAAACCGAAATATTATAGGCATTCAGATCCACTACCAGAACTAATTAAAGCAACGTCACCTTTTGAGCGAATCAGCATCGATTTTAAAGGTCCTGTTCCCACGAATACCAAGAATAGATTCATACTTACAGTCATTGATGAATACTCTCGTTTTCCATTTGCTTTTCCATGCTCCGATGTAAGCGCAAAGACTGTAATTACTCATCTAAATTCACTTTTCATGTTGTTTGGTATGCCGAGCTATGTACACTCAGATCGAGGTGCATCGTTTATGTCTAGTGAAGTAAAGCAGTACTTGCACTCACGAGGTATTGCCACGAGTCGTACTACCGCCTACAATCCTCAAGGAAACGGTCAAGTTGAAAAACTTAATTCAACATTATGGAAAGTAATTCAACTAGCTCTGAAGACTCACAATTTACCAATTCATCAATGGGAAAAAGTTCTATCATTCGCTCTACATTCCATTCGTTCTCTTTTATGTACAACGATTAACTGCACACCACATGAAAGGATGTTTCGACACAATAGACGATCTCCTAATGGAACTTCTATGCCTACATGGCTGACAGGCAGAACAAGTATTATTGCGTCGTTGTGACCGAAGTAGTAAATACCAGCCTCTCGTTGAAGAGGTAGACTTGTTGGAGTCAAACGCTGACTATTCCTTTGTTCGCCTCCGAGATGGACGTGAAACCACTGTATCCAACAGACACCTGGCTCCCAGTGGAGGACAAGGAGAGATAATAGCCTCTAGACCAGAACCTGAAGTTGTTGTCCAACAACCTCAACCGCCAACAATAAATCAAGATATCAATCTAGGGCTTCAAGATTCAAATGTGCAACTTCAGCCTGTTGTGGATCTAGAATCAGAAACATTAAGACGATCAGCTAGAACTAGAAGACCACCACTATATCTCAGAGACTATAGTTCTAGTTGAAATTTATTATTGTTATGGTGGAAATTTTGAAAGCCACGATGAATGATATGATTTGTTCTTTAATGGATCTAGACGTTGTATCGTTTGTTATTTTTGTATGTCAATGTGTCACTCATTTACTATAATGTATAATTTTAAATGGAATAAAGCCTAGCTTTATAAAAGGTTAAAATTAGTATTATATTATATTATATTATGCAGCGTGAAAAAGAGACTAGAGAATGAATTGCGGAAAGATTGAGGGGATCATACTGACTTAATAAGCGACGAATGAAGCGAATTGGGAGCGAACTTAATAATGCGGAAGCCAGAGAAAGAGTATACAATAACATTCTGGTACAGCATGATTTTAAAGAATTCTCTGTCTGAAAGCCCAGTAAAAATTGAACCGCAGAGTACTGTTCCCACCCAGCTGGAATTCTTAAGATTAAAATTTTAGAATCGCGCCAATCTTCAATGCTCTATCAGAAATAAAGGTTTATTGAAAGTTCTACCAGTTCTACCGAGGTTTTTATTATGCGTTGACAAACAATTTAATCAGCTGAGTGTAAATGTATATGATTGAGTCTCTGTATCGAGTAAGTAAATGGATCCTATTTCTCGCATTTAGTGACGGTAGCCCGCTAGGTTCTCTGATTTTTTTCGAATTTTATGTATGAGTAAAATTGCATGTACCGCTGTATACGAATAGTGAGTAGGTTCCAAAGCGGTAGCAGACGCGTGTTAGAGTGCGGATTTCCGACATAAGTTGTCCAGATTCGTTGGTTTCAGAGTCGATATAACGACAATATGGATTAGCAATTGGCTGAGAGAAGACGCTGGGCGCGATATTTGCGTTGGGTCCGTTTCGGTTTTCCTAAGCCTCAAGATAAATAGTGAAATATAATAGAACGGAGACATATAGAGGCAGGCATCATTTTGATGTTACGAAAATTAGATCTCAAAGTTACTGGAAATGTTTCCAACATTACTCACTCTGGAGAATTTACGTTCTATCAACATATCCGCAGCTTGACATCACGGAAGCTGAAACCCTATACCTAGATCCAGTAAGGCGAATTCATCCAGATATTGCGGACTATTGTCCATTCCTATACTACATATTTCCACCAACCAATCCGAACTTAGACTTGAAAAAATCTAGTATCCAGACAGTTTCCTCCATTGGAATCGAGGCAACCAATAGGTATAGTAAAAAAAAACGGTTTCTTTATTGGATTTCAATCTCCGAAAAGTGACTATCATTGTAATTATCACTAGTCAACAAAGTTATATTTTAGGTGTATTGTAATAAAACCTAACTGGGGTGGTTAATTATAATGAGAAAGTCAATTGAGTAAAGGTCATCATCACTCAGCTTTGCCAATTTTATTTTAAGTATTAACTAACCCCAAATGTTATGAACAGTAGATTTTATAGGAGCATGAGATTAAAATTGAGTAAGGAATTGAGCGATAAGTAAATAAGGGAAATACTTTAAAAAGGAAATTAAGAGGAAATGTAAGGAACATATGAATGAATTGCAAGAATATTTTGTCTGCATACCAGGTACGGAAGTCCTGTCGGCAAATCTCTGTATATATGGGTTTCTAATGCATATTTTTGACATTATAGTTCGGAATGCGGATTTGCTACGTCACAACTCGAAAATATCTAAAAATGTTACAGTTCAGGTCATGGATAATTGCTTGCTCAGATCCGACCGGACTTAATTTGCGCTTTGGCCGGGTTATTACAAAATAATAGGCTGCCAAGGCATTGAGGTCCAACGAAGTGTCTTTTTTTGTTGTACAACCAATAACTATTTTCCAGGTGGCAAGTCTCTGCTATTTTCCTATCATCTCTTTTGGTAGCATTGTGCTAGGTACATTATAATTTCTGCTTTTTGCTTGGGGCGCAAAGAATTAATGAATTTATTAGATTCTGTAGCAGACGCAATTACATACTATAACTAGAACTAGTAACATATATTTCACTTTTGATTGAAACTAATTATGCTAAAAGTTGATAACAATTTAATTATTGGAAATCGTAAATAGGCGATCACTCGGACATTTATTAAGAACCATTAATAATAATTTGAGTAATTTGAGACTACTGTTATATGAAGTAGGTACCCTTTGTAGGAGAATTTAATTAAATTGATGTTAATAAGCGATTATTAATTTAGAAATCGATTGTATAATGTCTCATGAGTAAATACGTATCCTGCGTTCTTGATCAAAATTTTACATAACGAATAAGTAAACAATGCTTTTCGTTACCGTTAAAGCATTGAACTTTACAGGATCGTAAAAAAACTTTATAAGTAATATTTCCAGTTCGTTGTTTTAAGCTGCCATTTTTTCTAGGTGACGAAGGCATTTATCTACATAATTTTAAGGATAGAAATATTAAAGGAATTTTAAAGTTACTTACGCCATTTGATCCTCTGGTGTAGTGGAGATTTTCCTTACTATAAAATCCCACAAGTTTTCTCACTGGCAAGTGAATTAATAAAAATAAGTGAATCCTCCGTTTTAGATTCTCTCAGCTACTGCATCATATTTCTTTCCGTCAAGATACATTAAAACAGCACTAAACCATAAAAAATGCCAGGACATGACCGAGGACATGACTTAATAACTGCATTCTGAAGGAAATGCCACTTAAGGCAATAAAACTTTTAACAACAATGTACATGTCCACTGTAATAGAAACTGGCAGAAATCATCCTAATTCCAAAACTTGGTAAAGCCTTAGAAGATGATCATACCGGCCCATAAGCGTACTATATCCGTAATGTCAAAACTACGGGAAAAAATACGTATTCATAACAAAAAAAAACCAATCACTGAAGACTGCCAGTTAATACCCAATCATCAGTTTGGTTTTAAGGAAAACCATCCAACCATAGAACAAGTACATCGCATCGTCCAAAGAAATGCACTTCTTGTAATATACCGAAGTGAACTAACACCCCTCTACAAAATCAGTTTTGGTGTCCCGCAGTATTCTTGGACCGCTGTACATTCTAACAACAACTTTTGCTGATGATATTGCCATCTTAGCTTGCTAACACGCTGCTTTCCAAATTCATCAGAACCATCTTTACAGAATCCAAACAAGCCTCAGTAAATCGCGTATCAAAGCCAATGAGCTTAAATCCGTCCGCATCACTTTTACCAACCGGAAAGGAAATTGTCCACTAGTCAAACTAAACAACCTTCTACTATCTCAAACGGAAGAGATTCGATACCTAGGAGTACCCCTGGACCCACGTCTCACATGGAAAGTACACATATTCACAAAAAGGAAGCAATTGAGTATTCAACTCAACAAAATGTACTAGTTGATTGGCAGGCATTCAAAACTAACCCCTGAAAATAAACTGCTGGTCTACATAAAGCAATGCATAGCCATATGGACCTACGGTTTGCAGCTATATGGGGCACTGCTTCGTTGTCGAACATAGAAATTCAGTCAAAGGTTCTAAGAATGATTGTTGACGCACCATGGTTTGTAACCAACCACTTCATCACACGTGATCTCCAGATGAAATCAGTGAATAGTGACAAATATAATAAAAGATTAATATTTCCATAAATAAAAAAGTTGACATTGCGCAGTTTACGCATGCGCACGTCTAATTTTTACAATATACGATATGCTCGTATTTACTAGAAGCATCTGTAGCGAGATCTATAGAATTGTGGTTAAAATTTCAAAGAAATATCTCCGTAAATAAAAAAGTTGACATTGCGCAATCTGCAATCACGTCTTTTTTACAATGTGCGATATGTCTGCCTTTACTAGAAGTATCTGTGATTAAAATTTCAAAAAATATCTCCCCAAATAAGAAAGTGGCATTGTGCACTTCTGTTTTTATAATATGCGATATGCTTGCCTTTACTAGATCTTTGGTTAAAATTAAAAAAAAATATCTCCATAAATAAGAAATTTGACACTGCGCAGACTGCGCATGCGCACATTAATCGTCGAGATCTTTCTTGGTTGAGGTTCCAGAGCTATTAGCTACCGAATGCAAAAAGAATGAACTCAACATCTTGAAAACTGTAGGGCGGACGGAGAAAGTGGCCATAATAGCGCCTTCCAACATGAGTTGGAAAATGCGCTAAAAACACTTTCTCATTGCCCTACAAGACACCGTTGATAGATTTTCAATACTTCGGAGAAATCATCAACTTTATTTTTTATATAGCCCGTGCCGTGCCCATCCCCACCCCCCAAGTATTCGAAAAAATAATCAAAATGCAGGCCTCTACTGGTATTTACACGGAGCCAGTTAATGGAGTCCAATTATTAACCTACTTATTGACCTCGCGTAAACGTGGAATTAGCGCTCCCCCCTCCTTTCCCCAACGTGAAGGTGAAATCGCGCCCCTGTCTACGAGGCGAATTCTGGAGCAGTATACTCTCCCCCCTAGCAGACTAGCTCCGATCCAACCTCTAACTTTACCCATCTCTGACTGAAGAGTGAAGGGGCAGGGCCGGCTTTAGGCGTAAGCGGTGTAACCCTCCGTTTAAGGCGCAGACAAGAAGGGGCGCAAAATTACTCAAATTTAATGACTGCCGAATCACGGATGTAAAACACCGACGGCGTTTTCTATTTTTAAGATTAAACGATCACGATATAATACGAGTATAAATTGAAAATTTTTTTAATATAGTAAGAAATTATGAAGCGAATATTCCAGAAATCCCGATAGATATCAAGGCGCCATGAAAGATTAGTAATCGGCGATAAAGAACAAAGGCAGCTGTGATGTAATCTTTCCGGGAAATGTGATGTGTTTTGTTCTGGAATGTTCAAGACCATTCGGGAGCACTCGAGAATACTCGAGTTGGTTATAAGTATAAGAAAATCGAAAAGTTCCAATTTCAATACCGAAGTAATAAATAGTTCCCACTGTTATAAATTGTGCTAATGTGCAAATTTTAGTGCTTCCTGTAACTTTTGTTCGTCGGCCGTGTGAAGAGGGCCAGGAAAGCCTGAGCAGTCCACCTCTGCTATCCTCAGGGGTGTCGTCAAGTTTTGTACCTATGGACACACAAAATTGCGCACGTTTATTCACAGGTTCTTATTCTTAAGTTGGAAGTTTGCAACTCTTATTTTTGAATTCTTATTTTTGTTCCTTATTTTTTTCAGTATAAACTATTACCTATATGAAAATGTATAGTTTTAAATTCTTATCCTTATTTCTTATTTTTAGGTTTTTATTTTTATTATTTGTGAGCATAAACTCGCCTTAATACACTTTAAAATTTTTAATAAGAATGTCGTCATGATTTTTATGTAACACATACGTTTTTTCCTGTTATTACTATTTTATGAAAAATTTTGAAGCCAACAAAAATTAAGATGGCGGCTGAAATGGCGCTCCAAATACCGAGCTTTATAGTAGTCTAGATTTAGTTTACTTTAAGTGAGCCACTAAGATTACAATTTGCTTGAAAAGTGCTTGATTAAGTGAAAAAGAAATACAACAACTTTATTTACACTTTTTCAAAAATCGCGGTCAAAATGGCGGGGACAGTATCACGATTAGATATATCGACGACAGTTTTTCAGACCTCAGAATTGATACTCTTTGGATGACGTGAGCGTTTTCATTCTGGAATAGATTTTTTCACCTTTCAATGGCACTTAAAATAGTATTCCCAGTCAATTAATCGCAAACTGGACATTTTTCCGAAGGCTAGGATTACCATTTGGTAAAAGACTGTGATTACCATTTTTTGGACATGTTAAATTTCATCAAATGTCGACGATTTAGATCATTTTATGTAACTATTAAAGAAAAAAAAACTGCTTTAGAAATAACTACATTCGTCTCCAAAAAGGGTGAAGAAAGTGTGATTTTCTTCTCTAGTGAGGAAAGTAAAAAACAATTGCTGCGTTAATCTTAATAATGACATTTAAAATTGAAACATACTCGTATCTCGATTGGTATGTGTCAAATTTCATTATTGCATACGATAATTTTTCAATTTTGATTGTAGTGTCAGAAAAAATTATATGTAAAACTTGAGAAGAACGTGTTTTTCAACTCTCTTTGAACTTTGAAAAAAATGTTAAAGTTAAAAAAATTAAAAAATATTTTCGCAAAAACGGTTACTATGATTTCATTCAAATTTTGCAAATGTACATTAGGCATAAAGGGTGTAAACCTTGGAAAAACTTTTTTTAGTATATTTCTACATCCGTACCCCCCACCATCGAAGACGTTAAACGGTGAAGAGTTGAGCTAGAAAGCTGTCCTGTGAAGAATTTGGCACATTTTTGAAACTAGTTAAAACTTGCCAGACGTTTGTCGCATCTGTAGCCAGCAGATTCGCGTTGCTCCTTAGGTAATTACGTGTTTTGGACGCCGTGTAAACAATATTTGGCGTTCAATTTGCAAAATTAAATTACCTACCTATTAATACTTACTTCTCTGCACTCAAAAAAAGTTCGATAATTTGCTATTAAAGTCTCAAGTCATAAAAATACCGGCATTTTGGGAACCATTTTAATTTATTTTTTTCGAAAATTATTATTAACAATGGTGGATAGACAAACTCATTTTAACCAACTTGTACCACCCCCATATAAAAAAATGCAAATTTTTCCTTCACAATTAAATAAATTAGTTAACCCAAGTTTCTACCACCATTTTGACCGTCATCTTGATTTTTTTTACTACACTTTTTTTTTTACAAAACAGTAATAAATAGTAAAGCGTATGTATTTATATGTGTGTTTATATTTTTGTTTACAACAAGAAAACGATCTTATAGTGAGTTTTAGTCGCCATTTTGGGCGCCATCTTGATTTGTGGCTTTGGCAGCCGTATTTCAAGGTGGTGACAGGAAAAATCGTATTCAGCAGGGTCCAATAATTACCCTAAAAACACTTGTCACCAAAATGTCTCAAGATTTGCCGTTAGAAGTTAAGATCTCAAAATTGTCGCCCGGACTATCGGAGGAATGAAACACGTTGATCTTTCGATTACCGTTTTGGAACAATCGGAGGTAAATCCCGCATCCACCATGTCTGAGGTCCTGAGGGTGGTAGCCGAGAGAATGAGAATTCAGATCTATTTAGTGCTGCTACGTAGAGTACCACGAAATTTGTGGGAAAAAAACCTGCTGAATTAAATCTTGTTAAGAATGGGTACCTAATTGCCCAATCTACGCTGAATTAAAATGCATAGAAAATACGAGTACATAATTGGTACTTATTCTTAGATTCTAGGACACTAATGTGGAAATATTTGAATGTAACAGTAGGTACAGACTGCAATTAATAAGGCATGCACTTGTTGCAATATTCCCACATACAATTTTGATGATTCCCAAAGGTTAGATATCGGTCTTGGTATAAAACAGGGCAATTAGGTACAGGTTTAGTATTCAATTCAGGTGTAACGCCTACAAGTACCGTATTTCTTTATGTAATTGCAGAAGTGAAGGAATGCATCGTGTGCAAATAATATAATGGCACTTGCGTAACTTTCTCCGTGTGGAACAGTGTGCAATAAACTATAGCGCGACCACGTTTATCGGAAAATAGCTAACCGATTAAAATGGTACTTATAAGTAAATATCGCTAACCGCATTACATAATCGTAATGTTTATCATAATTTTATTTTAATTTGATGATAACCGGTTGTGATCGTACACGCAATTCAATGTCACGGTGGCAGTGTCGGTGTCGGTCGAAATACAAACAACAATTGACCCCAAGACCAAGTAAAGGTAGCAAGTACATGCGCGAGGTATGGGAATCGGTTTGTTCCTTATACGTGCTGACAGTTACATGTAATCGCCGCCGGTGAAAATAAATCACTCAACAGCGCGCGGCCGAAAAATCTTCGGGAAAATGGAAAGCGAGTGCGCCCCGCCGGGCGGTCATTTCCAATTTACATACAGCATCGACGTCGATCCTCCAAAGAAAACCGCCCGAAATCCCACCGATATCGTCGCGATCGCGAGGAGCGCGTTTCGTTCCGGAAAAACAAAATCGGTGGAGTTTCGCCGGAAACAATTGCAACAGTTGGAGAAACTAGTGCAGGAGAACGTCCCCGCATTCGAGGACGCCCTCAAGCAGGACCTGGGGAGGCCCAAGCAGGAGACGCTCATGTTCGACACGGACTACGCGCTCTTCGACATCCAAAAGATTCTTCACAACTTGTCCGCGTGGTGCACTCCCGAGAAGCCCAGCAAACCGTGGGTGAACGCGCTCGATTCGATTCAAGTTAACAGCGACCCGTACGGGGTGGTTTTAGTGATCGGCGCCTGGAATTTTCCCGTAAACCTACTGCTTGTGCCGACAGCGGGTGCGATCGCCGCTGGGAATTGCGTCGTAATGAAACCATCCGAAGTTGCGTCCGCCACCTCAAAACTGCTGGAAGAGTTGGTCCTCAAGTACTTAGACAAGCAATGTTTTCACGTATACAACGGGGGAGTACCGGAAACTACCGAGCTCTTACAGGAGAGGTTCGACTACATCTTCTTCACCGGTTCGACACAGGTTGGCAAAATCGTACACGCGGCCGCCAATAAGTACTTAACCCCCGTCACCTTGGAGCTTGGAGGCAAAAGCCCCGTGTTTCTGGACGATGGTGTCAACATGGAGATAGCGACAAGACGAATTCTTTGGGGTAAGTGCTCGAACGCAGGCCAAGTATGCATCGCCCCCGATTACATGTTGTGCACAAGGGAAACGCAAGCGAAATTCATAGCGGTCGCGCAAATGGTGCTAAAAGAATGGTACGGAAGCAACGTCAAAGATTCCCCCTTTTACTGCAGGCTCATTTCGGACAAGCACTACGATCGACTCACAACCTTTCTCAAAGACAAACGCAACATTGCAATCGGCGGCCAAACCGACGCGTCGCAACGCTTCATCGAGCCCACCGTCTTGGTAAACGTCAGTCCGAACGACCCCGTAATGCAAGAGGAAATCTTCGGCCCAATTCTACCGATTATCGTAATCAACAACCCACAGGAAGCGATTAGTTTTATAAACGCGCGCGAGAAACCGTTATCGTTGTACGTTTTCACGAACGACGCGGATACCAAAGAGCTGTTTTTAAATAACACGCTCTCAGGGGGCGTAACAATTAATGACACTATCATGCACTTTTCAGTGGAAACTCTACCCTTTGGTGGGGTGGGTTACAGCGGAATGGGGGGATATCACGGTAAATACAGTTTTGATACGTTCTCACACAAGAAGGCCATTCTCAGGCGAAATTTACACAAACCCTTGGAGAAAGCGATCTCCGTGCGTTATCCGCCCTACTCGGAAACGAAGGAGAAACTTGTCCACCTTCTGCTGAAGCCTGTCTTTGGCGGTTTCAATTGTAGATATTTGTTGTATTTATTTATGTTTATTTTAGGCGTTGTCTGTATTATATTAGTGCAAGTTATATATTTTCAAGTTACTAATGAGCACTTAATTTAAGTTGGTGGCAAAATGTTCGTTTGTAAATAAAGTTGTTACACTCTGTCTAATTACTGACATCGTTACGTTGTGATACTTTGGTCAAGTTCATCTGATAACGCACATTATGCATGAATATTATAATACCTAATGATTGCTTCTCATAAAATATTCATTATCTTTGAATGGTAATAGATGATTTTATGTGCCCGGTAACATGAATAATACACATCATTACCGATACTTGGATTTTTCATACCAATATACCATTTTGTTGTTTGCAAGTTGTCATATAACCATATTGGATGAAGACTAGTTTAGATTCAACTGAAAAAACTGAAACTGAAAATGAATAAATTACCGCTACTGTAAATCCAATACATCACGTTCTCTGATCCAGATTTGTTACACCTGACAAAAAACTTTTCCGGCCCTTGTGGCGCAGTTCAGTTAGAGCTGGACTGTGGTGCTAAAGGTCCCTGGTTCGAATCCGGGTTCAGGTACAGCAAATGTATAGTGGGTTGGGTTGGTAGAGCAGCCTTGGCTGAAACCCCGCCCACTCAAAGATAAAGGCAAAATAAAATAAAAAAGACCCACGTAAACGCAATAAAAAACCTAAAACTTTTAATTTAAACAGTACTTGCGTTTTTTTATTGCGTATTCAATCATAAAAAACAATATGCTCTATTTTTTTTTAAATTGGGTTGTTTCCAGCCAATAAGAAAGTAACAAGTATAAATTGTGCACAGTTCTTGTGCAGATAAAGCGCATTTTTTTAACCGAAATAGCTTTTGTTTTGACATCACCAATGGATATATTTCTTGCAGACGTTTCAATCGTCCTTTGTGAGTACCCTCTTCCGACAATCCGTTCTTGAGGTATATACCCGACCACGATAAGAGGTCGAGGAGGAGGGCTATGGTTGGTAGAAATTAATTCCTTTCGTTGACACCTTTCATTAGAGTACTATGAAGGATAAAACTAGTTCCACTCCTCTCCCCCCCCCTCCTCCTCTACCCCGTACTTTGATAAGAGAACAGAAAGCAGGGCAGTATTTGGTAGAAAACGGTTCCTTTCGTTGAGACCTTTCATTAGAGTACTATAATAATAATAATATTAATAACAAAGAAACACAATAAATACAAGTAAGGCAACATGCACCACAAAAACAGGTCCACCCAATAAAATTACACGTCCTAGCACAGCTAAAAAACACAAAACTCCTTCTTCACAGAAACACACCATGTTATCACAACCCACTCGTATTCAACCCAAACGCAAAGCCAAAGAAACACTTACACAATAAACTCCATTTAATAAAATTACAGGAATTATTATAATGATTTTTTTGTTTGTTTTGTTTTCCTCTTTCCTGATAGCGTTGGCTATTGTGCCCATCAATAGCTATGTTGGTAAGTATGAAATACATACTATCTCTAGATTTCCAATGTGAGGGTGTGAATTTTTATTTTATTTATTTATTTCTTTTATTTTTTTTAGGACCCTACATAACTTCACCAGACACAGACACAGACACTAATCGTTACCTACTTGATTTTAATCCGTGCGATTAGTTAACCAGGCTAGACCTGAGTTCTCACAAGATACACCGACATTAATAATAATAATAATGCCATTTATTAATCACGTACAGTTATTTTTACAATAAAACATTGTTTACTATACATATACTATGTACGCAACTAAAAGGGCGAAGGTCAGATGCTAGTGACGAAATTCGCCCACAAACCCTGCTCTACCACTTAACCCTTACTATAATTTTACATCTTATAACTATAAATGAACGTGAAATGACTGAAAAATTATAATTAAAACCATTTATCTTGTACGAGTGCAAAAAAAAACAAAAAATAAACGTAATATCGCATTTGGATCGAATATATACATTAGTCATTATTGAAAAATAAAATCATAAAATGATAAAGAAAATTTCTATGGAAAGAGGAAAAAAAAACAAAAACAAAACAAAACAAGAAGCGTATTCTGTAACAAAATTGGTACTGAAGATTAATATGATTTAAGTTTATTATTATTATCCCTCTCTTGTTTTGGGCCCTCAACAGGCATGCGCCCAATTACAGAGTGACCCGCATAATGCTATTTAGAGGTGCCTCTGCAGAAGGTCTTAAGTTGGTCTATACTACTCCGGTATTTACCTTACGAATGATTTTGAGAATTGATTAAGAAACTGTGTAACTGAATTTTAAAGGACCTAACAGATAACTTTTTTAGATTAATCGGCAAATCATTATACAGCTTCGCAATATTATAGGTAAAGGACCTTTCAAATAGTGCTGTTTTGTGTTTTGTGGAAGGGAGGTATAATCAAGAGATTGAATCTAGGGTTCGAGCTAAAATGGATCTTAAGGATCTATGAAGGATAAAACTAGTTCCCCCCCCCCCCCTCTAGCCCGTACTTTGATAAGAGGACAGAAAGAAGGGCAGTAGTTGGTAGAAAACGGTTCCTTTCGTTGAGACCTTTCATTAGAGTACCATGAAGGATAAAACTAGTTCCACTCCCCCCCTCCATTTCCACCCCGTACTTTGATAAGAGAACAGAAAGAAGGACAGTAGTTGGTAGGAAACGGTTCCTTTCGTTGAGACCTTTAATTAGAATACAATGAGAGATAAAATTAATTTTTAACCCCCCCTCAGGCCCCGTCGCCCACTGAACTCGAAAAAGAGTCGCACGGGAAAGTTATAGTTTGTACAAACCAATTTATTTCGATGAGACCTTTCATTAGAATACCATGAAGGGTAGAACATGTGTTTACCCCCCCCCCCCGCAATTTTTTAAAGTTTAACTTGGCATGCGTATGCAAAATCTGAGACCAATTGGTTGTCGTATGTAAAAGTTATGCACGTTTTACTTTCAAAAACAGCATCTCAGGAAATAATTCGTGGGAAGGCCCCCTTTTAGACTGCGAAATTTAATAGCCGTCTGGAAGGTATAGGTTACCTACTGCAAAAAATTCCAGGGCTCTAGGACCATTCCCTTAGAAGTAGTTCAAAACGGTAGAAGTGGGTCCGGACGGACGGACAAAACGCAAACAATAGCACATTTTTTTTAATTCTTAAAAAATGCGCTAAAAAATTTTAATTATTGTCAATTTTCTTTTTACTCTAAATTAAAAAATAGAGGTAACAACTTCAGCGAACAATTCATAACAAGTAACCCACTGACAAAACCCTAAACAGAGCAGTTGGCAGCGGGATTCGAACTCACGACCCAAGATATTTAGGTCAGTGGAATATGGAATTTAATTTTCCAGGAAATTTGTCCGATAGGTATTTTCGTACCATAAGGGCGTTGTGCGTGGGTCCTCCATCCTGCTGAAACCAACACTTTCAAACTTTTGTTTTTTTTTTGTGTGTGCCGTCTACCTTTGTATTTGTCATAAACAAAGCTACTCAATACAGTGTGTACTTTTTTTCCATATAAAAAATAAAGTTTATGATTGAAAATCTAACAACGCAACGGTGACTTGTAGAACTCAAAAAATGGCAAAGAGAAAGTGTTTTTTCGATTTTTCTGGCATATCTTCGAAAGTAATAGGAATTTTCTGGTTTTCTTTAAAGCATAATAGCTCGCATGATAGTAACTGATGTTTAATTTCGCAACTTTTCCCTAATTTGAGCGTCGTCGTATCTTCTATTGCTTCGGAGATCCCCATGATCGACACCCTTATCTTGGACACAGTGCATAGTGGAAGTGGAGAAACGTTTTGTAGAAAGTGAAGACAATTATTTTAAGATCCGATGTGTGAAAGCAACAACCAAAGATAGCAAGCCATTTTTTCGTTAGCTGAAGATGACGGCACACAGCCAAAACCACATTATGAAATAAGACAAGTTACGGTTTAACTGCCTGCTTATGCAGTGGCGTAGCATATCATTGACCAACTACCACATACAGTCTTCTAAGAATAGGTAACAAAGAGTTGCTAGGGATTAGAAATTAGAGACTAGAAATAAATGAGAATTGCATCTCTTGCAAATGATAAGCGAAGTTCAGGCGGCGTACCAAGGGACAAATAATTACTTCGAATAAATAAAATTAAAAAACAGAATGCTAGCACCCAACTTCAGTCCTGAGAAAAGTGTTTGCAAACTTGTACAATGACGGTTAGAGGATTTAATAGACTATCTTTTTAGATTAAAAATACAGAGGGTTCTATTTAACAAATGAGGTTTTGTCAAAAATAATCATTTTTCTGTATCGATTTTAACACAGAAAATGTGGGTTCATTCTAAAATTGACATTGTTTTGATTTTCTCTCGTAACTCTCAAGCATTCTGATTTTACCATTCTCGGTTTGACTCAAAAGAAACACCATGACGCCTATATGACTTTCTTGACACCACTCACGATCGTTCATTGGTATTTGGTATTGGGGAATCAAGAAATTACAAACAATATTTAAATTGGAGAAGAAAGTTGACTAATGAAAACCTTCCAAACATTATTTACTTACACGCAGGCGATCATTTTTTTTAATTGTTTGATAGGTCAATGGAACTGTACGTCATTAGGACTGCAAAATAATCTACGTCTAAAGACGTCACGCACGATTAAGTAAATATTGCATGCTATCAGAAAATTGATGTCACAGTCTATCGATCTATCAGCATCTTATCTAAATTTTGCAATGTTTGTTGGTTTTATGTCCTAATTAAAAAATTACTATTTACAGGGCGACATGAAAAAAATTCACAATTATTGTCACAGTACTTGATAATCATGGTTGAGTTGACGTTGTCTACACACTTCACAAAAGTCTTGAGCCGTATTTCTCGCGCCGTGATATTAGTAAAAACTAAATGGGTTAGGTTTGGGTAGTAATTCACTAAAGCTTTTATTTGCCTCCTAAGGCTCCTACTTGTCTCAGCGATTGCGACAAGTTACTTATATGTAATAATTATGTTTCTCCTCCAACCTATGGAGTAGCACAAGGATCTAACTTCGGCCTCTGTTATTTTTCTTAAATTCTAAACTGATTTTCGAGAGCGATCACGTAAAATCACCGGTGTGTAATAGTTATTTATGTATCAAGGGCATTAAGGCGATGTTTATGCCGAGGGCGACAGAGCCCGAGGGCCTCTGGCCCGAGAGATTGTAAGTCGCCCGAGGGTTAAATATCGAGTAATGCCTGAGGTGCATACAAAATTTCATTTTTCAACGTTCCAAATAATGCAATTTCCAATATACAAATGTAGGTAATGATTATTGTTTGCCAACATTAAAGTGCTTCATACGAATCAAGTAGCATCTTTTTTTATTACATAATATGACTCCGTCAATATATATAGATTATTGTAAAAATTCTGCATTGTTTGCAGCATTACATCGTTATAATAGTGTGCATACGAATCAAGTAGCATCTTTTTTTATTACATAATATGACTCCGTCAATATATATAGATTATTGTAAAAATTCTGCATTGTTTGCAGCATTACATCGTTATAATAGTGTGCGTTTATGGAATAACAGCGTAGATATCCCTTGTTTTTATTTTATTTTAACACAACATATATTTTTTTTATATTCTTTATCTACATGAACATTGTTATTGGGGTAACCTGTTATGTTCATAAATAAATAAATAAATTAATTAATAGTGAAGTTCGAGGCGAAGTTACTGTATGTTTTGAAGTTTGAAAAGACACGCGTGTCTACGCTCAATTGCTGCCAAAATTAGTTGCCTTCTTTTGATGTTAAACAAGGTCAAAGAGAAGCCAGTACGTGCTGGGAACAGTAGTTTCATTGAAGGTATTGTCCCCGTTAAACGACAGCCGTTCAAGTCGTTGGTGGCGTCTTTTTGCGTTCAGCCAGATATCACAATAAACGCCCCTGCAACCTGTTTCGAAAATAGAATTAAGAAGACCAAGTTTTTGAGTCACGTGTCGTTTAAGTGCCGCGTTTCCTTTAGTCTTGTTGTGTGTCTGGTTTTATTGGGATTAATCACGTCTTGAAAACTGTAACATTTCTTGATGTTAAGAGTTCTTGATGTGATGACGTGGAATAAATTTTGTTTATGTTTATTCGATCTCTTTACCGATTCAGAGATAAGTATCATGCTCAATTACGATTCATTTTGTTGATCCGCGCCCAAAGTTCATTTCATATGCTTTCAAAATTTGGTAGATGGCCTTTGTCAAGTTTAAGGAGTTTGATTTTGACCGTTGCTTGCTTTGAATCAGGAATTTAAAGTCAGAATTGATTTTGTTTGTTGGGCCGGGGTGCGGATGTGTACTACCAGAAATTTCATTATAGAACTAGTTCGATTTGAGGTGTTTGGTATGTGGCCCGAAATTAAAGGGTCACAGCAATATAGATCTGGGAATTTAAATTTAAATTAATTCCGCAGCAAACAACGGAGGTAGGTATAATCGTTAAATGAATATCAAACAAATGTAATAATTACAATTCGATTGTATCGAAAATCGGTATGTAATCAAACGTTAATCATGAACTTGGGTCCGTCACCTTGTGAGCTCAATAGGACGCGTTTAGCCTAATCTGTAACAGACAATAACACAACAAATAGTGAATTGCGCGGCATAAAGTATTGCGAAATAGAAATTCTAACGTCTGACAGTAACACAATCCGAATTCAAGTCCAAGCCTCCTTTTTGTAACTCAAAATCGTTTGTTAAATTTTTGAAAAATATTTGAAAATAACACATATCACCGAAGCACTGAAAATGGCAAATTTGGTTTTCATTTTCCCTAGCTTAAACAGTCAGAAATGGACGGTTCCCGTTAGCACCTTCTATCGGCATTTTTTTCGTAGAACCTGAATCTGTTATCAGAATTTCCATAACACGCTAGATGTAAAAGCTACGGAGTACTACTTTCATATTTCTTATAGGCGCCATATTGGATTTTTACGGAATGAATTTCTTTTTGTCCTCTATCTCATTCCGTAGAAATCCATGTGGCGACCCCTAGGAACTAAGCGTGTTATGGAAATTCTGATACCAGAATCAGATTCTCGGGAAAAAAAATGCCCGTAGAAGGTGATAACGGAAACCGTCCATTTCCGACCGTTTAAGTTTAGGAAAAATTGAAACAAAATTTACCATTTTCAATCTTCCGGTGATATCTCAGATATTTTCAAAAATTTTTCATACATTTCAAAACCGTTTTTTAGTCACAAAAAGGGGCCCCATTTAACCTACACTGTACCTATCTTTCACCGTTACGGAGATCCCAATGGTGAGCCACGAATTAGAACTATCCTGTACGTACCCTTCCAGCCAAACAGCACTTTATGACGGTACTACAACAAAAGCAGGAAAACGGTGTGGTAGAAGAAGAGCAAGGTGGAAGGAGGCGAGATATCAAGAGATCTAGCAGTAACTAAAGAGACTGGAGAAAAGGAAGAACGGTAAGAAGGGGTAATAATGCCCGTATGTCACGAACTGAACGACTGTCGACAGAATATTTGTGATGGTATTGAATGAACAAGAGTAATTGCAATTTATCACATCACAAGAACGCATAGATGTACGAACTGAACTCAAAACACAATTCCATTTGCTTATATAACAAAACCACATTCTTTCTAAAATATTCTTAGAATGTTCTCGAGTGCTCAGGGGCGCATGAGAATATTCTCGAACAAATACGTCATATTTCTCGGAAAGATTACGTCACATCCACCTTCGTTCTTTATCGCCGACGACTAATCTGCAAAGGCGCCTCGATGTCTATCGAGATTTCTGGAATGTTACATTATTATTCTGTTTTTCTACTTATTATTGTACCTTTTTCTATTACTTTATCGCCTTTTTCTTAACAAGCTATTCTTCCTTTCCAGTAAGCATTAATGTCTGCTGCTAGGCTTCCTCCATTGGTTCTGCGAAACTTATTTTTTGAATTAAAAGCACAATCGGTGGTTCGTTTTGAAATGAAAGCCCTATGTGTGGGGGCTTATATTAGAAACTGTCGTGTATGGGTCAAGTTCAGGGGCGCGGGCACCAATTAACCTAATCTCTATATTTCATAATAACAAAGTTACATATTTGAATATAAAATTTATATTCAACCCCTGCACGTAGGGACGCCCAGGACCTACAAATCGCATGTGCCTTTGTCTGATATATTTTTACATGATCGTGTTTACCTCCACACGCCCTAAATATTTACCATTTCTGTCTTGATTACTCGCAAAAAGTAAGGAACTGGTACGTATTTCTTTATAATTACAGGAGTAACCTTTGGCATAAATTATACTCGTGTAGGCCACCGAGAGATAGGTGCTACATAAAAAGATATAAATTAATCCTTGGTAAAAACATTTTAATTGTTAATGACGAAAAATCCAGTTTTCGGTGAGTGAGTTGCACTTGACACATTGCCCAATTACACCCAGAATCCTGAAATAGAGGCATGCAAATGAATCTATTTGTGTATAAAACTATGTTTGTGTATCTACAAATTATACACGATTGTTATTAGTGTATGTTTATGTAGAATTAATGATAGTTAATTGTGCATGCAATTACGTAGCAATCGTGCTCTTGCAGTCTTTGATACAGTATAATCCATAGTGTTGCAAAACGCTATTATTAGTATGTGTAAGCGTATATGTAAAAAAAAATATTAACTGAATTTTATTTGCGGGGAGTTAATAAATCTAATACTCGAGTACTTCTGAAATAAAACTTTTTTACTCCTCTTGGGAAAATAATTATAATTTTGATGATCTGATTTTTAGTTACTCCACATAGACAAAAACCGAATCCCTAACTGAACTCAAAACGATATCCTTACTGGCCAGATGACTTCTTAATTTTAGCAAACAACAAATGATTCTAAATAAGCCAATCTACATAGATCATTATATCACGTTAATGAAGAGGCACGGAAATATACGCAATTCAGCTTCTTCTACTGATAGGTAAGTCGCATAAAACGCAAATAATAAAGATAGCATTTGGTATGTTATCATCTCAGAACGTTTCGCGGCGTCGTACCGGGTGTCAGTTAACGACGCGACGCCGACGCCTGCGGATTTGGTTCGTGATTCGATGTCCCGCACTGTTTACCTCTATTAAATTTTTTTTTTGTCAAACAATATTAGATATATTAATTTGAAAAATGACAGCCATAAATGGGACAATATAAAAATAACTTAAAAAAATAAATGTAAATATAAATGTGGATTATTATAATAATGATTAATAGATTTGATTTGGCGAATATGACTGAAGAGCCCACCAAAACAGTCCCATTTTCGGTCAAAGAATCCAAGGCCTCATTCCTAAACAAACAGGAGCATTTGAAACAAACCTCAAGCAAAAGAGAACAATGTCCTGCAATTTTAAAACAATACGCTGGGCAACCATTAAAAAATGGAAATTGTCCGGTTTATGGTGAAATTTAGTTCTTAATATTACTGCACTTACTTTAGCGCTCCGTGTAAATGATTTATTTGCGATTCACTGATTTGTTAAATTCCTACGAGCGAAGTGGAATGAGGACACTACGCTAGCAGGTCCAACTGAAACCATTGTCATGGCACGATTGGATGGCAAATCCAATGGAAGCAGTATTTCGTTTTGGGATTGCAGTAGTGATGATTTAAAATTGGGTGTGCAAAGAATTGATAGACCAAGTTGCAAAACACTCTGCCTTACTCAAAAAACAACAAAAGATTAAACTTTATAGTTTCATCAAAGACTATAAAGATGTATTTGAGACCACGGAGAAGAGATCGAATGGAAGAACTAACCTGGAGCAACAGAAGACAAACGCCGAGAATTCACAACCCATTCGACCATCACATAAACGTCTTCCGCTAGCAAAACGGGAGGAAGCGGAAAATATTGTAAGATGCCTATCCACTTCCACTAATTGACGACAGGATTGACGCGCTATCCGGCTTTTCTCGAATTTGGATTTCAAAAGTGGTTATTGGCAAGTGGAAGAAAAGACGGCATTTACGATCGGATCGGGATTACGGCATTTTTCAGTCATGCCGTTGGATTCTGTAACGCACCAGCGACGTTTGAATGTCTCATGGAAAATGTGCTAAAAGGGTTATGGTGGACCACTTGTTTGGCGTAGTTTTATGGGGAAGGTTTTAAGGTCTTAAACGTGGATTGTTTAGCGTACCTGGACGACATCTTTCTGGTGGGAAATGGCGCGAGAGGTTTTACAAAGGCTTCGGTCGGGTTTCCCTGAAGGGGAAGAAGTGACATCTTTTCCAGAGTAAGGTTCATTATTTAGGACATGTTGTGCCGAACCGTGGTGTTGCTGTTGATCCTGAGAAGGTCAGCCCGCTAGAGAATGGCCAATTCCAATTGATAAATCTCGGGCAAGAAGTTTTCTCGGCCTGTGCATCAATTACCGACGATTTATCGCGGGTTTTTCCACCAGTTGCTAAACCTCTAATTGACCCGGGTTTGAAACCGATTATTGAATGGAAGAGGGATTGGCAAGTGGTAGCACCTTCTACTCCCAATGTGAAGGCGTACTAGGCGCAATGGGATTGGTTGGTGATAGAGAACAACCCTCTAGAGTCTAGAGCGTATCCTGGAAAGTAACGATGGACAACAACAGAGGTCACAACCAGAGACTTGCTATAGTCACAACGCACATACTGAGTAAATAAAAACCAGATATAACATTTGAGGAGCTTCCGTATTTTTCGATCAAGTGAAAGAACTAAAGAGAAACACTTACGTGTGAGAAAAGCATTAGAACTTCAGGATAACAGACGTGCCGTTTATTACCTAGTGACGAAAGTACCATCTGTTGACAAACCGGATTATTAAGTGATGGATTGGAGCGTTGAGTAAAAAGTAATTGGAGGAAGAAGAAAATTGGTTTGCGGATTTGATGGTCTTGATTGGCGGAAAGTCCTTAATATGCTGGAGGTAATCTTATGCGGGGCCGGTGTAGAAATCCTGGTTTGCAACTATAATCCAAGAGACCAAGACTGGATGTTGCTGTAAAGCTGTAACGTATCAGTTACTTCATGATCGTTTGTGTTTCGGGGAGGAGGGGGCAATTGACACTGTGGACAAGCCGTGACGGGAGAATTTTTTATCCATTCGTTTTCTAATACAGTCCTGTTTTATAACGATTCGAATGTTTACAGAACCATTACAGTACTTCTCTAGTGTATTTTCTTATTGTGTTTTCTTACCGAAGTCACGATAGCGCGCACTTGATTAAAAACGTGAAATAGTCCCCTACATTCTATGCCTACAACGAATAATATGCATTGGAACATGTGTATATATTCCGCAATACCTTTGGATGGTTATTCTACGTAAATGACTGCTTTAATTTATGTAATTAGATCTTGTTGCAATCGGAGAAGGCCAACTGAGATGCTTCCGACATGAAACAATAAATAATTGTACCTATTCCCGCTGACAATACTTACCTCTGATTTCAAAGAATAATAATAGGTATGAGAAAGCTTAACCAAACTACACGACTCATTGTATAAAAGTATAATGTACCTACCTACGAACTATTATGTTAAAAATTATGAAAGTTCACGGTACTAAGCATTGAACACCAAGTTATGTCATATGTCTGTACCTACTTATTATAATATAACTTCCTATTTGCACAATTACTCGAAAGTTCTGCACCAATAAACATGTGTAAATCGCAAAGGTGTTATTATTGTCCCACGCGGAAGCATAAGTCTCTAAGGTGTCTAAGCAGGGCCGGACTGGACAGGAGGGATACCGGGAGATTTAAAGCATTCCTCTCCTTTTCCAAACAAGAATTTATCAATGTTTCTTTTGTGTTAAACGTAAACTTCCGACTAATTTTATGGCACGATCAAATATTGTTAGGTAGGACCCAGGGTAGGACCTTTGCCTATAAATAATCCTTGCAGGATAATACTCCTAATTAAACTCCTTCACAATGGAACGACGGCACTGCATAGTAGGCAGTAGGCTCTTCTATTGTGCTTCCACTCTCACAATCTCTGCCCCTCTGTTTCGGAGATATTTAGAAAAATTAAATGGCGGCTAAGTGAACGCTTAGCACCCCTGTGTACACTCAAAACTTATAGAATTTTGTGTACAAATTGGGGAAGGCGCTATTATGGCCACTTTATCCGTTCGTCCGTCCGCCGGCCTTAAAACTCTTCCAGATTTCAAAATATTTGGTTCGTTATTTTGCGTTCGGTATCTTATACCCCTGGTACCTCAACCAAGAAAAATCTTGACGAATAATATGCGCTCCGCAATGCCATATTTTTTATGTGTATGTAGATATTTTTGTGAAATTTTAAACAAAGATTCTTGTAGTAAAGACAAGCATATCGCATATTGTAAAAATCAGATGTGCGCATGCGCAAACATACACACTTTTATTCTCTTCGCTAGTATCGACGCTCTTATCCCTGCTCTTATCACTTATCGCGGCTCCAACATAAACGCACCCTAATTTATGACACGGCAGCCTATGATATCAGTCAACTGACATGCTTTAACTGCTGAACACACTGAACTTTATTGGCGTTTTGTTTCACTTTGGCGTTTGGAAATCGGCAGATTGTATTACCTCTGTTATTCTTGAATAATTTCCTTCGAAACAAAAAAAATTCCAACGCACTCGAGGACGTAGAGGTAACGTTTTTTTTTGTTTGTGACCTTCACACTCCCCCACGTCACGCTTAAATGGTCAGATTATTAAAATGTACGCTTTTCAACACGTAGTCAACCCACTTTACTTTAATTTGACGGGCTCCAATAAATTCCAAAATAGCCTATTGGGCTCCTCTACTATTGGTTAAGCGTTTACTGAGCCCCAACAAGTATCTCTCAAACCAAAAAGACACAAAAGTGCAATTAAACACAATCTAATCGCGCATTACCGTCGTCTCAACATACAAAAGTTCAATTCTTGAAGGACTGGAGGTTCACTGAGCCCCCATTTGATTTTTCTAAATAATTTTGAAATCAGAAAGGTACCAACCGTAGAATCAGTTTTAATAGAAACTTGTGTAATAAATCATGTGCATGTTTAAAAGTATTTCCCGGTAGGAATTTACAAACCAGTCCGACCCTGTGTCTAAGTGACGTAAAAGTGACTCAATTACGAATTCAGAGTCCTTCCTAATTTCAAACTCACACTCAACTAGTTAGTCACTCATTTCTAACTCAAGTTAGTGCGAATCCTGCTCATTCTCACTTTTGGTATTCAGAGAACATCTGTAATGAGTGATTAATTTGAGTGGGGTTTTAGTATGGAATCTGTCAAAAATATTGTTAGGGGAACGATTGGTAGTGGAAATTTTACCAAGTAACTAACAAACCGCTCTGGAAACGCTAACTTCAGCATAAACGGATATTTAATTTGAACTTATTTCTGCCGTTTTCTTATCGTCATAACTATGAACGCCAATAAAAAACCATTTATGACCGGAGATGAGAAGATTTTTAGCATTGGAAATGCTTATGTTTTGTATGGGTTTGAAGTTACTGGTTAGTCGAGCAGAAAAGAAGACAATTGGTGTCGCATCAAGTGATGATTGTCCCGTACTTGACTGCAATCGGTAGATTCAGGAAAAGTCGCGGATACTGTCGATACGGTAGGTACTTACTTAACAGTGCGCAAGGGTTTTGTTAATTCGAATCTAAATTTATCGCACATCGCCCGTGATGGTATTACACGCATGTTACGACACGAGCAAGCTTGCGAGCGAGTGGAGCAAGTGATACTTGTACGGTTATTATTTCCAATGCCTCCGATGGTTGCAAGGATTGCGAAATTTGTGAATTTTTTTTAAGAAATTGTGACCCGGTATATTAACATCGTCGAATGTAAGAAGACCGATGCTGTGTACGTGTCACAGCGAAAAAAGGTCTGGCAGATAATCATGTCCTTACTTACTAAGATAAAATGGGCCGTATGAATAAAAGTAAGCAAATGCTTATACTTGCAAAATTCAAAGTAAATACTCGTAAGTGCTCCTTCGCAGTGGGCGACTTAGCAGCGCTTCTAAGCAGAAGGATGTCAACTATTGTACACTTTGGCTTAGGTACTTCACGAGTTCTTAACTCAAAGTCATTGAACTCTAATTTAAAAAAAAGAGTGTAATTCGTTTTTAGCGAATTTCAATAAAGTGGGGAGCGCTTTTGTCTACGATTTTCGTCCATCTGTCTATCTGTTTGCCTGTGCTGGGTAAAACTGCTTCCGGGCCATAAATCCACTTTGGTTTTACCGCCAGTTCGAGTTGTACCTACATTGTACAATAAATAGCGGTGTGCTATCAACAGGACCGGATTTACTATGTGGCCATGTGGGCCCGGGTCCATAGCGGCAAATTTTTAGGGGCGCCAAAAAACCAAACAATTCTACAATACTACTATCGTGGAAAAATAGCATAACCTGTTAAGAAATCGAAGTTGGAATGTTACGCACACTCTTACCAACTTAAAAGCAATCACATTTCGACGAAATTATGTCAACTTTGTATTAAGATTGTTGAAAATTTGGGGATTCTCCCGCAATTTTTTTTGTTGGAAACGCTTAATTAAGGTGCCCTCTAGCTCATTTTTATCAATTTCATGGTCGTACCTGGGAGGTAAAATAAACGTTATTTGAAATTAAAGGCTTTTATTATTTTGGAAAACCACTTCTGAATTGCACATTATAAATATTAGTATATAATAACAGTTATTTGTTTGTAGTTCAAACAACAGATATGATATTACCTATACTTTGTTTCAATAACACTTTATAAATCTCATAATTAATATTTTTACTATTAATTAAATCAATCTGAGTAAATGAGGAGAAAGAAATTAACACTTTTCTGTAAAATATAATTTTGGTTGTGGTATCAAATGATTTTAATTGGTTGGGGGCGGAGGGGGGGGCGATTTCGAGCGGCCCACAGGCGCAAAATATGTAAATTCGACCAACTGTGTGAGGTTTGATACATTTTTTTTGTTTTAGTTACAGGGAGAAAAGCACGAGGCCTACGTGCGTGTCACCCTAAGTCAGCACTACCGGGCGGTGAAAGAAAAGCGAACCTGCGTCTCCAAACCGTCAATTGACGGAAACCACAGCTTCGCGGAGGGATTCAATTTTAAATTGATCCCCTCGCAGGCGGACATAACAAGCTTGGCGTTTCACGTTTTTCAACACACATCGGGATACGGTAGGGGTACGTGTTAATTGTAGTGCAGCGCTTACTTAAAAGTTCATGTAGCTTTTTTTATCAACTTTGCATTTAGCTTTGTGTTAAAGCATCGATGTAAGGGACACCTGCCTATATATTGAGAGATGCCCAACCGTTTTTGTTATTTGTTAAACAATGAGGGTGCTCATGGAAGTCATGTTTAGGATGATCTAGGCCCTAGGGTAGCCCCCAATCCAGTGACAAAAGCTGTGATGAGTGGAGAAACATGGAAACACGAGTAGATATGTGAATAAAAGAAACAAATCGTTTGCAATATTGGATAAAACAAGTGGTTCTCTCAGATTAAGCTTTATTCGCGATTCCGATTGACAGTGAGACCTCTGGTCACAACGCATTGTAATTACCATTGGTGGGTTAAGACCGCCATTTTATTTATATTTATTCAAGGAGGCCGTTTTAAAGCAAAATCAACGTAAGAGAATGTCAGCGAGTTGTTGTCAACGATTAAATCGGGCCATGGTTACACCCATTCCTCGGATACAAGTGATTGGGAAATGTTCGTGATTAGCGCCCGTATTCGTTTGGTCTCAAACGAGAATTATTGGGTAAAAAACGAAAAATTGTTATCGTTCACGCAAATATACGGTGACAAAATTATGCATCGCCATGCATTTAGTATGAATTTAAAAACAGAAAAGGCTTCCGTCGGCTACAAGCTCGGGTTCAATTTCAATGCGCCAATTTCTATATCCTCAAATCGTAATTAGAAGGAATACCTACCATTATTTCCAAAGTTGGACGACTAGAGGATAGTTTAGCTTTGAACTACGGGTAAATAAGTGAATGTGTATTTTTATATTCAATACAGTCCGTGTTCTTCAAAGACTTTAATTAACGAAATTTTGAATTGTTTGAACCGTAAAAAATAGAGAGATATTCTTGAAACATTGGATCTAATTATTTTATATTTGTTTGATATTGTAAAGACAACATTTTTTCCATTGTAAATAACATTCGCGCAATTTTCCATTTTTTTTGGGTTCAATATTAAATAACGCAAGTCGTCTAAGTGAGTCCAATATGAAAATTATAAATTGTCAATGATTGTGTAGAAAACACTGATATTTCGTTTCCGTGTTGAAATTTGTAATTTAAGGGTTTGATGGTAGCAATAGAGCGTGGTCGCGTTTTTCAATGAAACTAAGAAATTTGTCTGAAGGTTGTACAGGAGGGTTGCACTGATTTACGAGATGAATTGTTGCTTACGCTAATGCAGTAGGTATCTCAGATATCCATGTTCTAAATAATTTTGCGTAACTCCATTGGCACTTCAAAGTACTTTGTAATTTGTGTCTTCAATTTAAATTACATTAACACGTTGGGCATTAACAATAAATATGTACTCCCCGCATGCCTACACATATGTATAGCCTGATATTGACTTTACAATACAATTTTATTTTAGACAAATTAGTTGGGAAATGTGTGCTGGGTTCCTACATGTTCGCAAGAGGAAAAGCGCTCACGCACTGGAATACAGCTATTGCCAACCCCATGGAACCATTGCAACAGTGGCATACCTTAAATGAATAAGAAAAAACTCTTTACGGCGGTGCTTCAACTGTCAAGACTGATCTGCAACTCACTTCAAAATCCACGTAATAGGTGTACATCCGTCTGTATCTACTTTACTGCAAAATTGTACCGCCTCCATTGAAGAGATGTAGGTTTGCACCGGAAGCCGGAAGTGTACTTTATATACTGTACGTTCCCTTACATGTGCTTAGTTTTAGCACAGACAGCATAAGTATGTATATGTCTGTGGTTTTAGTACCTCTAAAAGATGCAGTGTCATAACTCATGTACTTCCCGTTTCCAATGCGCGCGCACTACGTGATACATCATACCCTAAACAGTCTTGCCTCGAATGGGCTTTAGGGCTTAAGCCCACGCATGAAATGAGGAATTTAAATAACACATATTGTTATTTTGGCGTCATTATGAACATGCATAAAATATTTGCCATGAAATCCACAGAAGAAACTATTTTCACACTTCCCCATGACACACAGTATGTCATATTTGTCCATACCTGTATGTACCATATAATTACATAGTCAATAGATAAAAATTGATATTATTATGTTTATAAATGTATATAGAAATTTATGTAAATTTAATGTAGAGGTCTCGGACTATTTGTAACCAAAGTCAAATGCGCCAAAACTACAAGAGGCTATCTTGCCCTCCTTTTAATAAAGTAGTTTTGTTAATTTGACTCTGTAGGTCCGCTTATCTACATACCCTCGCTGTAAGAAGTGTAGTTCAATAAAATACCTTTTGACTGTATATTGCACTTGAAATCAATCTATGCACATCCTCACCAAATCCACAAACCATACCAATCTGTTGAATGTATTGATGCATACATCTACATGAATCAAATTTAAAATGGAATACGAACTGAAGAAGCCAAGGTGAGTTAATTTCATTTCAAGATAAAAATTTTCTACATTATGTAACTTATTGACAATTTATATTGTGATAATCCACCCTTATGGTTAGGCAACACACCTTTACATCTGAAACAAAAATGATATGCTCTGTATATAACCAATCGACCGTTTTGCTCATATGCCTAATACTAGAGGATTTTCGTAACGAAACTAGGCGAAGGAAGGAAGGTGGAGACGAAGTCGACGGAAGGCATTACGCTTTCCCGTTTTTTTTTATTCTTGATTATTTTGATGGTGGTGCTTTGAAGGTGTATTTACAGGTGGTAACCATTTTATTCTTTCTTGTACTAGCTATTAATAATTGAATTTGAAAGGTTCCACCCTGTATATACAACTTACGACGATACATACATTTTTGAGAGTTGGCAACCATGCAATTTCTAGGTGGGGAAAAGCTGCCTGCGCCACCTAGAAAACACGAACGGGGGTTACGTTTGGCATCTTGTCTTGAATGGCGGTCGTGAACGCATCGCTCCATAAATGTTTGTTGTTATTTTGTGTTATTTAATGCAGGTAGTAATTTTTGAATTTTTTTATATATCGTATTTGTGTTTTGTATGCCGCATTTTATATTTTTGTGTTCCAATCTTTGTTTTTGAAATTTACTTGGTTTAACCGTAATGCAGAATCACATGTGTGATACCGTTATGCTATTGTTGTAATTGTTTACGTTTTTGGTGTAATGCTTGCTTAATTTATGTTTATTGATGTTGATTACTTGGTCTTTTCCCTGAAGTTATAAGTTTTGATAATTTTATTTTAATATGTGGAAATTACCGATTCGTTTGATATATGGACTGACTTGTTGTTTGTTACTAACATTCTCCGTGAATGAAGCGGTCACGGGGATGGAAAAAACGGTAGTCAAAATTGAGTACGACACCTAATTCCGTGATTGTCGTCGACATCCAACTGTACGCTCGAAATCCCGAAACCAGGGGCGGGCTACCCATTTTGCAGGAGCGGGATTACGCTAATCAAAACTCTTCTATGTGCGATAAATGAGTGGCGATTCAATAATTTCCACATATCTTGTTTTTAGTTAAATCTGCCTACAAGGCCATGTAATTTTCCATCTTACTTTTAACATAAGGACTTTATTGCACCAAAGATGAGTCACATCCTGTACTCTAAATCCTTTGTCAGAATTTAGGTACCTGATCCTACCTAACCCATTGTTCCCAAAAGCTTGCTTTTAACCTTGAGTGTAATCAACATTGTGTATATGCATTTACTGTCTTTGTTAAATATTGCTTAAACTTTTACAAAATATTTTGTTAATTAAATTTTGGACTGTATTAATCAAACTGCGAGTTTTTCTTTCGTCGTACTCTTTTAACCCTTAGCAGCCCTTTTGGCTTTCCTTGCTTTGTTTATATTAATGTACATCAACTAAATTTCGGGGCTTTCACAATCTGAATAATTACGATCATTATTAAACAAACTTTTCACAATTTCAGTGTTTTATTTAACGTTCCTTCCCTACTGTGCTTCAGATCAAAGCGTTGTCTACAACTAACGTAAGGGGGCCCTGCCTTAGATGTTTGATCACGTGCCACTTTTCAAATTTAAGCGGGATCTTGTTTAGTTTTGGAGGGAATAGTTTTTTGGGTGGCCATTTTTAAACGTTGCCGGGTTGACTTTATTTCTGTGTTCTTGTAGTGTGAAGTTAGTGTAGAACCTGGGGGTTAAATACACTACAAATTTCTTGCCAAAATTTGATATTATTTACATTTTGCATAAACTACGATATCTTAATCATAGCGTACTCCATGCCTTTGTTTTGAGTACCGTTATCTAAATCATGTTTGTTATACTGTATAGGTGATTATACCATTAATTTGTTTTATTAATTCCTGTATTCACGAGGAGTTGATTATCAGTGCGATGTTGCTCTGTTCGATTGATCCGTAACCATTATGTGAGGAAAATACCTAATACAGTTTGATTGTTCGCTGTATCTGTTACTTTCTTATTCGTGGCGCGCTGCAGTTCTTCTGCGTTAGCTATACGAAGGGAGGCTCTCTTATTTGATGTTTCGATGTTTGTGTGTGCGAGTAGTTCATTCTGTCTCCGCGGAGTAGGTACCTAATACAGTTCGATCTTTCGCTGGATCTGTTGTCTACTCCTCTCGGGCGGATTGCAGTTCTTAGCATCTTAGCAATGCGAGTAGGGGCCCTCTCATTAACATTTCCACTATTTAAAATGTGTTCTGCTAGAGCGATAATCGATTTTCACCATGAATACTTGCTATTGGCATTCTCACATGTACTTTTCGTGTCAAATAAAATTATGTTAACTGAAGGTTGGAGTAGAGCCACACCATTTCCGTTTCCTATGTGTATGCAATTTATTATTTTACGGGTTGTGTTATCTCAATTGATCGTACAGGTATTTTGATGTGTTTTTGTACTGAATTGATTTGTCCTGTTTTCCACTGCATTTATGATGTCTTGTGTATTTTGTTTTGATGAAGTTGTTTATTTGATTTGATTATCTGATTTTCATCATACAATTTGGGATGTTTTATTTATCTGTATTTTCTCTTGCATTTTATTGCTGTAGGTGATTTATTTCATGTATTTGTGTGGCTTATGCCGCGGTTTTTGACCCGTAGGTTTCCCTGGCATGGTCTTGTTGTGTGCGTAATATATTTATTTGTTCTTGACATTTCTTACGCACAAAAGTTCTGTCTATTATTTAATTCCCTTCCCGATGATATCTCACATCCCAACACATAAAAGAACCGATTACACAGCGTAGGAGTTCATTCGTGGCACCCATATCGAACCGACTACCATCCAAATTCAAAAGTGCCGCGAAACGTCCATTGTTACGACTTGAAAGATGGGTGGCTCTGCTTGTAGTTTTTTTGCCAGTTGCCAACGGTATGTATAGGGTAAGTCAACGTTTTCAGTGTCGGCTTGATAGAGCCCTAGGAACATTACACATTTTTCAACAATCATTGTAGATTTTTCAATTTTCCGTAAAAAACTGCACATACCAAAAGACGCTGAGCTTATCCTAGGGGAATTTTACAGTACGCAGTAATCCCCGGATCACGTCGACATTGCCAAATAATACGGAAGAAAAAGATATTGTGATTTTTTATATTGTTCATTACTGCGGTAATGTGTAAAGAATTTCAAGTAGCAAATTAAGTTTCCTATTGTTTATGTGTATTTTAACGAAATTTAACTGGAGAAAAGTTTAGTTTTTGAATTGATTGGATTATTATTGTCATATCAAGAGTTTCAGTTGATGAACTTATTCCCATTTATGTTTACGTCACGCCATATGACGATACGGTGGTTAGAATCTTGACATATGTAGACCAACCAACAGAGTTATTTTTTATTCAATATATTCAACTATTTAGTAAAATCTCGAGTTTTTATTATCGATCAGAGTTTTGCTAGATTAATGCAAGTTAATAGGAATCAGTTTCCTGGGCCAAAGAGCATTTAAAAAAATCAATTTTCCCTGCGAGAACCGTAAAGTAAGATCAAATAGTTTCCAATCGATTGAGCTCAGTGTAACCCATATTTCGATAAATTTTAAAGTAAACAGTTGTAAAATTGTTATAAATACCTGTTACATATGTGGAAGGCCGGTTTGATGGTCGCACTCCGCTAGCCGTGCCGCCAGCCACTATACGGCTTCTTACTACAGGACCTTTAGGGTGAAAGTGCACCCCGTGTCACGACCCATCGCCAATTCTCTTAGACATCTGCATAAAAGTACCTAGGCCACGCGGATGATAAGCTCATATAGGCATACTGATAACAGGCGCACTGATAAGTGCATTCCGTGGTCGGGTCGAGTTTTATTGTCGCGAATGCAGAAGCTATTATTTTTGACAACCAGAAAACGCTACAGTTCTAGGACCCAAAGTTAGGGTGAAGAAAGGAAATTGGTTGCTTAATTTTAACAATCGACAGGCGGCTACCGTTTGGCAAACGCAGACGCAACATTAGCGATAGCGAGAACTATGCGTGCGGCTGGCGGGAAGATCACTAGTAACACAAACCAAAAGGCCTACATAAGACCGATTCAGACGTACGACTGTGCGTACTGTACTGCAAAGTAGGAGGGGTTAAAAACGCAGCCTTGACTGAAACTCCGCCTCCTGAAAAATAAAGACACCAACACTTACTACATGTTTAGTGTAAAACTTAACAAATTCTACTTGAGAACATTTTAATCAATTAATTTCTTCCTTGTTTGCTGTTGGATCAGTTAAATGGTCAGCGTCATCGACACTTTCTTCTATTTCCCGATGACTTAACGATTCCGAAGAAGCAGTACAATGAATAAAACTAAAACCAAGACCCATTTTACCAACCGTAGATAGTAACTGTAGATACTTACAGAAAACTGCACAGTACAACGACTTGAGACGCAATAGTAACATAAAAAATTGCCTCGGGATGATTGTGCAGCGTTTTTTTATAAACCTGATTGTAAACAGTTGCCGACACTATTGGTATCGCATTGTCTGCAACTGCCAGCATGGAAAACACTTTGCCTGAAACACCCGTGCCTTAAAAGTGTTAGCGCGCAACAATAAGACTTACCTCTTTCTGCCACAGCGACTAATTTCGATACCATGGATCTAATAATTGGCGCAACTACAGGGCCCAAAGATGCGAACACACCGCCCAAGTAAAACATCCAACCGACGTTGGCCGACGCGTAAAATATTCTAGCTGCAATATGCGCAAGCGCCCCGATCAATGCGATAATCGTATCTCTCCAGCCCAACAACTTGCTCATCAGCGGAATGGCGACCAGCAACATCACGTCTTGAATTGCAGATTGAAAGGTGCGAAACGTACTGACTTGGTCGAAATTCCAATTGAACACCCATTGTAAATACAAGTAACTCATCTGCCTCTCGTCCCTTTGAAACGTGTACGTCGCCATTGCTAGTATGAGCAACAGCAGGAATGCTCTTTGCGTAAATTGGCGTCGTTTGAAAATTGTTTTAAACGTGTCCACCACGTGCTTATAATCGAAGAAATCCGTAACAACGTTGTTCGCGTCGGATATTGGCCTTTGTTTGTCATTCGTGCGCATCTTCAGCCTTAAGCCAGTATAGATTATAGCTGCCACAAGCAAACTTGCATTGATAATAAACATTATAGTATACGACCTATTGGTTACGTCGCTAAACAAAAACTTGCCTACAACACTGACCGATCAATTAACGAAATTCGGCACAAGCATCCTCACCTAGAGCGATTCCAGTCGGCATAGTTGCCAAGTAGCACACTTCCAATATAGTGACACGCAAAGTTCTGCTATTCGAAGAACTAATATCTGAAATGTACGCGAAAGCAGCCGCGAAAATTGCCACATCCGCGCCGGTAATTGTCATGGGCAGTGTCGCTGTGTAAATAACATATTCGACGGGCCAAGTGTAATATACACTATTTACAACGATCATTACTGAGTAGTAACATTTGCCGATTAAACCTAGTAGTAACGGAATTTTTCTGCCACGCTTGTCGGACCAGGCGCCCATAAAGAAGGCCAGTATTATTTGACCGCCGTGGCCCGCGATGTCGTTCCATTGATGAAATTCGGACACTGTAAGCTGAAAGACTGAAAGAGTAAGGCAAATATTTTTTTATGTTGCGGGTAGTATAATTAGCTACTGTAGATTTCGATACAAATGGACCTACCTGCACATGTTTATTTGCGTCGGCATTTATCGGATTGGATATATCATCACAGATGGCTTGAGTGAAATTGTGGTTCACCCTGCAAGCCTTATCAACGAAGAATGCCTGCTCAACAATGGAAGTCGTCATGAATGCCATCATGTATAGCACCATTGATGGTTCCACCGTTATCAGTTTGATAAAGTTTATGAAACTGACTATCCCATTTTTTAAATGAATCTGCAAAGAAATGAGACATTTAATAGATTTACTCACAAACTAAAGAAAAGTCGAACACTGTTTGAAGGTGTTCAACGCAATGGAAGTCTATATTGTGCATTTCTCATTGTAGTATCGCCATCCTGTGTTAGTAACAATGGCAACTCCTAAATTGTAAGCTTTATCTTCACGAACATTTTTTAATCTTTTTGTTTAAACTCTGCTTGCCCAAATTACAAGCGACTCAAAATTTACTGGGTTCATAAAAACAGGTGGCAATTTTTTTAACCGTTACAAACACCTTAAATTTCAAATCCTAACTTTGCCCAACACTACAGTGGCTGTATAAAAACAATATGGCTAAATGCTTTATGCCCGCCATCTTTTGTCCAAATTAATCATGATCGTCGTGCCATTTCGCGACTTCATACGCGACGCGCTACCTCGGAGGGAAAATCTGAACGAATCGCTTACACTTACTGGATCATAAACCCGAACACATCAAGAATGTAAGTTACATCTTGTTAAAATAAACAAAAGTTGCAATTATACTAAAGGTACAAAACGTAAGACCCTGAATCTGTAATCAATTTTTTTTAAGTTTCACACTTACCTTGCAATACCGACACATATTCTAGAACAGTCTTTGCTAATTGGTTGATCGTCACATTACTGTACCATTAAAATTTAGGTAAACAATATCTTGGGAAAACAAGTTAGAGGTCATTTTTAACGTATAAGAGATAAATGGAATCAAATAAGTTTATTTAATTACGTATACCTAACAATTAAATCGTTTTTCATAGATAGTGATTAGATACACGAGAAAACATCACCATTAAATGGAGGTTGGGCTTATTCAAAATGACGGAACCAATGTAATTAAATTTCGGCGACAATCCAACTATACATATAATTGCCTAATAGGTAGAACATACTGTCTCATTTCCTCGCACAACATTTTAAAGGCAAGAATATACACTCTGCCCCTTCCACCCACCCGCTTCAGCCGGCTGGCGGTTGTCTCGGTCATTGTACTTGTTGTGCTCCACGTGCAAACTTCTGCGTTCTGTTCCTCCAATTTTAGATTTTTAATCATCCTTGGACTCGTGATAAGGTACGATTATCTTTAACCTTTCCCTTGCAGCCACCTTTTTTTCTTTTGGGGAAGCCTAAGGAATCTCATCGCGCGCGCCTTCGCAGCCGTAGCCGCTCTCGGCCCTCACGCCTACCCTTACGCGCGACAGAATCCCGCCGCCTTTCAGGCAGGAGTAACTATGACTCTCTTTGACCCTACCGAGCGATAACGTTAAGTTATTGAACCAGAGAACTAACGTGAAATTCTTCCTATCGTAGTGGTGCACACGATTAAGTTGACACGAGTCATAGTTCCCGCTGGTAACTTTCCTCCCTGTGTGGAAGGATCAAGTGTTGCGGAAGGACTTACGTCCTAGGCAAAACGGACTATTGAAAGAGAAAGCGTGACGGGCAAATTGTTAAATTGGTTAAAGCGTTTGGATCTCCAGAGAATTATGTCTCAAGGTCTTGCGACCCAGAGTTGCCTTCGCCGTAAACTGGTTCTACGCGTTTCCACCTTTCTCACTAGTACATCGGGTATACAAAAAATTACCCGCTCAATCCTGGTTGCCATTGTTTTTGCGCTTAGCTCTTACGGAACGTCGAAACCACCTCCAAAGACTTATCTTCTTTTTTGTCCCTATTTAATGGACTATCTCACCCCCTGACGACTGCGCTTTCCCTGATGGTGACCAAGTTATCAGGGGTGCCTGAGACTGCAGTGGTTACTATGATGTCCTCAATATCAGATTCTTTACTACAGTACAATATTATATTGAAGAATTATTATCGTTTTGCTTCATATCTATGTAAAACAAATGTTGTCGCAGGTGCGCGCTTTAGGTAAGAGTACATTAACAATAGAATAAAGACGTGGAAACGGACATGATCAAGAGAATGAAGAGTTAAATAGAAGAGGAAGGATTTTAACGGAATCTCTTCGCGTTTGGCCGTTTCTGGGAAGTCAGGCTTTTGCCAGTGTAGAAATCGTTCCAAAACTGAAAGATGATTGCGCAGAAACTAATTTTAGTACGAATACAAATGTACAATCTAACCTAAAAATTTTGGCATGTTTGAACATGTTTACAGCTGTTTTACAATTTCTTCGAGTACAAAAAGACGGATTGCCCTTTGTGATCATAATACAAACACACTGCAACGACGTCATATAGCCAAAATGATAATCGGAAACGTAATTTCATGTAAAAAAACACATGACGAGAGACCGCCTACCAAGAATTAAAATGTGGCCAGTGTGCCTATGCAACGAATGATAAATATGATTATAAAACACATTTATTAACACGCCAAATCACCTAGGGCTTAAAGTGTGTCCAGTGCGATTGGCGCCACACATAAATCCAGTCTTAAAGCATATCTTAACATCTAACATGCTAAGGATTTAAACTGTGGCCGGTCTGATTTTGTCACTCTGAACCACAACCCCCTAACCCCCCCCCCCCTTCATGTTCTAAGGAAATAACACGCCACACGCTAGTGAAAAAATCACAAAATGCAATCCCACTTATTCTGCAACACCCTGTGGATACCAAGAAAGGTTCCCCTGTGACTTCGTCTGTTGGGATTATGTTAGGGAGGTGGCTCTGCAAACAACTCGGGCCGACCTGCGGAACCGTGCCGCTGGTACCGTACACTCAGTAACAGAAAGGACACATTTGACTTTATAATTAATGCGTTTAAACATTTTCAAATACATTATTAAATGCCACTTAATTAAACTGGGCCCATCATTATAAATATCCCTGTACAACTCTCATCGGAAGCTGCACTGGACCTTTTCATCGATGTAATTTTTTGTGACCTGTAATAGCGAGTATAAGGCGCCATCAAATCGATAAAGAAAGTCACCGGTTATAAGCAATGCGACGCACTCTTTGCTTGAGCATAAGCAAATTGAAGAATAGTTGTTCCAGTATCGATGCCGAAGTTACGGGTAGTGATTTTGCGCTCGTTTGTTATAAATCTACGTGTGTTATCAATCAATCTATTTAACGAATATTATAATTTTATTAATAATTAATTGTGAATAAATAATCACGTAATTACATTTACGTTACACTATGTAACGTTTCGTTCCCCTATTAAAGTTTTGTTCTTAGTATAGATAGATGTATTGCATTCTTTATAATTTGAAAATAATTACAGATTAACTGTAAAAAAACATTTTCCAATAATAAGCAAGTGGGGAGAACAAGTCGGTACCTACTATCAATTTATGAGTACAGCGGTGTGAAACGGGGACTGTACCCAGTGGCGGATTTACATATAGGCACACTAGGCACGTGCCTAGGGGCGGCAGTTTTAGAAGGCGGCATTTCTTGCACTAAGTATATTTATTTTAGGTAACATATTAAGTTTTAAAATAAGTCCCCTAACAAGTTACAAACAAAAATCTTTAAATAAAATTATGAAATAAATTGGAATTGGAAGATAGTTTAAACAAACTGTAACTGTAAGAACGGTAATCTACAATGCAAGTTTTGACGTGTGTGAAAACTTAGTGTGTACTGTATTTCTTTTCATATTAGTTTTAAAAATTTCAAGTTATAATTTGGTTTTTATTACCATCTTAAAATTTATGGCAATTTAAAGATTATTTTGGGGCGCCTATCTTTCGGTGTGCCTAGGGGCGCCAAAAATTTAAATCCACCACTGACTGTACCTGTGCGCTGCCCTGTAGGACTATTGAAAGGTTCGCTTTAAGGAACTGTATTTTTTTTATTTAAAGCGTTATTTTTGGGCGCACTGCATATTTTATTTAAAAAAATAAAAAATAAATAATTAATTAAAAAATAAAGGCAAAATAAAATAAAAATAAAATTTTTGGCCACACTGCATATAGATTTGATTGAATACAAAGAAATTAGTTTATATTGACTATGGTGAAGTTGGTATCTTGCATGTAATCTACATGAAATTGTTACGAATTAATTTCAAAGGGAATTAATAAAAAGAATCGAATAGGATTGTTTAGTCTCAGTCTTAACATAGATGTCAAAGTGATAAATAATGAATTTTTATAAATCAGTCAATTTAGAAATCTTTGTAAATTTTGTTTATTGCTGATAATGTTAGTTCCTGTGAACATTAATAATTAAATTTATATCAATAAATCAAGTAATTATATTATACTTACAATATTTTCACTTCCAGTCTTAGTGGAAGTTCAAACAAACTTGCTCATTTTAAATTTCATTGTTAGATTCTACGTAAAATCCTACATAGGTACATTTTATGTACAATGGTGGTAAAGTGCTAAAAAAAGTGACAATGATTTAGTGCCAGATTGATTTTTTTTCACAGCCATGACGATGAATCATAGTACCTACTCATAGCCAACTAACAAAAATTCTTACCAAAATTATACTATGTGATCAAAAATTAGTTGCTGTCGAGTTAACTTTGGAATTTTTGTTTACATGGGAAATAAAGGCGACTCGACAGCAGCTCATTTTTGATCGCCCGTTACTTAGCAAATAATATTTGACCATGCTATATGAGCAACTATACACACTACGCAGGTAGTAACAATCCAAGCCAGTTTGCATCCTGTTTAATGCGCCTAGAGTCTAGGAGAACACAATGCTCCCCAACACTAAACTGATCTATGATGACTAGGTAAATCAAATGCACTATTTCCAACAGATATAAGAACGTTCGACACTTCGAAGTAGAGAAAAAAAGGGCGGTCAGTTCCAATTAGTTTACATTGTAATGCACCAATTACTAGCTGTTTAAGTTAAGTAGAGTATAGGTAGGGTAAGATTGTGGCCACCCTGTATAACTTAATTAGGAATCCTTGAATGTGCGTGATTAGACTTGGAAAATTCGTCGGGAACTTTCTACGGCAGCGAAGTTCTAAGGTCATTGAAGAGTACAGCAGTTCTTAGAGTATGTATTATACTACGGTCTGTCAGTTTCGAGACATTCTGCGATATCGCAAATTAAAGCAGAAGTGTGCGCTATTAAACCAGTTTTTTAATTGCTCATACGAGAGTTACACTTCGACGTGTAGAGCAATGCTACCCTTGCAAGGCTAGTGCAGAGATGCACTTGCCCTTAACAGCTACAGCATCCCCAAAGGTAAATTTAAACTATTATAGCTTTAAAACAATTAAGAATCTGTATTGTATTTTGATTGGTTAATTTTCATATTCAAATGTTTCATGCACCAATAAGAAAGAAGATAAATTACTAACTACACCATGCTACTCTTGGGTAATATACATACCACAAATAATTCGGCACCCCCGGCAATTTAAATAAATATTCAAAACTTACCCAACAATCATGTGGCATTGTTACGAAAGCTCATTATCACCGAACAATCAAATTGTTTGTCCTTGTACCTAACCTAAAAGTAAACCGCATTATTACTTTTCCCTCGCATTTCTTTCTCTTTATAACCTGCGGTACAAAGTGCGAGTAAGGAAGGCGCACTAATTTAGTTAACAACGGCATTTTAATGATTTTATTTGTAAAAAATCGGAAAGTTTGGAAAATTCTTACTGAAGTTAGGAGCAAAGCGAATCTGGACGCATTCATTGTTCATTGTTGTGAGAGTCGGAGGGGGCATACTTGTCCGTAGCTTGTGAATGCAATCAAAATGTCCGCTCATATTCAGGGCCGGCTTTAGGCGTAAGCGGTGTAACCCGTCGCTTATCAAGAAGGGGCGCAAAAATTTCTCATGTTTAATGACTGATCGACCACAGACGTAAAAGTCCATACACGGGAAGATATTCATAAATAGCAGATGCGTTATGCCTTCGGAAAACTCTGTAGCATTTTTGTACAACTTTGCTTTTCAAAAACACATAAACCTACAAATAGGTAACCTAATGTTCAATTCCGCTGAATTGGAACTAGCGGAACATTGGCTGATGGGCTCTATACAGGGTGTTAATTAATTTGATTCAGATATTTCAGGGGGTGATACTCGTCAAAATAAGAAAAAATTCAAATATATGCATGGCCTAAAAGCCGCCGTTTTCGTTATATCGGGTGACAAAGAAAATGCAACACCCTATATATTCCGACCAAATATTTTAATACTTTATTGTAGTAGTGATATAATAATCATAAATTGATCTATCAAATTTGAAACAATTATCCCAGAACAAAATTGAAACTTTGCCACCCTGTATAACAAAAATGGCGTCCTTTAGACCACGCACATATTTGCATTTTTTTCTTATTTTGACTAGTGCTACCAGACCACCCCCTGAAATATCTGCATGACATTTAGCGCATTTTCCAACTCATGTTGGAAAGTGCTATTATGGCCACTTTCTCCGTCCGTCTGTCCGTCCGAGGTCTTAACTACTTCTACAGTTTTCAAGATATGTAGTTCGTTCTTTTTGCATTCGGTAGCTAATAGCTTTGCCATCCTGGCCAAGAAAATCATTACGATTAATATGCGCATGCGCAAACTGATCGATGTCACTTTTCTTATTTATGGAGATAATTCTTTAACATTTAAAACCACAGTGATGCTTCTAGTAAAGACAAGCATATCGTATATTCAGACGTGCGCATGCGCAAACTATGCGTCAACTTTCTTATTTATAGATATTTTTTTAATTTGAACCAGAGATTCTTCTAGTAAGGGCAAACATATCGCATACTTTAAACATCAGGTGTGTGCATGCGCAGACTACGCAATCTTAAGTTTCTTATTTATGAGAATATTTATGCCATAACTTATTTTCCTTTGTATACACGAACAGTCTGTTGTATGACGTCTGCCCGGACGTACTGATGAATTCATTCGTGGAAAATGCGGTAAAGTTAGGTACTCGCCTTAAGGCGAAAACTATCATTTTTAAAAACATGCTTGCCAAAAATTTCCATTATTCAGGCTTTAGCGAGGCGGGCAGAGGCGCAAATTCTAGTGCTTGCTTATCCGTAACTTTTGCCTTGAGCCGGCCCTGCTCATAATAATTTTGAGTTTCAAATGATACAAACAAATATTACTTTTTTGCAATTTTTGCGAACTAGCTCAATATAATGATATTTTTAAATACATTTTTCCAGAGGAATGGGCCTTTGTCTCTATGCTTAAACAAATAAAATCGTTAAAAAATTATAAGCTCACATGATCCAAATTTTAAACTATTCACATAGACAGGGGGAGTCTAAATTATTAAGCGTATTTCATACGCATAAAAAAACAAACCGGTGTACATCACATGCAAAGCAAAACGACAGAATGTAGAGTGCTCTATATTCTGTGGCAAAATTCGCTTCTAAAGGGGCGTTAGGGTTCATAGCAGTCCGTCCACATCGTAGGTACGTTTAGAAGGTATAACCATAACCTAAACATTTTTGCCCTCATTCGACCACTTTACACGTGCGAAAAATTACAACACAAAATTTTATAATTCCATTTTTGTAGAGTTATTAGGATCACAGAATTTAATTTCGTGCGTTTAAAACCTCCACTATCGTTCGTATTTATCGTAATAATTTCTAATTCGCAAATTATCCCTTGAAATTGAAGGTTACCCAAACTTTAGTATGTCGTATTAGCACGAAATTTCTTCGATAGTAATACACGTCTCTCTCGATTATTAAGATGTCGCACTAATATATAAAACCACCATGCACTAATGTACAGATCTCACTTCTAATCCCGAATTTTCTTTTCACAAAATGAAACACACCCCACGATCATTTACCGGTTGTTGACTTCACTTCGCTTACAGTTCAATGCGAATTGCCCGACTGTTCTAAAACAATGAACTTCTTACTTTATTTTTTAGCGAATTTTTGAAAGAAAGTAGTAGTAGTATATTATTCAATTCGATATTCGATCGATCGGTCGACCGGTCCGTTTTTTAAGTATAACTCTTGCAGGAATCATCGTAGAATGCTCGGGTTTGAAGCATTAGCGTTGTGTCGCAATTCTTTGCACGCAAGATTATATTTTACCGCTAATAAAACTTCGATCTGACCCACAAAAACCCGCTTAAGTAGCTTGACGCACCGAGTGCTCTCCAACTACTATAGTTTAGATTGACAACCACCCCTAGACGCAATTTTTTTTTCAACCAATGAACTAACCCCACACAACTAATCAGGATCATGATGACAATAAATCGACTAAACCTAGAGAAATTTCCCGTTTTTCTGCAAATCCCACACAGCAGCCCCGATAACGACGACTGCAACACAAACAACTTTTTTCTGTAACCTGAAGCAATCACTCCGCATCCCACGACTAACCAGCGCCTTAAGTTTTCAAACGAATTTAAAACGCCAGGACCGTATTTAAGAAATACTCGCCCACGTGCAACAACCATATAATCCTGCGTGCTATCATCTAAAAATAGAACTCAAAATCTTGTGATTCTACCCTCCAAATTGCAGCACAAGGGTTGCGGGAAAAATGCTGTTGTTTAGTGACCAGTCCCCCCTCTACAGGGTATGTATAAAACAAAAAATCATATTGGAAATTATAGTGCATTGTCTAAATTGTTACCGTTATGATAACTATAACTTTTTAATAAGGTTATGGGGGCATTTTTAACAAGAAAACAAAAAACTTACCATTTCAACAATATTAACGTTAAAATTGCATTTGTAATTTAACATGAATTCATAATGAATCCTACTACATCATAGATAACTGCGGACTGAAGCACCCGGTACTATAGAACGTTACTCAGATTACTTATCAGACAAAAAGTACCTACTTCAAATAATCATTCAATTGTACCTACTTACGTAGCACACAGGCGTTTGTCCCCATGCAACAGGTTTGCATTATACCTATATCGTCCAAGGATTTTCCATATAATGGTTTGCATTTCTGTAAACAGGTACTGAATTTTAATGTTCAGATCAAGTAGTAAAATAATTCTCCCCCGTACTTGATTTGTTTCAGATGGCCAGTTAATATTCATTCGGTGTCTAAACCTAGAGACTTCAATTCTCTTTGTGAATGTCATTAACTGTTTAGCCCGTAAAGAGGTATTATAAATGCCGAAGTTATAAAAGTACCTAGCGATTCATCTCAAAATACAACTTTAGTTTAATGTTACCGTATCCAGGACCTTAGATACCTTCTGGACTGGAGGGGCCCGGCTAATTATAACAATGTATTTCATGTACTTTATGTAAGAGACGTCGAAATGTTAATTTTCACAATTGAGAAAGGAGTGGAGTTACTTTGAAATCTATTTGAGCTGACCATTCTTTGGCTTATCAAATGTGTTCAAATTCATTCATCGGATTGTTAAATATGAATACTGTAGATGTGATGAAAAATATTTGTTTAGCATTTACCACAGTTATCTCTCTTGCTCCAGATTTTCCCCTCTGTGAACAATGATTCGGAATTTTCTTCGGTTCGGTTCTTGTGTCCGATGAGTTCTAGGGGAACACGCCGGCATACCTTTGGCTTTAAATGCATTCTGTCTAAATTTGTAAGACATCTTTCAGCATTTTGATTCATTTTACACTTTGACAAATTAGCTTGGGGATGGGGACGAGGGAGTGCAACCCTGGTCTTTTATAACGTAGGGAATCCGGTCCTTGTTGAGTGCGAGACATAGACAAAGGTCCTTGTTGAGTGCGAGACATAGACAAAGCACATTTGTCTATGGTGCGAGATTTGTATTGCTACGTTGGCGATCCGAGTTTGGGTTTTGACGCTTTTGTTAGTGCTTTTTATATAATTACAAACTAAAACTCTCAAACATTACTATCCGATACATAAACAATCGAGTATGTACACTTCATATCAAAATCGACAACATGTCACTCAATTGCTGCAGACGTTTAACGAGTATGCTTTCAATTCAACAGAGGAACATTCTTCTCGTGATGGTCTTCACCGGTATTATAAACAGTTACATCCTTAGAAGTTGCGTTCACCTTGCCCTAACTGAGATGGTTGTAAAACAAGAAACCTCGGGCGGACGCGACTGTACATCGTCCAAATCTATTGACATAAATGTAAGTCGTATTTGTCTACCTGTATTACTGCTCTATACCGCAGCCGAATGGTCCCCGTTTTGAGTGGACTCAACGTCATCAAGCCGCTATACTAGTTTCCTTCCTTATCGGCTACGTACTGAGTCATACAACTGGGCATATTTTGCTCGATAAGTTTGAAGGTCACTACATTCTGGCACTGGGAGTACTGACATCAGCTGCTATGACTGCAATAATACCACAAGTCATTATATACAGCAATTGGTATGTGTTCTGCGGTATACGCTTAATTGTGGGTATGGCCCAGGTAGAGTTTGCCATGGTGGAGTGGTGACTGTAATTGATTTACAGGGACCTTTATTTGCTGGTGTTGCACATATATTTTCCAAGTGGATTCCCAAACAGGAACACCGAAAGGCATCACTGCTGGCGTATTTAGGACCGCACATCGGAAATATCGTCGCGTATATTGGGACGGGCATATTGATGTCGTCCACTACATGTTGGGAGGTTGTATACTATGTCTGGGGAGGGCTGGCCACTTTTTGGTTTCTCCTTTTTGCGATATTGTGTCGCTCGAACCCCGCAAATCATCCACTAATTACACCGGAAGAAAAACTGTTACTGGTCAATCAAACCGGTAGTACGCTCGGAGCATGAAAGACTTGAAATTCAAATCAAATTCTCAGAGTCTAGGCCAAGATTAAAGGTTTCTCGGAAGAAGATGTTGTGCGATTGGAAAACTCTGGGCATTATCTCTGGATGGATTGGGCATTCGCTTGTCTATTTCTTCGTTAACATTAGCTTACCAAAGTACTTGAAAGAGGTTATTAAAGTTAATGTTCTGGAGAATGGGATCATGAACTCCGTTTTCTACGCATGCGCAATGATTAGCATTTTTATTAGCATATCTGCCGGAGAAAAAAGTATGCCACGGGATGACTCGGCATTAAATACTAGGCGCTGCTTACTTATTTTTGGTAAGTGCCAGTACCATAAGACCATAAAGCAATACTCGTTTAGGAAATTTGGCGCCGTGTGTTTGCCTACTGCTAGCGGGGTACTTGGAGTGCGACCGTTACAAGGTCGGCTTTCTGATCGCACTGAGTGGTTTAGTAATGGGACCGTCGTACTTTGCCGTTCGATCCAGCATATACGATCTGACACATAATTTTGGCGCTGCCGCGACTGTTTTGGTTAATGGATTTGGAACATTAAGCTACATTCCAGTGCCTAACGCTATAGCTTATATTGCAAGCACTGTAGATATAAACGTCTATGGTTCGAACGTTGCAATAACATCTTGTTTATAGAACAGCCGCCAAGAATGGCTAATAATCTCTTTAACTCTGTTTGGTGTAACTGGGTTGACAACAATGATTTCTGTATGGAAATCTACACGACAAAGAGCTGACTGGGACTAACTTTCAAAGAAAGTACGTGTATAAGGCCGTTAAAGCACTCTGTAAGCAAATGTGGCATCACAAAAGATAGCCAGAAAGTTGTAAACACCTTTTACTAGTATTTTGAGCATCGCCCATGAATAAAAACCACCTTCAATGGCATTACTAATTGCACAGAAGTTAATCTGTGCTAATTGTATACATTCGCAGTGCAACATACAATAGGTCTCAGAGTAATATTGGCAACCATGCAATTTATAGGTGGGGAAAAGCTGCCTGCGCCATCTAGAAAGCGCGAACGGAGGTTACGTTTGGCATCTTGTCTTGAATGGCGGTCGTGAACGCGCCGCTCCATAAACGTTTGTTGTTATTTTGTGTTTTTTTTAATGCAGGCATCTTTGCATTTCTTTATATCGTATTTGTGTTTTGTATGCCACATTTTATATTTTTTGTGTGTTGAATCTTTGTTTTTGAAATTTACTTGGTTTAACCGCAATGCAGAATCACATATGTGATACCGTTATGCTATTGTTGGTAATTGTTTACGTTTTTGTGTAATGCTTACTTAATTTACGTTTATTGATGTTGATTACTTGATCTTGTTCGTGAAGTAACATTCATTTGTTTTAACCAGTTTATTTTAATATGTGGAAATTACCGATTCGATTGAGGTAAGTATGTACAGACTTATTGTTTGTAACTAACATTTTAATTTTAATTTCCGTGAATGAAGCAGTCACGGGGGTGGTAAAACTGTAGTCAAAATTAAGCTACGACACCTAATTCCGTGATTGTCTTCGACATATTCAACTGTAGGCTCAAAATCCCGAACGAGGGGCGACGCTACTTATCTTTCGGGGGCGAGATTATGCTAATCAAAGCTCTTCGGTTTAGAACCTATGTGCGATAAATTCGTAATTTCCGTATATTTTGTTTTTAGTTAAATTTGCCTACAAGGCCATGTAATTTTCCATCTTGCTTTAACAAAAGGACTTTATTGCACCAAAGATGAGTCACATCCTGTGTATTTCACTCTTTCTTAGAATCTTGGTACCTCCTTACTTGACCCATAATTCCCAAAAGTTGTTTTTAACCTATTTGTTACCTCTTGAAGTCGACATGCTACTTTTTGTGATGTTATAATTGACGTTACGCATTCACATCATTACAAACAATTAATTTTACTACACAATTTAATATTAATGTGACGGCTGGTTTTTTTATTGGTAAGTTCTTTTTTTCCCAGCCTATTTCTATTTTTATTGATTTTTGCAATGTCATTTATTTCGACTTAAATTTCCGAGCTTTCACAATTTTAATAATTGCGATCATTATTAAACAAACTTTTTACAATTTGAATGTTTTATTTTACGTCTCTTCCCTACAACTGTGCTTCAGGTTATAGCGTTGTTTACAACTAACGCAAGGGGGCCCTGCCTTAGATGTTTTATCACGTGCCACTTTTTCAAATATAAGCGGGATTTTGTTTAGTTTTGGAGGGAATAGTCATTCGGGTGGCCATTTTTAAACGTTGCCGGGTTGACTTTATTTCCGTGTTCTTGTAGTGTGAAGTTGGCGTAGAACCTGGGGGTTAAAGGTTCGAACAGTGTGGGCATTAAGTACATACTACAGTAAAAAAAGTTAATTTATGGCGAGTAGTTAATCCGGGGAAGTTTTAGAAGAGATTCGGTCTGGTCACGTAGATTAGTCGAGAAATAATTTCGTTTCAGCATTGCGAGAGTGAATGTTGCCGTTTCTCATCGGGCACCAGAAAAGTTGTGAATTTAAACGAGGGTTTCCTCCGTTTACAGTGAAATTAACATGTGTAGAAGTGAATTAAGGTGTCAGTTTTTGTTCATGCTAAAGACAAGGTTTATTTTATAAAGAAAGGACGATATAGTACCTCAGCAGTTGGATAGGTGAATTACCGTAGCGAAAAAATTATTACCGTTCCCAGTAGAGGACAAATCAATTAAACGTGCCGTGTTGTGTAATAAAATTTTGTTGCCTTATAACACAAGAGTTAGCCATTTAAAAATCTACGCCCAAAGAACAGGCGGACTTTGGCCTTGGCCGAAGGGAAATAATTTAATTTTATTTATTTATGTTGGAATCCTTAAAAACTGAAGAACAGTGAAACTGGAACCAAAGCCGAGAATTACTGAATCCACAGTATCGGAATCCTTATAAATAATTCTACCTAAATAGTCCGGCACCGGAATCTATATTTTATATGGGTTCCAACCCCTGATACTGCATCACGTGTAGGAAAATAGCCGTTAACTTTATAGCTCGAAACCGTTATCATTTTTTGTGTATATGTTTGATCAATTTATGGTTGCTTTTATTACATTGTGTCTGATTAGATTTAAGTTTCCCAATGTTAGCGAAAAAGACCATTAAAACTGCAAGGTCGTGCAGTTTATTTCATCATCTCAGGCCTTTGGAATAGAATTAGTAAGAGAAAGAGGGCGGATTTTTCTCGTAAAGCAAAATAACCTATCCTTTACTGTTTTTACGAGAGAACTCCACCTTCTTTCTCACAATGGGTACGTTCAGCCGACACAACTGTTGAGTAAGGGCCCAGATACGTTGCAGAAAACCTGGTCTGATTAGATTGGGTCTAGTATCAAATGAAGCGCGCTTAATTAGCATGAATTTCAAGATTAGTCCCCGATTGTAGGACGCCAGGGAAGGAAAAAAAAGAAGTTTTAATTTTGGACCTTACCATCCGCGTAGCCTACTGGTTTGTATTGGTGTAGATATTAAGTTTACTATTTTTAATAATTGAAAAAATAAGATACTTATTACAAAATTGTGCGCAAAAATCATGTGTTTGGATGCGCGTCGACAGAATTTGGAATCGCCGATTCATTTCATTTATAACATTGGTTTTTCAAATTAACGTACCTAATGGTGGGTTTATACAATCAGTATCATTAATTCACTTATTCACTATCATTAGATCATGAATAAATAGCCAATAGAAACATATTTATGGTTTCGTTGGTTAGCGACGCACAATAAACTTTTGTTTCTATTTGCCATTCCTTACTGATCTACTATGATAATGATTGTATAAACCCACCCAAACCTAATTTGCAAATTCGTATGTACAATGGTATTTATTAAGAAGTAGACATAAGGATTTACGTGTGTTGTTTTTCGCTATGTCTACTTTCAAAAGACAAATAATGTGTTCTGAAGGGCGCCTAATTTTATGTAACCAAAATAACTTCTGCAAACAATTAAAGATCTAGCTGTCATATTAATTAATTTGAATTGCCAAAAACACCTAAATCCCGTATGTTTACTTCTTAATAAATATCACTGTATATATTTGCAAATAATACCCATACTCTAATATTGGTTGAATACGCTGAATATAAAAATCCATAATAAAACCAGCCTTCGACTGGAAGGTAGGCAACACTCATACAAAGTCAGATTTGGAGAGCGTTGTAGTTCGGAGTGCCGTCACCGTTATAAAGTCATCCTGACCTACAGATTTGCAGTGGATCGGTGGGCGCTTTAAGACGAGCGGCTACAGAGAGTAACTGCGGTATAGCGTTGGTTATGTGTCTTTTTTAGGTTATTTGTAGGTCTAACTTGTTTTTTAAATGCATACTTATACAAGAATTCTTGATGAAGCTAGACGGCTCATGGAAGATATGGCAGGTGCCCCTTCCCCTCCACTTATTTGAAATGTGAACTTATAGTTCAGTCACAATGTAATGTTTATGTAGGTATCCCAATAGTGCCTAGTGCTAAGAAAACCCGGCTCTCGCCCAGAGGGCTCGGGTTCAATTCCCGGTACGGGAAATTACTTTTTGAACAAAAATACGTATTTACCCACCCATCGCAGTTGGACATTAGGTTATTTGCTTGAGATAGCCATCAAAATTAGTCTTCGAGGTTAAAGGACGAAGGCAAATGTGACGCAATCTTTCCGGGAAATATGACATGCTTGTTCGAGAACATTCTAGTGGAATCGAAAGGCACTTTAAATGAACCAATGAGCGTCTTTCGACCAGAGCATTATAAATTAACGATTAATTTTCATCGCTACCTTGCTAGGCGTCGGAGTGCACATCCGAAGCGTGTAATCAGTCGCTTTATTCGATGTTTGTACTTTAACTCAGTTATTTTTTTCATCGGCCGAATTTTAACTTCAACCTCATAATCTAAAACGACTGTACTAATCGATCTAGTAAGTAACTAACACGTATATGTCACATTCTCTGCTGTATGCTATTAAACATGCCACTCCACATATTAACATTTGTTAGCCAAGGTGAGTATACGGAGAGGTGTCCCTCCTACGCAAATGTACATGCCACCCATCTACAGAGAACAAAATTCAACAACGCGATATACATTGTTTAATGGTTTTCTTCGGAGTTATTGGCAGCTACATTCTGAGAGATTACACGCATGTTACGATTACGGAGATGGTAGCAGGATGTAAAAGTGTGGGCGAGGATTGTCGTACATATAGCTCCCCTATTGACGTTAAGTTAAGTTTGCGCACTTATCACCCTACAATTTGGGATCGAAAAATAGTTTACGTTTATAGGACCGGGAATTCACATGGAGCAATCGTCAACAAAGTGCCATACTGGCCTCCTTCTTCTTAGGCAGCGCTCTTAGTCTTATACCTGGGAGTCTTTGGATCGACAAGCATGGAGGTTATAGGGTTTTTTTATATGGACTATTAGCATCTTTTATAATGGCCTCATTTCAAGACATAATTAAATTCGGCGGCTGGTACTTTTTTTGCGCTTTCAGATTCATAAGCGGATTTGCGCACGTAAAATCATCCGAGACTGAATCAGTACTGCAATCATTGCTTTCTTATAGGGACCACTGCTTGTAAGTGCTTCCAATATACTTGCAAAATGGGTACCCAAAGGAGAACAGCCACGAGCGCTGCTATTGGTATTATATGCGGGCCCACTAATCGGCGGAATCATTGCGCATTTTGGAGCGGCGATATTAATTACGGTCACAAGTACTTCGAGAGCTGTATACTACTGTTGGCTAGGGTACATTTTGTTATATGCCGTATCATTAGTCAGCATTAGTTACCCCAACCCAGAGTCGCATCTACGAGTGACGCCCGAAGAGAGGCAATTGTTGAACCAAATTGGTATTGTACATTTCCGGACAGCTTTAAATTTAGACCCATACTCGCAGGGCCAGTGCCATTATTTCGAACTGTGTTGAAGAAAGGTTTATGCGATATGCAGACACTTGGCATTATTTGCGGATGGATCGGGCACTCCATTACGAACTTATTTGTCAATGTCAACCTGCCGCTGTACTTACGGAAGGTTCTCAAATTTAACATTCTGGAAATTGGGATCATTTTTGCCGCCTTCTATGTGTGCACAGGAGTTGGAATTCTTATGGCAACCAAAGCACAACGCTCTCTCACGAGATGGATTTCTGTAGTTAATGTTAGGCGATTATTTATTATTATCGGTATCGGTATATTGGCATTGACTTCAGCTTGACTCTTCTGTGCAGGAAATCTGGGGCCTTTAATTTGTTTACTGTCAGTCTATGCGGGATGCGCCCGTATCCTGGCAGCCTGTTTATTCACTCTAAATGGTTTACTTATCGGACCAGCCCTCGTTGCCCTTAGAGCCAGTATATCTGATCTAACAGAAGACTACGAAAGCATCGTAACTGCATGGGTTATCGGAGTTGGAAGCTCAAGTTACGTTATTGCTCCCAATTTTATTGCTGAACTAGCAAATACTGTACGTCTTAAGCGCACGGTCTTTGTCACTTTTGAATTTCGAATGTTACAGAATGCCCTCTTAGACTGGCCACATGTGTTTTTGGTATTTATTATTGTTGTTGCTTGTCTGACGGCATGTTCAGTGCTAAAGTGTTCCCAAGAAAGAGCTGATTGGACTCAAACTTAGTTTACAATTAATAAATAAAATACAATAAAGATTTTTTTACCGCCTTGGAGATACATTTTTGGTAATTGGGATCTTCAATTTCATTGGTTTTTTTTTAATAATCCGCGTGTAGGTATATTGACCCATATTTGTTGTTTCAAATACTTATAAAGTGACTATCTGCACAGATTTATTTATTTTATTTTTTATTTTTGCCTTTATTTATGAGTGGGCGGGGTTTCAGCTAAGGCAGAATTATCTGGATCCAGTAGACATAGGTACCTACTGCCATTTTGCCGTATTGAAGACAGTTTGGTTCAACTGATCATTCGCAGAATAGTTGTATATTATAAAAGGAATGCAAAGATTACTGTTTGCATTAAATAACACAAAAATAAACTTAACTGCACGACGCTTTCTCATTGACCGCGTAAAGTACCTAACAAACGTAAATTAATAAGCACCACAATTTAATTGCATGCTCCGGGCCAGGGCATCGATTCCCGAAGTTAGTCGATATGCTCCGTGATGTGCATGTGATGTGACCGGCTGCCATGACGTCATGATCGTATACGATAGGGATAAGTTCAAGTTTAGCTGCATTCCCGAATCGTGGACAAACTTTATGCGCTAACCAATCACAGACAAGAATTGAACTGTCATTTGTCAGTTTTGTATTTTGTTTTGTTTTTGCATTATGGATACTGCTATTAATAACCAGAAAATCCTCGAACAATTCCATGTTTTATTTCACAGAAAATATGTGAATTTATAGGTTAGGGCACTGAATAACCTCTATAGCAAAACAGCTGCAAGATCCGTCCTGTAGCTGCAACTGCGCATGACTTTCACGCAACGAGTGGTCTAGACCAGTCGTTGCGTTCGATCAACTTTTCGCTCGATGTGGTAGATTCGAGAATGCAGTGGCATTGACGTTCACATCAAGGTCAGTCGATGTGAACAAAACACATCTTCGGGAATCGACGCCCTTGTAAGTATATCGCGTAGGCCTCGTAGGTAACAGATAGGGAACACTGTAATAGTGGGTAGGTACTTTGTAATTATACCTACTGTAGCGTTTATATCAAGGCAGTGACTAAGAAACGGCGAAGCAAAGAAGAGATGCGGAGTCTCCTGAAAGACGCCTAATTTTATGCAACCAAAATAACTTCTTGAAACAAAAATAAAGATCTGGCTGTCGTATTAATTATTAATTTGAATATTGTGCTTTAGCCATTGAATAATAAAATGATTATTAAATGCTTTAGCTTCACAGAAAATAAATCTCTTAAGCTCCTTTAACTGTTACCCACACTATATACCTACCAATTGGAAGTATCAACTTTTTCTTACATCCCACTGCCCACACGAACTAAAATTATAATACGGAAGTCAAAGCGATAATATTCAAATTAATTAATATGGCAGGCAGGTCCTCATTTTTTTTTGTTGCATAAAATTAGGGGCTCTCAGGAGACTTTATCATGTAAAAGTAGACATAGGAAATTCCTATGTCTACTTCTACATAAACATCACTGTATATGTATAAGAGAAGTATATATGCATGCGGCCCATCCATTGAGTTAGAAAACTAATGGAGGGAATCAAATGCTTGGCAAGACCACAGAGTTGTATATAAGTAAATAGAGAGGCAGTACATACGACCTGCGCGTGGAAAAATAACTCCAACTACAGTGGCCGACTTTTAATGGCGGAGCCGTTGGGACTCATGCGCAGTGCGTGAAAGGGAATCAGCACGATTTTTGGGTGCATTCAGTTACATAATCACAAAACAAAACAGCAATAACTTTTCAGATGCTTCAGATTCATTTGTAAATAAACAAACGCTTTGGAGCAATAATTTAAGCATGCCCATTACATTATACTCTTTACCGCCATTTCAATGTTTAGTAGGTGACGATCTGTACATAAATAAAGGATATTTTAAAATGCTCCTAGAAAAGTGCAAGAAAAGATCAAATATATGGGTGGAAGGAAAACTCTTCGCAAGCAATTGTTGAAACTTGGTTTTCGATACAAGAAGTGTCGGGACAAACGTAGGTTGGTAATGGAAAGAAGTGACATTGTAGTATGGCATCTCGTTATTTAAGAAGATTAAAAGAAAATGAACAACCTGAATGTGACAAGAAACCCGTTATATACTTGGACGAAACCTATATTCACTCATCGTACGGAGTGAGTAAATGCTAACAATCAGATGAAGTATCGGAAGTTTATAATAGGGCTGGTCAGAGGACATCGTAGTATGCTTGTAGTCGTTCTGGTTTTGTAGAGGATGTCGCACAGTAAATCGGGGGATTATTACGATGATATGAATCATATCAACTTTATGCAGTGGTTAGAGAAGCAGCTTATACCAAATTTACCAGCAAACTCACGCACCTCGTCAGTGTTCAAATAAATAAGCCACCAACAATGAATAATCGTAAGGAAGTGATACGTTCTTAGTTAGAAGCAAATAACATTCCTACGAGAAATGAATTTATTGACAATCTACAATTTATTGTGAACACCGGCAGTTCCGATGATGATTAGTGGTCAAGTGACGATAATGAATGAAAAAAGTTAAAGGTTGTGTGTTAATTTAGTCGCGAGTGTTATAATATTAATTTCAATGTGATTGTTTCAATAACTGTCCATATTTATTTACACAGCAGAAGTGCATCAGAATTGTAAATTGTGTTGAACATGAACATCTAACAATCTTAAATGTGTTTACGTTTTGTAGAAATAAAATTATTAATTTTACTGTTTCCCCTTGAAGTAATGCAACTCATATCGCGTGCCCACTTATTTATATTTAGTAGAGTCAAATTTTGCATGAGAATGTACAGTCTAAATTTCCAACGTCCTCGGACACGCCCTGTCAGGGACCTTCTGAGTGTGGTGCCACTGTACATACCCTCTGCCGATGCTCCATTTTTGAGATATTTGAGTTATTGGCATTTGCAGTTTGTCGACTTTGTGGCTACCTGTATTCAAACTGTGTTTTCGGCATTGCACACCTGAAATTTTGTCCCGCACCAAAATAAAATTTCAACTTATTTTATTCTTTCATTGCTTATTTTTATACTCACTGAGTGCATAAATAGATCTTTAAACTCGGTCGCACGACAAATATACGATTTCCTTTATACCAGAATCTCAAAAAATCTTTTCTCGATTCTGATGTTGTATGTTGTAAGCCCCTTACCAGCTTTGTATTGTAGTCTACTGTATTAAAAGTTCTTAACGATTGTAATGTTTCTTATTTATTCAAGACACAGTGTTAACAACATCATTCACCACACACTGAATTTCTTTTCAATTTTTGTTGCAATGAGAAACCATATTATTCTCAAGCCGAACCTGCTTTAAGGATCATTTAATTTGAAGCCGGTTCTGTTGTCGATTACTGCGCACACTCACCAACGGCCTGCGCAAGGTTCAATTGGAGTCAATTTTTCGCTACAAGACTGTCTCTCTATTTACTTATATCATATATATACTTCTCTTATATATATGACTTATATACAACTCTGTGGGCCAGACGTAGACCACGGGAACCAAAAGTGGCCTCTAACTGTGATTAAAGTACCACACCACTTCCGTTATCATTAGCGTCTCACTTCAGTGGCGTAGAGATATAATTTTCTTTCCACTAATAGGAATAATAACATAAAAAAACGTATAGGAGTAAAATACATGCTCGTGGTAAAGTAAACAAAATAGACAAGGATGGGAAAGTATGCAGATTTAATTTAATCATTGATTACAAATCTAAATATACATCGATGTGTTCCAGTAGTATAATTAAGGCCAGTTTACTATAACCACTACAACTTGACAACTCCCATTAAATTCACTGTGTTGATCAATAGCTACAATTGATTGGTTGGTCTCAGGTTCATTACAAGTTTTGATAGTACCTACCTACTGCATATTTGACGAGATATTTGATGAAAATTTTCCGGTGCAACCTTTGGTCGAAATCACAGTCAATGAAGCGTGTGAGCACAAAAGTAAATTTCGAGAGCTGTTCTTGAGATATATTTACAAATGTTAGGTAACCATTTTGCTCGAAGTACCGGTTCGTTTGGAAAACTAAGAATCATAAACTAGGTACCTACAACATGATAAATGACGATGTCTTACCGATGAAAGGAAATGCCATGTTTCTTCCCTTTATGAGAAATTTTGCATGATACGCAGCTAATCATTCTCAATTCACAAAATTGCCTGTGATAAAAACACTATGCGGCAGTTAGTTATTTATATAAACCAGAGCACAACACCGATCCGAAATTATTAGGTACTTTAAAATGGCAAATTTAATAAAATTTGAATTTGGTGGAAAACTGAGAGTGACAGGACCCGCGTTTTCATATGTCAAATAATGTCGGCCAAAATGTACCTTTACGGGAACCTATCCACGCGAGTGGCCTCTATCTGTGGCAACTTCCGTCTACAAAAATTCTTACCCCCTCCACCATTATATTCACTCCATTAGTTTTCTAACTCAATGGGCCCATCACACACGATTCCCCGCCGTAAACCTTACACTTCAACGTTGCCATTTTAGATAGTGTATGGTTGGTTGCAGTGGCGGTACGCTTCCGATTATCATTACTTTACTCTCCTGATTGAACCAATAGCTAAATGTTGTGAAGTGGGGATATTTGTTCAATAGCAGTCTGAAAATGTACATCGAAATGTGATATTTAAAAGAAATTTTCTAACCTGATCCCTTTTTTGACCCCCTATGTATATCCACCTGGGGCATGGGAGGCAAAATTGTCACCCAGTGTTCTTCCACTTCATCTAATACAACTTATAATCTACAATATAAAAGAAAACGAAAAAAAACGAAAACAAGAAAGAAACTGCTAGGAAAAATCTAAACTGAACGCTTTATTAAATCCTGCACATACACAAAATAAGCATGAAAATTAGGCAGTGGCGCTAAGATGTTTGTGTACGCATTCCTCCTTATTAATAAGATGCGTGGTCTTGTTAACCAACTGCATTAGGGACGAAAGATCGTGCGCCCAGTCGTTCAAGATATCGCTTGGATCTTTGGACTGCTGGAAGTGAACTACTTCGGAGGGACGATCGGTCTTCGCGTGCACCGTCTTATTCACAACCATCTGCGATAGAAATTCCTCAGTTTCGCCCGTCGACAAGTCGAGTAACTCGGCCATGCGAGCCAATCTAATCCTGGTGTAGTACTTCGCCATCACACGAATGTTGTGTTCGACCACTCGACTTCTACAAAAACACAAAAGGTTAAAAAATTATAATCAAAATTTGGAGTATTCGTTGATGAAAAAATCATATTATTGTGCAATTGGAATTTTTAGATATCGACTACCACTAGGTGGCGTGACTATGACAGTGTCTGACTTGGGCAACTTTCCCATAACCTAAACAAAGTTCAACTGTTGCTCTACCACCTTGTCTACCACTCAACCTAGAATTCTTGAATTCTTCAAGCTACTCGTGTCCATTAATTTTTCAAAACAAATTCAATAAAACTTTGTACTTCATTCTAAGCAACCTGCGACAGGGCCCCAGTGCTAGTAAATAAATGTTGTTTTTATTTTATTTTATTTTACCTTTATTTTTGAGTGGGCGGGGTTTCAGCCAAGGCTGTTCTACCAACCCAACCCACTACACATTTACAAATATCCATGCCTGAACCCGGGACCCTTAGCACCACCGTCCAGCTTCAACTGAACTGTGCCATACAGGCAAGCTTAATTAATTAATCAAAGTATTTGAGAGAGAGGCAAAGATCCCAACCCTTCTTCAATTAAACAACATTTTCTGAATTTTTCTATGAATTTTTAAAGTTATGGATGTGAATGAAATTAGGTACTCACCGCAAGTCCTTCCATCTCTGTTTGGACTGCTCATTGCCACTAAACACTGGGGTGCTCTTCAAAGTGTTTTCGTAAATTTCGCAGAAACCGGACCACTTGATCAATTCGGGCGTGGTAAAAAGCTTTAATAATTTTTTGAAGAGGGGAATTTCCTCCAAAGACTTATCTTCGAGAACACGATGTGTCAGATCCGACTGTAATTTTACACAAGATACAAAAAGGCGAAGTTGGCATAGTACTAACCTGTTCGTTATTGTGAGGGGCAAGCACGAGGTAGAGAACGACAGCTTGCGCTACAGCTTGCCGTTCGGTCGCATTCTCCTTGATTGAAGATGTGTTAAGGACCGCCCTGTAGTGCTTGCAGGTCGCCAGGTAAGAGCCCTCGTGTTGATCAAGCTCCATCATAAGCCGATAGTATTTCAGCTTGAGATCCTAAAAACCGCAATGAAAACCGCAAAATGTCGAATAATCTACAGACCTGGGTGCCTTCGTCTTCAAAAAACTTGGTATTAATTTTTTTGGCGATGATTTGGGTACGGATGTAATCCTGTTTGGCAAGGCAGAGTCTCATTTGTTCTAATATCAGTTCAACCTTCTCGCGTTTTTCCATCGATCCGTACGTTTCCACCTGCAACTCTTGAATAATGTTCGCCGCTTCTGTTATGTTATCCTCTGTCTCGCGGATTTGTGCCAACTTATGGGTTAGACGTGCCCGTTCGACTTCTACATAAATCTTGCCCTCGGTGACTTGCCTGGAAATTAGAACGTTAGTAACACGAAGTCTACCCTCCGGATTACCGTAGAGTGTCAATCAATTGAATTTTTGTTTCTTTGTCGGGGGTTTGATCGACGTAGGAGCAACATTCTTGCACCATCTTCGCGACCGCCTGCTTCAATTGGGAGCGACGTTTCGATAGCAGTACTATGTGCTCGTTAAGTGCGACCCAATTTTTCGCCTCAAAACAAATTTGAACTATCGCCACCAAAACGCGGCCAGTCGAGACCATGTCCGCAACGGTTCGAGTTTGTTTCTCTAACGCTAAAAGTCCATCAAGTGCATCGTGCAATTTACCCATTGAGGCCATCTTTGTGTACTCCGGTATCTTCTCATCGCAGGTAGAACTGTAATCTACCTCCATTTTTATGATCTTACCAGTATCAAGGGAGTTCATTTTGCTAAAATGGAATTGAATGATAGTTTCCAAACATTTCCTATAGACGACTTACCTGGTTTTGTTAGACAAAAACCCAACTAGGTTTATTCAACAAAAGAGGCCTTTAAATAATTAATACTGCAAGAAAAACGTACAAACTCAGAAAGAAAATATCATTCGGCCTTTAAAAGTTTCAATTTTGGCAGAAGACGACTGACATGACATTACAAAAATTTAAAAGTTAGGTTAGAATTAGTTTACAATAATCAGTGGCGTACCTACACATGTTATGAACCGGGGTGTACACGATTTTAGTTGTGTGTTTGAAAGTTGCATTTCAAAATAAGCTCCCTTCATTTGGGAATGGGACTATTAAAAATTAACTTCAATAAAAAAATACGTTTACATGCGACATCGGGATGCGTTGATTTACTTAATATTTCAACATGTTCAATATTTGTGACGGATTGGTAGTGCACGACGTACGTAAAACTAGAAATGGAAATTTTTTTGGAGCTGGCTACAGCGTGCTGCGTGGCTTACACCGCTGCTTGTTAAGAAACATTCCTATTCCATGATTTACATATTATTATTTATTTCCTTATGACTGCCATAATACCAAAAATGCTTGTTACTATTATCATATGACAAATCACAGGAGAAGTGTATAATAGTGTAAAAGGTACCTTTAATGATACTAGGAATAGTGTTTGAAGAGAAAATGATAGTAATTCGTGTTCTTCTATCTTTACACGATCATTTTTCTTTTTCTATGAACGATATCATTAGATACAATTCTTGCGGTGTCTTAAACTAATAGAGTGGTATATGCGCTTCCAATTATGCGTATACATATAATGCTTGCCTTATCCGGTATTAGTGCAATTAAAACAGGCCTTAGAAAATCGCGCATTAATTATCCGCGCAGATTAAAATTCACTACGCGAGAAACTTTTTTGTTATTGCTAGAATTGTATCACATTGTTGTGTTTTTTTATTAGGCCGCAGTTGGACGGCATTTATTTAGTCTGGAAAGAAGTTTATTTCCCATTTTTATGCAGAGGATCGTTGTTTTAGTTCAATTAATGCTCGGCCGGAGTTAATTAAGAAGCTTAAGTCTGGGAAAATCGAATCCGTAATTAGTGTGTTTTAAATGTAATAAATTTTGTCTTGTTATTGTTAAATTCGTGGAAGTTAGCAGAGTGCACGCGCTTTGCACAAGTGTTGCTTTAGATAAGGAAACTTTTAGTTGTTTAAGAGCGAATTTCATAGGAATTTTGGCGTGTTTAAAACTCGTAAAAGTACCAGTCTAAGTTGATTTACGATCGGTAATAGTTTTATTTATGCAATTATGTTATTGGTCCGCGGAGTCGACCGTTAAGTTTTATCGGCCCCGAAATTCGAATTTTTCTTGGAAAAGCGTCGCAACGAGATTTGACGATACTGGGGTATAAATTGTTTTGAACAGCGAAGAGAAGACGCTTATTGTACCGTTTCGCGAAGCCTACGTTTGTTTTATGTGAAGATTTTTGGAAAGTTTATTGTAGCGGCGTTTGATAAAGTTACGCCAGTTTATTAATCGTTTATTGTTTTGAAAGTCCGGGAACGTGTGGATTACGCCGGCATCGAGGAGTTTTAAGAAGGTCTTTGGGAAGGAGTTTGTTGAAGAGAAACGAGCGATACAAATGCCATTTTAGCAGCAAAAGTTCGTTTGCGTTGTATTTTACATCATCTGGAGTAGGCGGAACGTTTGTTTAACGCCAGCATCGCCGAGGAGCTGTTGGAGTAGCTGTGTCAGCACATACCTTGGGGCTGTGTTTGTGTTTTTGTGTGCGTCGGTTGTTTGCGCATTTGTAAAAAGGATTAGCACCGTGAGTACTGTCATTTTTGTTTTAATTTAATTGTAAGAATCGCCGTCTGAGACGGTTTTGTGTTTCAATTTGTGTAAATTATTTTTTTCAGATTTTGTAAATTTAGCTTTGTAAAATTTTTATTTTTTTTGTTTGTCATTTATTATTTGTGTGTGTCTAAGTAAAGGTCAAGGATTCGAGTTTCTCAAATTTTAAGTTTTCTTTTTTTATCCCGAGTGTGAAACGAGTTTGATAACGTAAAAAGGTTTGGATCATCGGTGGGACTTAAATTTCATTCCAGAAGTCAGTTAACCAGGGTTTATTTTATTTGGAATTTAAGGGAGGTATTAGCCACCGATCTGGCGAGGTTGCTACCCCTTGTCCGGACGAAAAAAAGGGGTAGGCGGACTCATTTTACGGGCCCTGAGATTTATGTTTTAAAGAGTTTTTGTGAGATTGAGCTAACAAGGGTAAGTTGTGTGGGTAGTTTCAGTCTTAGGAAGTTTTCACAACAACATATACCTATCTAATTGTGGCCAAAGGACACAAAAATGTTTTCAGGAGGAATTTTTAAGAAATGGTCTTTTGTTTCCTTTTTTCAGCAGTTTTAGTAAATGGCGGGACTTCAGCAATACGCGAATACTCGCAATACTCACATGTGTATCAGTGTATGGATGCAGCACGTTTAGTTTGCTTTAGTTGGCGAACTTTTTGGTAAAATTTACGTGTCGTCCGGACTGGTTCATTGATGCGAAGAGTTGACATCGTAGAAATGGAGTGATCTGCCTTCTTTTTGTTCAAAAACATGTGAGCAGATATGCAGCTCCGGGAACATGGTTCTTATTCTCTTATGCAAGTGTATGCTCGATTATGTATTGAACAGTACAGTTTTACTTGTACGCTGTCTTCCAAGTCGAGTCGCCGGGTATTTAAGCGGGTGACGATAAATAAAACGGAGGGGATGCGAAACTAAACATTTTAAGTTTTGTGGAAGAGAATCCCATAAGAAACTTAAGGTAAATAGCGGCCAAAGTTAATATCTCTTCATCATAAGCTAAAAGCTTACTATTTTATTATTATTTATTTTATTCCGAATGTCAGTGTGGAAAGCTTGCGCATATTTTGGTTGCATAAAATTAGGCGTTTTTCAAAAGTTTTTGTCATTTAAAAGTAGACATACATATACGAAATCCCTGTCTACTTCTAAATGAATAACACTATTCAAAATGGTAGAGGCGAACTGGTTCTGCAGGCGGAGTCGGTTGTTTCTTTAAGCGCCGTCGAAGCATCAGGAATTTCCTTTGCAGCGTTCAAAGCTCTGCTTTTAAACTTTTGCAGCCAGAGACACTACACTCTCATCGATTGGCCGTTTTGACCAATGAGTGTGCAGGACGATTAAGTTTGCTACCTAATGTGAATGCAGCGCGTCGCCACAGGTACTTTTCTTAAAAATGTGTTAAATATTTATCATTCATTCTTCCTAAACTCTCCCTAACGTGCGCCATTCATGGGCTTAATGGAGAGAGGATCAAAACGGACCGCACTACATAGTCGAAAGAGAAGCGTCAAGAGTCTTTACCAAAGAACAGGTTGAATGGGCCTTGGTGACCTTTTTGCCGCACATACAGAGGCCAGCCTACTTCAGGATCACAAATTTAATTTCTTAGTATCTTCTGTGGTTTCTGAGATCCCAATGATAGACATCCCTATCTTGGATACTGTATATAAAAGAGGGTATATGAAGAGAGGTAATACAAATGTAACAACAAAATAAAGTTTATTCGTCATTCTATGCATAGTTTTTTTGGTATCAGAATACTAATAAAATCAAGTGCTTCACACTGCTACCACAAGTACAATGACTATAATAATAGATAATACTAATAAAAAAAAAACAACTTTATAAAAGACAGCAAAGCAAGGAGACAAAAAGTACGTACAAAAACAAACGCATTCAAATCGCCCTAATATATTTAAAGTTGAAAAATCTAATACTTTAAGTATATGAAAGACATAATAAAATATATTTTTACGCTATCAGTCATTTTGGAAGCTGCACACAAAATGCTTAATACGAAATTTGGGAAAAAATACTATTTGTTACATAAATATGTCTTATAGAATTTTTATGCAAACCAATAAGTTTGAATCTCTTACTTCTTCTTTGACAAAAATAACTTAACAACTCAACAGATATAAATTGAACTGTTCCATATCTCACTTTTTATAAAAATGGAAGGTAAATTAATCTGTCAAGTACGGCGTATTATGAAATAATCAGGAGTGCACACATTAGAGGCAAGGTTGCAACAAATATGCATTAGAAGTGTCAATGTTGCTTCATTATAATTATAAACAGTCTTTGGTACAATGTCAATTAGAATAGTTTCACGCTTTGGAAAGATTATTGTGCAATTGAAAGTACACAGAGGTATATTTGTTTTATAAATTCTTGCACGTCACATTTTGAATTGGGGAACGAGCCTTGTTACCAATATCACAAATATAAAACGACAAACACATCACACGTGCTCCGCTAGGCGTTAAGTTGGCAATGCCGATGACATCACAGGTATCGCGATGTCTTCCATATTCGGAATTACTAGGACTTTCTGAAATTAAAAGTTATCGATGAAATTTGGTCACACTAGTATTTCTGAAAATTGGACGCGGAAAAATTTGATTCTGACAAATTCGTTACCCTTACAGGGGCGGCCATTTGTACGACATGAACAGGGAAAGAATTAGTAACAAAAATTTCAAGTTCAATTGAACATCCTTTGTATAACTAAAAAGTGCATGCTGTTGGTCCCTGATTGCCATGTGAGAAAATAAATTTCTTGATAAAACTTTCAATTGTACCTAATATTTTATTTATAAAGGTTTAAGAAACATGGACTGCTGATTTGACACTTTGGCATATGCCTGGCATAGCCGACTCTCCCAGAATTTAGTCTACTGTCATGGGGATGTGTCCCTGGTAGGAACAGGGGTGTACCTCCACCACTTTTGTTGCAATCGCGCTGGGCCGCGACATATGCCAAACAATTGCTAATTTTCTTATTAGGAGCAACAAAGCTTAGCAAAAAAGAAAGAAAATTACAATTAGCATTTGCCTCCCAATCAGTACATATACTAAACAAATTTAAAATTTCGAATCTTAGCATGTAGCATTTTGATTTTGGTTTAATTTTTGTAAAATTTTTTCCAAAAGAATGTAGAAATTTAACGAACAAACTTCAGTAACACAAAAATCTGCAATACCGCTCATTTCAGTTCCTCACCTGAAATTCCTGGGTTAGCTTCTTCTCAATCCAAGTTGTGAGTTGCTTGATAAAAGAGAAATTTCTTTCACCGACTATAGGGTGTGCCGATAGCCACAACTGCGGTAAAGGTCTAAACCCTATCCAAACTCGATCGCTTGGAGGAGGTGGCATATTTAGAACCAAGGTACCGACAAAACCTTTAAGTTCAACTTTCAAACTTAGATCGGTATTCGATACACCTAAAATAATATACTTTGGCATTAGCATGCGACTACAAAAGCGAAGGGGGTACTGTAACGGACCCAGATGAACACGGTATCGATTTTTATTTATTGCCTTCAAATAATCGCTAATATTTTTTGTTAATCAATTTTGTTTTTATGCAAATAGAAACTTACCCTCCATCGCCTTTTTTATATAACGATTTTCAGTTGCCGCTTGAAAGAATTTCGACTCTGCTATTTTGTCGACCATTTTAAACAGTTTCTTGCTGCTATTACTAGTTCCGCCGCTCCCCGTAGTGTTCGCGTTCGCTTCGGCGACTTTCCCCGCCGACGGCGCGTAACTTTCACCATCCGAGCTACTTTCCGCCGTGTCGTCCACGTCAGAGTACTGCCACTTGGCGAAGGAGGAATCCTCGCAACTCCCACTGGCGGGCAAATGTTTCAGTTTCATTAGATTTAACTTGGTCTGTAACTTCAACACTAGACTTCCATTGTATCGTACGTCCAGGTCTATCCAAAGGCCTCGTTGATCTAAAGTCGGGCTACCCACGCTGTATATTAATGGCGGATTGTTACCTGAAACATCCAAGATAATTGAGGGTTGCTAACTGGGTGCCGCCTTATGGGTCGAGTATACAATAAACTCCCCCCCCCCTTCCGCGTTAGCAGCTCCCAGTAAATTCGCGCCCATTTGACCAATACCTAATGAAAGCTCACTGATGCTCAACTGTTCTATAAAGTATGGCAACTTAATAGAACTCAATTTACGCTGTATCCTCTGCTGGAGTTTGCCCAAAAATGTCGGATCACGGGTACAATCAAACAGAATCCGACTGATCATGCAGTTTATCCACGCAACATTCGAACTAGCCTTGGTATCTGACTTGGAATCATCATACAGCTGTAACCATATATGTTGTATTAAATGTATACAGGGTGTCAATTTTAAAACTTGCAGTCGGCCATATTTTCCAAACTAAAGAAGATATTCAAAATCGCGCAAAACCGTTTCGGGGGTATCGAGGGGGAACCAGAATGACGTTATGAGTGACAAGTCCCCACCCTCCCCTTAACCCTCCAGCCCCCCCTCTTCAAAAATCCTAAATGGCAACCCCATACTTGTGACACATCGTTGGAAAGCTACTGAAAAAAAAGAAAGTAACCTCAATGTCAACATTTAGTTTTTTTGTTAATTGTTAAATTTTGTGTTAAATTATCTTTAATGAATATTGACTATTGGTACCACTGGAAAGCATTTTTCAGTAGCTTTCCAACGATGTGTCACAAGTATAGGGTTGCCATTTAGGGTTTTTGAAGAGGGGGGGGGCTGGGGGATTAAGGGGGTGGGGGGGTTACCACTCATAACGTCAATATGGTTCCCCCTCGATACCCCCGAAATGGTTTTGCGCGATTTTCAACATCTTCTTTACTTTGGAAAAATGGCCGACTGCAAGTTTTAAAATTGACACCCCTATAGTTCAACAGCTTTGTACCTTTTGATATTTATTCATGTAAGTGAGATACTCGCGTTCGTTCCAAACATTAGTGTCCGTCCTTTGGGAATCCCTACAGTCCGAATCTCTATGGGTGGCGGTAACGAATCTACGATACCAGTCTTCCTTCTCTCGATCAGAACGAGCAAATAAATATATATGCGTTTCTGTCGGTGTACCCTGTATGAACATGTTACATGTAATATGTCACAATGAAAGTCATACATTGAAAACCAAAAGTACCCTACTCATCGATATTGGAATAAACAAATGGAAAACCGTGAATTGTTCATATGTAACCTTTGGCACTTACGGCAGTGAGCACAGTATGCAGTGTGTTCCAACTAAATCAGGCACTATTGATAACTTTAGATTAGTTCTTACTTGTGAACGACGACTTTGATTCGTGGCTAATAAAATATTACATTAACAATTCTTGATCGAGCAGCTGAGGTAGACGACGACGAAGGCACAGAGGGAATAGTTCTCCAAGTGTCCGACAAAGTTCAAGGGAGGCGCAGAAGATATGCACGCATTCCTCGACGCAGGCTCCATGTACAGAGTGCTTTTGTATTATGATATTGTTGAATATTCTCCCCATTTTAAAAATATTTGGAATTATACAGGGTGCGTCCACAAAGTAGGGCGCCAAAAGGGTACATTTATTTAAATAGAATCCCCTGTATTTGAATGCATTTTTGAATTCTACGTGTAATTGTATGTCATTTTTTTATATGGTTAATATACGAAAAACTAGTAGCTTTAAATTTGTAAGAAAAATTGGGCATTTGGGCAAAACAAAGCGATGACGAACTCAAACTTTTACATTGATCCCTTTCTTGCACCCCCCCCCAAAGGCAAATCCACGCGGTTCGAAAAAGTATATATTTGAGCTCTTCAAATTGATAGTTGTGACCGAGTAAACTAAAAGTCTCAAAAGCGCAAAAATGCATTTTTACCACCGCTTGTGGCAGCTACCCATTCCTATAGGGGCGCAATGTACATACCTACTGGAACGAATTTTTTTCTGAAACGTTGCGCGAGCGGTGCTTCAACCGGGAGGGGGGGGGGGGGGAGAGTTTAATATGAACTATCGCAGTCGAAATCGTTTGCGAAATTTTAGTCTCGCGACCTCAAACGCGAAGGAAATAGATTCTCGATTTTCGAACTTCGCGCGGGGGTTGAAAATTTCACCCCTCTAGACGAGAGGACCTGTTCACCATTTCAAGATGCGGGATCGATGTTCCGCCAAACCAGAAACACCTCAAAAACATTGCCGTTAAGTGTTCGAACAATTCGCAAACGTCTCCCACATCTCTTCGTTCCCCCCACGTCCCTCGCGTCGCTCAGTAGGCAAACTGCAACCCGGCCCTTCAAAAGCGCCGTCGAACTATGAAACCAACACACAAAACAGCAACTTGATATGCCCCTTCCCCGTTCGCCCACTAATTTTGCCGCCATGCTGCGGGGGGGATGGGCGAAACACACTCGATGTTTGTAGCGTCACGATGCCGTCCGTCCGTTTTGTCATATCCTTTCAAAAGGCGCTTTCCTATTTTTCCTAGGGAAAAATCCGTTTAAACCCCCAAAAAGCGCAATTTCGTCTCAAACAACCCTCTTCGTACGTTCCACGAACCGGGTTAATCGCAAAACACGTACAATTTTTTTTCTCTCTATGAATTTTTAAACTTGAAATTTCAACCTAAAAACGACATCCGGAATGCACTTTGGGCCCTCCCCCTACCGAGCCGCCGGACCGAAAAAAATTCGAAATGTGCGCACCCCTAACGGATACATATTGCGGAAGTACCAACTCCGTAGGCTGAATAACTTCCCCTCTAGCTCCGAAAAACTATGATTTCATCATAATCCTATATAGAATCAACCCCTCGCTATGGGGGATTAATTACAATCCGATTTCCATCGAGTCGGTCTCCATAAATGGAGAACTAATTATGGTAAATTTTTCCCATTGTAAGTAAATATACAGGGTGATTCAAATTCAAGGGCCACGATGGGGATCTCGGGAACCGTAAGAGATAGGTAGGTAGTTTAAATTTGGCGGATTTTGATGCTTAACAAAATGCAGTTTTGAAACTGAAAAAATTCCGAAAAAAACGAAATTTTGCAAAATCGTTTTTATTTTTTATTGAAGTTATTTAAAAAGATATTTCGAATTAAATGACACATTATTATGGTAACTTTTTTCCCTCTACAAGATGCTAGTTTTAAATTCGACGTTTCGACGATTTTTAATGTTATACGCCGAAACTCTACGCTTTAAAATAACAGCAAAATTAATTGCGCGTTCGATAACCTTCGAGCGTGACGTCATGGTCAGAAACAATCCGCATCGCGCACGTGACTTTTGCAATCCTCCGGGAGAAATTTAGTCATAGCGCGGTCGTCAAACTTACCGCTCGTTCTAACTGTGGAAAGAAAGAAAAAACTGATACCCTGTCGAAAGCTTCACACCCAGCAAAAATACGCTCCTTCATGGGGGTTAAGATCTCAGAAAGTGGGAATAGGATTTGCGGTGCTGTTTGCGAGCTATTAATCCCCCCCCCCTCAGACAAAAATTTAAGAAATTTTGGAAAACCTCTTCTCGAATTTCTTCTGAATTTTTGAGACCACTCTCCACGCTTTCCGTTACAAAATAAGCGCCAAATTAATTAAGGACGCGTTCGGCAAAGTTCGTGGTGACGTCATTACAAAACATTTCGAATCGCTCACGTGACTTTTCGATGCATTGCCATGGTTTTTTTTTTGTAAGTAACTTGCTGTTGGAAGAAACCGTAAAAATAGAAGAAAGTATTATGACTTAGTGAAGGGAAGAGTACTTTTGGTTGTCAATGTAAAACAACATACGTCCGAAACAAACGTGGTCCAATCCAAGTTAAACGACTCGTCATCCTGTTCATCATCAGCCGTACATATTTCCTTAAAATCGTCTTCATCGTCCGCCTCACCATTTTCATCACCCTCCTCCGTAGTTTTAGACTGAAAACCAAACTTTCAAATACAAAAACAATAACCCCCCGAACAACATACGGCAGGATCTAGAGATTCCACCTGCGCACTTTCGCACTCTTCCAAATTCATCTCCTCTTCCGTTAATTTACTAAAGATCTGCGTCTGAAATTGCGAGGTTCAAAGATCGGTGCCGGTAAAATTGCCTACCTGCGTGATGCTTTCTTTTTTGGGCGCCTTCGATTTTTTATCGGACATCTCGCTCTTCGTTTTACTTTTTTGTCCCTCGTCTAAGTCGGACGCATCGCTCGAATTCAAATGTAAATTTTCCTTGTTAATCGTTATACAAATCGGATACTTCTTGCTCCAATGTCTACAAAAAATTAATTAATGAACAGACACACGCGACTGCCGGCATGTACCTTCTTCTATTGAGAGCTACCGGCAATAGGCTCACGTGAGCTCCCAACAAATTGTATATTCTATGGCCGGAAAACACGATGTGTTTGTGCTTAGGCTCGTTCCACAGCGCCCGCTTCGACACCTTCGCCTTGGTATGGCTGATCCTTAGCAACGTACCCTGTAGTCGTATGTAAACCGATTGCGTTTGAGAAATGTGATAGGTTTGAGGATCGTAGACGTCTGGATACTCGTTCATCCACCCCTGTCCAAATAAAACTAGGTTCAATGGATTGGTGGCAGTGATCGGTAATTACTGCCAACATTAGAGCTGGGCAAAAAAAAAGATCATATCTGCTTTAGCGCTGTTGTGATAAGCCCGATATCGTATTTAGAACTGTGATGTGTAAGCGGGTATTATATACGAAGTTGGAATGTACAGGGTGTCTCCAATTCGAAAATGTTCCTTCGAGTAATTTTATCATTGGTAAATGAACGGCCTTGCTATAAATTAAGCTAACTTCCAATTTTAACGGAAAATTAAGTCTTCAAATGGGACATCCTGTACAGATTTCGCCAAATAAGCGTTTTAATTCACGGTAGCTTTATAGATGGGATGGGAGTCGTATTAGTAGTTTGAAAATAGGTCGCCTATAACCTACCTTCGGATAACTAGAGGAAGGTCCGCGAAGGTTAAGGTTTCCGGTGTGCGCCAGTAATAAAAAAACGATATTTTCGGTACAGTATCGATATAGAAAAAGCAAGGGATTGCAATGCTAGCTAGTTTTCTCTAAACATCAACATAACCTGAGACTTAAAACTCATTGGTGTTTAAAGATGAAAGGATAAATATAAAATAATACAATACCTCCACTTTGGTAATCTGATGATATTCTTTCACAGCCGGAATTTCAAATATAGCCTGTTCGGGCGAATCAGCGGTAACAAACGTTTCGCAGAGGCTCGTCTTCTCTGCCGCCAACTCGAAATATTTACTATACACTTTATTGTAAACTATCACGACAAATATCCCCGACGAAAATCCATAGACATAGAAGGGTATTATGGAAAAAATGTGACAAAGCAAACACAGCACCACTGCTAGTAAATACCTAAAACTGACCATACACGTAGAAAAGATTAAGCCAAATGTATACTCACTTATATGCTCTATTAGCTAGGGATGTATTGGACTCGGTAACTCTTAGATCCACGAAACCTTGCGGCTCGAAGTAAGTGCGACTGGAATTTTCCTTAAGCTGAGTGTGTTTAATGGTTGAGCCGGCTACAGGTAAAACTTTTACTTTATTCCCCTCTTGCACCTCGATGTTTTCGATGTGATCCGCAATCCGAAGCAGAACACCTTCGCGATCCTCACTGAAATGTAAACTCTCCTCGGCCACGGCGTCGTTAGCTGCCTGAGGCTGGGCATCTTCAAGCGCCTCGACGCCACTCTCGACGTCCAAACTATCGTGCGACATCGCGTCGTGCATCGACAGGTTCGGTTTCGAGCCAGTTGTAATCTCGTACAGTTCGGCGAGATTCGCGATGTTGACGTTATCATCTTTACGCGATCGCTTGCTTCGCGATGTCTTGTACCTGTAATGTTTTGTACTGTTACGAGCGATGTCGCTCGGCCTTTTGTCCTTTTCTAGCGATGGCGTTTCGTCGTCCGTCGACATTTCGACACCTAACGGCGACGCGTTACGTAAAATTGATAAAGCAGCGCTACCTACCTTCGGTTGTCGAAACGCCGCAAGTACGTGACAAGCTGCTCTCTGATAATTCATCTGAATCGGATAGACTAGAGTGGTCTTTGGTATCTTTTGCTTTCCTAATTAAACTGTCAGCTTCTTGGTTTCTTTGCTTTATTTCCTCTACGCTCTTTGTAATTTTACCCTAAAGAAAAAACACCATATGTCAAAATACAACTAAAGGTTTTTACAATATGCTGCTTTTATTAGTCGTTGCAATCTAACAAGGAAGTATTGTACCGCTTCATGAGGAAAGAGAACGCAAGTAATATGCGAGAAAATAAAGCGCGTTAAGATAAGAAATGAGTGTTCAAGGAGATAAGAGTCGAAACGTTACAGTGTTGCCGGTGCTAAAAACGGTGGCTACGGAGCACGAGTGGGGCAATCGCTGCTATATGTACCATGTAGAAAAAACGCATCCGAAATCGGGTTCTGTGGGGGGCCGTTTCGGTTTTCCAAATCGGCGAATAAACTATAAAAAATTTGGTGGGAGAGCGGCATTCATAGCTAGATCTTCGAGGTAAAACTACGTACACGAAAATTTACAGATCCTTGTGTGAGACGTCATTTTTGAGATCGCGTGAAATTTCATTCCAATTAAAAGTGCGAACCGAAAGCCGTACAACAGCAGTATATAAAATACACGTTGGGGGGTAAAAATCGGGGGAAAACCTAGAGAAAAGCTCGGCAGCATTGGTCCTGGCCACCGCTCAAATAAAAACCTTCTTCAGCGCTTCGCGATAGCTGACTAGCCGTCTCCTCGTATTGGTGCCTCCTGGTAACAATCTCAACACTCCCTACGGAACTTTCGGATTGCCGAATGACAGTAAGGCGAACCAACTGGTGCCGACAACTGGACGGCCCAGGGAGAGATTGGTCGTTAGTCAGTGAACTCTGAGTACCAGAGGCCTCCCAGTTTCAAGTAGCCATCTGGTGATAGGGGCAAGGTGCCAGTGATTGTTTAAAAGCCCAATACTCGTGGGACCTTTATATCCGATTTAAATACAAAAACCACTCAAGCTATAAGGGAGTAGTCGCTACCTCCAATCTCCACTGATCCAGGCTTGTCAGACAATGAGAGGACCTTATTGGCCTCTGACGAAGAGACTAGCCTACATAGTGTTACCATGCCTCTCTCCAAAGCAACACCTGAGAACGGTAACAAAGCCTCAGCGGTCTCGGGGGAGACAAGTGAACTAAATAAAGCTGTGGAGGGCACCCCATAAGCAAAGCTAATAGCCGCTGGGCATACCCCAAACGAGGCAGCAAAGTTCAGAAGACCCAAGGAAAGTCAGCAAGTGCAAGGCGAGAAGAGCAGGAAAATGGGCATGGCAATTCTGTCCTCAAATGGGACCGGAAAAACCCCGTCCCATCCCCTCAGCTTCTCAAGGCAAGGCGGAGACATTTCCATCCCTCCAACGAAAAGCTTCCGGGGCGCCCTGCAGAGCATCTTCTTGACAGAGACCTTAATTTGGATACCATCCCTGATCGTCGATCCGGTGGTTGAAAAACTACGTCGCAACCGCCAAACCGTGGGAGGGAGCTCAACTTCAACTTCGAGAGAAAAAGGAACTCCCAAACCTTCACGTGTTCATGGTTTCAGGGAGACGGAAGAGTCGACCGACCACATTTTAAAATGGTTGCACGACCAAAATGAAGGAAATAACGTGAAGGCTTGGAAAGAAATCCATCGCAACAAGGTCGACGACACCACTGCAGTGATAGATAAAAACAATCAGAAAGAGAGGAAACGTCTATATCTTCCGCTGGACTAATACAATCCAAGAAACTGATTAATTTGAAGGAACAACACTTGTTTTTCGACAAAGTCGCAGGTACTTTAAGCTTTATTGATTTACTCTCAAAACCAATCATAAGAAGCGTTTTTTATGCAAGGCAACTTCATCATATAGTGAAAACTAATGGACGGCGAATTTATGTTCAATTGAAAGTACAGTGCGAATATGTTACTTTCTTAATACGTACGTGAATATTTGCGGGGCATTGGACGATCGGATTACATTTCGCATCGCATTTGAATAAATTGTTACCACGAAAGCGGTAGGGTCCAAGGTGTGACACAGTTCATTGCGTTATATTCGGAGTGGCACTAATTTCTTTGCGACCATCTTGGTAAAACTGTCAAACAAACATTTGACATTTGGAACGCTATACATGCTTAAACAACGCGTAGAAATTGTTATTTATTATCAAAATCAATGCTCTATTCGCCTAAGTTCTGCGCGTTTCGCCCAATTTATGGCGTTCATGGACGTCCTGCAGAGTCCACAATCTGAAACAACCAGGTCGGCGATCGATGAAGCAGTTCCTATACGCAAGATCCGGAGAATATTGGTGCCGTTTGGGACAGTGCGGGAGAAAACCCCAGACAGTCCATTCCGGTCGTGCGAAAAAACTGGGTCTTTCTGCGACGTGAACTTGGCGGATTTTGCGCCTCTACTTAGATTTTCATCCATACAGGGTGTTTTCTTGGGAGCTTTGCGCTTCTGGGAAAGTAAAATAGGTAGGTTTTTGAACATGTGTACTTAGGAGTTACTCTGAAGGCCGAATCTATGTAAAATGTTTTCAAAATGGTCGCACTTCCGAAAACACCGGAAGTAGATAGTAGCATCGTTATTTTAAATGGCAAACCCTATTTTTTTATTGCATTTTTGGATTCTACGTGAAATTTCAGTTCTTTTGATATCCATTTGTCGATATCTACCATTTATGGTTTTTAAGTTATTTTGACTTTAAGGAAACAAGTTGTAAATCAGCATATGCATGATTAAAGCGCATTTTTGGTAATACAGGTCAGTATTTTATTAGCGAAGTTTAAAATTATTGATCTCACGAGTAATTTTGGCTGCGTTAAATAATTAATTTTATTTAATTTCAATTGACGGTACGTCTTCATTTTGTAAAACAAATCGCAAAGTAAATAATAAGTTTTTTAAAGTCACTAAATATAGAAAGTACCGCAATCCATTAGGCTCGTGCGTTAGAGAGAGAACGCATGATTTTTGCCCAAAAATGGCGGAAATTACCAGATTCTAGTAACTTTAATGTTAGGGATTGTTCCACCTGTTTGGAGATATCTGTATATATTTTTATAAAACATGACAGTACTATGACGTTAGGTTATAAAAAATGACAGCTATTCAGATTTTATTTGTCAATTTTTTTAAGTTGGCAGCAAATTTGCCCAAAAATGGCGGATGATTGCGGTACTTTCTATATCTAGTGACTTTAAAGTTTTTATACTGGTAGCGCTATCTAACGGTAAAATTATAGTACCTCCGAAACCCATATCGAAATTATTTTCTTCAATTATCGATCTCACAAGTAATCTAACTCAAAATAGACTAATGCCTGCACATCTACACTATAGCAGAAAGCTTTTAGTGAAAATTTGAAATCTCTAGCTATTGTAGTTGTGGAGATCTAACGCGGACAGCCGGCCTGCCAGCAATGACGAATATAATAGCGTATTTTTTTCAAAAATGCGCTAAAAATGGAGGATGCAGATGGTACCTTGATAATTGATTACTTAAAAACGGTTATAGTCATGGCAACTTATTTTTATCAGTGAATAGAGAATGAATAGGGCTTTCTTTTAGTGCACTTAAAAAAAGTTAAGGTACGACCGCCCCTATGGAGATCCAAATTTATGAAACTTCAAAGACTAAAAACTCAGTTTTTTTAATGGAATGACCATATTCTTACTATTGCATGAGATAAAGAATCGAAATGGACATATTTTGACAAAACATGTTCCTATAGCTATCTTTAACAGTTTCTGACTTATTACCATTTTATTGAACCGACACTATTTTTTCGGATTTTCTTTTTAGTAGTCGACCATGATTTTATAACAATCGAATTTGAAACAAATCTAGTGACACCAATCCGTCACCTACTGTTATAGGTTAACATAAGTTTTTCAAAAATCGAAAAATGACTCGCAGTGGTTTGACCTACATATTTTGGAATTTAATTGTTATTTATGGTGAAATGGACAGAATCGCGGCATTTGGGGAGTACAACATTTCCAAAATTCATACAGTTTCGTTCCAGTGTTCGAATGAATGTACGGCAAGTACATTCATTCGAACACTGGAACGAAACTGTATGAATTTTGGAAATGTTGTACCCCCCAAATGCACTACAAACTGTTGAAGCACAAGTGATACAAAGCTCTACAAGAGAATATTTAAGAAAATGAATTGAATTGCAAATGCAAGATTAACAAAATAAATTCAAGGAAAAATATAAAAAACTTCGTTGAAACATTTTTGGTATGGAATTGTTGCTAGAACAGATATCGCATTACCTCTCTTAATTTCCAGACTTATAAGTTGTTTAAGAAATTAAGTTGAACGACTGTCTAGATTTTTCACAAATTTTCCGTCCTATATCCTTAATAAATGACTTATTTATTAATGAATTATTTAGACTAGAATCAATGATATTAAAGAATCCTTTCCTTGATTAAATTTGTTTAAAATTCGATTGTTATATAATCATGGCCAACTACTAAAAAGAAAATGCGAAAAAAAATGGCATCAACTCAATGAAATAGGAATAAATCAGAAACTGTTAAAGATATAGCTATAGGAACATGTAATATCAAAATATGCCAATTTCGATTCTCTATCTCATGCAATAGTAAGAACATGGTCATTCCATTTAAAAAAACTGAGTTTATAGGCTTTGAAGTTTCTTAAATTTGGATCTCCATAGGTGCGGTTGTACGCAACTTAACTTTTTTTAAGTACACTAAAAGAAAGTCCTATTCATTCTCTATGCACTGATAAAAATGGGTTGCCGTGACTATAACCGTTTTCAAGTGATCAATTATCAAGGTACCATCTGCATCCGCCATTTTTTTTTCATAGTCAAAATAACTTAAAAACCATAAATGGCAGATATCGACATGTGGGTATCAAAAGAACTGAAATTTCACGTACAATCCAAAAATGCAATAAAAAAAATAGGGGTTGTCATCTAAAATAGCGAAGTTACTATCTACTTCCAGTGAAAAAAATCATCTTCAGTGATGAGGCACATTTCTGGTTAAGCGGAAATCCACGGGAGATTCATCAGGTGCTTCTACACTCCGAAAAAATCACTGTTTGGTGGGGACAAGAAGCAGCGCTCACTATCAAAGGCGACCGATATCGGACGATAATGGCCAATTTTTTGTGGCCTAGGATAGATGGAATGTATCTCTCAAGCATGTGCTTCGAAAGGGACGGCACCACTTGCCATAAAGCACAAAGCAATTTATTGAATGAGAAGTTCCAGGCTTCAACACCTCCTGTGTTGGCCATCGATATCGTGTGACTTATCACCTCTCGATTACTTTCTGTGAGGTTACGTTAAATCCCTAGTCTATGCAGACAAACCACAGTTAATTGCTACCCTAAAAGCCAACATAACTCGCGTTCGTCGTAAAATCGAGCCCCATTTATGCGAAGATGTCGTCCAAAATTGGTCCACCAGAATACAACATCTACAGCGGAGTCGCGGCGGCCATTTACCATACATAATGTCATCGAATATCCTTTAAAATGTTATAAAAATTTTGGTAATATCACTTGAACAGGTGGTTTTATTTCATTTCAAAGTTCGAGTGCTTTTAATGAAAAACCCTTTAACAGGTGTTAATAACATTATAAATAAAACGGCAACCGGTAAAAAGGTTAAAGACAATTAATCTGTACCTTTGTTGACCGTCAAAACCGTAAGTTATAAGGGTAATTTTGGACACTTCCATACTGCGGAACATTCCAGTAAATAAACCAAAATAGAATTAATAAATTGTGAGGAACCTGAATCATAGGTTTGTTCTGGATTCAAATTTATCAACCATCTTTCGAGATTCACTTTCAACGAGTATTTTAAATTTTGAATTTTTTATATTGTATAAAATAGGAATCGGCCACTTTTGGGGATTTTACCTGAGAAATTTGCCCTTACTAACGTTCCTGAAACTAAAAATACATACTTTCGTTTGCACCCCATATGTTTAGAACTGCCAGTGGTTATAATTATACTTGCTCGATTGCTACCTTTGGATGTTATCTTGTCTATTATTTTGTCAGCCACTTTTTAGCGCATTTGCACAAAAATAAAAAAAAAATGCGCTATTGTGGCCACTTTGTCCGTCCGTTCGGCTGTCCGTCGGTCCGTCCGCTCGTTTTGCGACGCTACTAGTTCTTTATCTTAAGAGCTATTGTTCTACTTTTTTCGCTATTTGGTTCGTTATGGTGTCGAGGCTTGCACCAAGGAAGGAATTTTTTCTGCGTTTATTGCTAAAAAAAGTTATTGTAAAAAAACCAACAAACCGTTTTTTACATGTTCCATAATTTTACACTTTTGCCGTTTATTAACCATCCTAGAGATCATTTATAATTTTGTATTGTTGTCTGTCGTCTGTCTGTTGGTCTGTCCGTCTGTTCCTGTGCCTGTCTATCCCTCTATCTGTCCGTGTGAACGATAATTTTGTTTAGAAATGTCCGATCGCTTTTACATCTCCGTTAGTTATGAACTGAATTGCATGAAATTCAATATGGGGCATGGGCAGAGCCTTAGCCATATAATACGCAATGCCAAAAGTTGAGTCGAATCGATTCAAAATTCACAGTGCCCTTTTCGCATCTCGACCATTTATAAACCAAATTGCAAACTTTTTTTCTTATAAAAGTATTTGAATGAAATTTGATACATAGGCACTTGAAATAAAGGAAAATCAAACGCCAATTTCAAAATTTGGTTTTGCGCATGCGCAGTGCCAACTTTTTTATTTATGGAAGAATTTAAATGAAATGTGATACATAGGTGCTTAAAATAAAGGAAAATTTAGCGCCAGTTTAAAAATGTTATTTTGCCCATGCGCAGTGCCAACTTTTTTTTATCTATGGAAGCATTTAAGTGAAATTTGATACTTTGGCGCTTGGAACAAAGGAAAATCTAACATTAGTTTCAAAATTTAGGTTTGCACATGCGCAGTTCCAACTTTCTTATTTAGAAAAGCATTGAAATGAAATTCTTCTTATAAACTGAAATTGAAATAGCATGTCAAAAATGGATTGCTCATGTGCAACGCTATCTTTCATATTTGGGGCCGGATTTTTACGATTTTAACAGAAGTTGCATCTTACAAATGGGAAATGAATGCAAGTGGAAATGCGCTTTATGTAAATCGTTTACGATTACTTTTTAACTTGTTTAAACTATCTCATTTCAACAGTGTTAGCTAATGTTACTTTAAGGATGTTGGTTTTGTTTCCAGCATACATATTTCGCACCCTTATTTATAGGGGCGCTATCTTTGAGATTCTTGAGAAACTTGACATTGTTTACATCCGATACAGTGAAGACATAAAGTCCGTGCCCCCCCCCCCCATTAACTTTTGAACCGTTTAGTGTATGACCTAGACATTTGGAACGGTGCTACACAATACCATTCTTTATTTTTTTGAATTGAAACTGGCAGCTTCATCAAAATGGCATAACTTCGAATTTCTTTCATGAAAGGCGTCATGTGACTGTTTATTTTGAAGCTCTTTTAATGACTCAAGAAGGTGTTACTGCTAACTGACTTTTTGTTTGCGTTTACCTTTATTTCTGTAAAAAATTTCCAACGATCCGAAGGCGGCGATGAATCTTGCGCGACGAAAGATGTATCAATACTTGTACATCTTTTTCCTAAGCGAGGTAAATAGCGTAATGGACTAGTGTCGGCATCCGTAGTTCCTGTAAACAATACCATGCAATTATCATTGTCAATTAAACAGTGTACTGTGCTCGGTACTGTGCCTACTAGATCTATTTTAACACATGATTAATTACAGTGATATGGCTTGGTTATAAGCTACATAGTTGGGGGCAGAATACTGTGGTAAATCGTACTGCAATGTTACTGTGGCCAGGTCTCTTCACTCAAAAATGCTTTTGACGTATAAAGCTCAACTTTGGTACACACAGATGCCAGATACTAGCGCTACTTCCGTGTTTAGAGTGGCTCTAAAAGGCACTTTACAAACTGAAAGCAGTTAATTACAAAGTTATGTGGCGAAAGTAATTTACAGTTTTACATTTTCAAAAATGTACAGGTGTCCACGAATCGAGTGGCTCATAAGGTGTAGGTAATTGACAAAGTATTTTAGAGTTGGATCTTCATGTTCTGAGGATTGCTCCTGCTTAGTCTCAAACTAAAACATTAAAAAAATGAGCCAAATCAATTAATATACAGGGTGTTTTTTTGCTGAATTCTAAAAATTACTTAAGATCAAGTAAACTGTCTTTATTTTAGAAGATTTTTATAGAAGAATTTTGATACAAATCAGCCTGCTTTGATTTTTGTTACAAACATGAGTTCAAAAGCTGATTTGTATGAAAATTTAAGCTATTCTATAACTTGTAATTCTAAACAACTTTGTTTAATACATTTTTGTTTTGTCTAAAATAAAGACAGTTTACTCTTGACTAATTTTTTGAATTCGGCAAAAAAATACCCTGTATATTAATTAATTTGCCTCATTTTTTCAATATATTAGGTTGAGCAATTCTCAAAAAAAAATTGTCATAATATACACCTTATGTGCAGTCAATCCGTGGACATACTGTACATATTATGTAAGTACTTTTACGAGGTAAAATTATAAAAAAATTGTAATAAGATAGATTTTCAAATACCCTGTATACTTATCACTATCAGCAGTCAATGTTTTCAATTCCAAACTAATATTAATAATCTCATAGGTAGTGTAAATATTGATATCGTTAACAGTCACTGCCATATGAACAACAACAATAATTGAAATTAGAATTTAATCTTCTTACATTACCCCTTCTCAAAATACAAAGTCGGAAATCCCAACCCGAATATTTACCCTTGTCACTGTGCAACTTGTCTATGGGTTCATCTTCGCTTTGATACAATTCCTCTATTTCTTCGGCATTAGCATTGAAACGAATAGCTATGGAAGGAACGGACGTATTCATAGCTTTGCCTAATGGAACAATATACCATATTTAGAATAAGTCAATGTATAGAGCATAATAAACACACAACGAGTATGATATACACATAAAGATAAAAGTAAACACCACACGAGACAGCTACCTTTTACCTTTTATCATCCCTAGAGTAATTTTACTATTCTCCTTCGTTTTACTCATTGTAAGAGGATTGGAATTATTGAAGGGTAGAGTTAATTCGGAGAGAATCGAGTTATCTGAAAGTGAGGATAGTATTTACCAAACCGAACAGTGACATGTAATAAAATTAGAAACGTAAATTGCTCACCTTCGATAAGTACCTTTAGAAATCAGGAAATCAATATCAATTTATCACAATTAAGAAATACCTAATATAAAATTATGAAATGACAAATTTGATTTTTCTTTTTGTTCAGTTCATTTTTAATTTAGAAGGAAAACGTGCGCGTGCGCTGTGTAAAGCTACGAATACACTTTCAAATATACGAGGGTCTAATATATACAAGGTGCAATAATTAAGTGAATGAACGAATACTTTTTACATATAGTCAGGTCACAGCCCTGATTCGATAGTTTTCTTCTATCACCGACTGTCTCCATTAGAATCTTGGTCATCTGCTCGTCTTCTTTTTTTAAATTAGTTGTCTCTACGCAAAAGTTGCACCTCCCCTACTATCTGGCATTCTCTCTAACGTTACCATTGCAATCTTCTATTTTTGTCATAAAATTTAAGATACATTTTTGGTATCTGGGGTACCTATACAGTTTTAATTTCAAATTTTATTTTATTTATTGTTAGGCGGAACCGCTCCTGGTAGTCGTCCTCTGAGGTTAGGGTGCTTGCAGGTCATGAGGGCATATGCAATTTAGTCTTCTAGAATGCTGGGTAGAAAGTGTACGAGGACATTGTTGTGGCCCTAGAGTTTGATGTCGTGGTAATTTTGGGCGTGGCTTTGAATTTTGTAGGTGACGAATGAAATGCCAAGATCCTGGTGTAGGGTTTCGTTTGAGACGTATAGGGCCAATTCTACAATGAAGGTATATACCGAGAATAAGCTATACCTAGAATAAATGTCGACGGTTGCGTTGGTTACCATTGGGTCAACCAATGGCACACATGTTGCTATGGCAGTTATTCCAAGAATATCTTATTCTCCGTAAAAGTGTAATTGTAAAACCGGCCCTTAATGAAGTCCCTAGATTACTAAAGTAACGCGAATAGCAGCCATCTTGGCTCAGTTTAGGACCCGCGAAATTTGAAATTGAACAAAACTTGGAAAATATGTATTTTGTAGTCGCTCTTGGGTAGGGCAAGTTTTGTGAGCGTATCGTTTAATATAATAATATACTTAACATAACATAATAATAACATCACAAGAAAAACACAGTTGCATCGCTTTTTCAATCGTTTCACGACTCCACATAAAACCTTTGTGTGTGTACCCCAATTCTAAATATTTTAATTGATCTTCATTAAAAGTTTCCGAAAGATTGTCTTCACTTCTGAGTAGGTAATTTCTTTTTTCGGTTTCTGTTTTCTTGCAAAAGTGCCTAGATGTGCTTCTCTAATGAATTAATGGTTCATCAGTATTCTCTTTAATGTATACACAACTATTATAATACAAAACAACAAATGTCAAACCTGACACTAGGTGTCAAACGGCCATTTTGGCTCAGTTAGCAGTTTGTTTTAATCTAATACACTGGCCTAATGAATCGCGTTACTTTAGTAATATAGGGACTTTAGGTGCGGAAAGCTGTTTGTGCCATCTGGAGAGCACGAACGTTGGTTACGGTTGGCATCTGTTTTTGAATGGCGATGGTGGAAACATCCCTCCATAAATGTTTGTTATTTTTTGTGTTATTTAGTGCAGGTAGTAATCTTTGCATTTTTTCATATCGTATTGTAACGGAAATGCTCCAGACATGACGTCGCCTTTGGCGCTCTGGAATTTTCTACGCGCGCGATAGTAGGAACATTCGAGAATGTACTGGACTTACATTGCTTGCGTGTATAAATGGTTGCGGACCGAACATCGCGGGAGTCTACTATCGAACGAGATCGAGTACGGACGAAACATAGAGCGCGAAAATCTGATATAAATTTCGAAGTGTGTGATATAAATAATCGATATAAATTGTACGGTTTTTATAGTGTTTTAGTTTTGTTTAATAAATATTGATATAAATCGAACCCGAATTTATAAATCACGTTACATTGGTGTCAGAAGTGGGATTAATTAAATTAATTAAAAGTAAGATTAAATTAAGTGCTTGTGCTTGTGTATGCCTGTAACAAGATCTGCTGCCGCTAAAATGGAAGAAACGATGCTCAATTTGCTCCAGCAAATCCAAAATGGCCAACAGGTGTTGCAACAAGAAATGAAAAGCACCCAAGAAAATTCTAGAAATATTCAAGAGAAGTTGGAAGAAAATTCTAGAAATTTTGAAGAGAAGTTCGAGAAAATGGAAGAAAATTCTAGAAAGATTAATGAAGAAAATTCTAGAAATATTCAAGAGAAGTTCGAGAAGTTGGAAGAAAATTCTAGAAAGATTATCGAAGAAGTCTCTACATCAATTGAAGAAAAAGTTGAAGATAGAATTACGGAAGTTTCCAAAACATTTAAAGCAACATTCGTCGAGATTGAGCACAAGTATGAAGAGCTGCGCGAGCAATTCTTGCGACTGACTACGAAAGAGCGTACTAGTAGTGCCCCAGAAACAAATACAAGAGTAGAAGGCGACGTTCAGCAAGCCCGAGTAAAGCCACCTACTTTTGATGGTAAGATTCCTTGGACCACGTACGTTCGACAGTTTGAAGCAGCGGCTGCGGCAAATAAATGGACTCTTCAAGACAAAACTACAGCCCTGATTCTTGCTCTGAGAGGAGATGCTCTGGATGTGTTGCGGACTATCCCCGAGGATCAACAGAACTTCCAACAAATAGTAGCGCGACTCGAAATGCGATATGGCGATAAACACCTTCAGCAAGTTTACTATGCCCAAGTCAAGAACCGAATGCAGAAATCTGGAGAAAGTTTGCAGGAACTTGAAGCGGACATCGCTAGACTGATTCGATTGGCATACCCTACGGCACCGGAGAGCTTTCTTGATCAACTGGCTGTACAAACATTTATCGATGCCGTTCGTGATGGAGATGCCCAGCAGGCTTTGAGACTGGCTAGGCACGACAAAATTGAGAAAGCTTTGGCCCATGCGTTAGAATTCGAAGCCGCCAAGAAAGCTAGTCATGGAAGTGCGCGAGTACGTATGGTGGAACCTCGCAGTGACAGCCGGGTAAGAACCATCGAAGAGGAAGGTGGCTTTGAAAGTTTTGAAGAAAAGGTCAGTAAAGTAGTGGTAGAAAAGGTCAGTAAAGTAATGGAAGAAAAGGTCAATAAAGCAATACAGTCACTGGCAAAGAAACGTGAACCATGGCGAGATTGGACACGTTCGCCGCAACTGCCAAAAACCATTGCAGCAGTCGGAAAACTAAGAAAGGTCGACAGGAAGGGGCTATCGTCGACCTGCAGAAACAAAGCCCCGATCGTCACTGTAAACATTTCGTCGTCTGGAAAAGTTCACAATAATGCAGACGCTTTGTCAAGAAGACCGTGCAAGGACAACTGCATCACACATTGTTCTAAAATAGAAGACAAGATTGGCCATCTGCGACGAACAACTGTAGAGAGTGAGGAATGGAAGCCAAGCGAAATCAAAACGGCCCAAGAAAACGACCCAAGTATAAAAACTGTTCTGAATTGGATGCGCCACGGACAAAGACCAGGCTGGCAAGACATTAGTGCCACAAGTCCTGAAGTAAAGAGTTATTGGGGCCAATGGAATAGCCTGACTCTGAAAGACAACCTGTTGTATAGGACCCTTGAAAGTGAAGATGGCACCGAATCGACGCTGCAATTAGTAGTACCTAGAAGCAAAGTGTCAGAAGTATTGCGAAAATTGCATGACGGCGCTTCCGGAGGACACTTTGGTATTACGAAAACGTTGCAAAGGGTACGTGAGCGATTCTATTGGGTCAACCGTAAAGAAGATGTCCGGCGATGGTGTCAAAAATGTGAGTTATGTGCTACTGGAAACGGACCAGTTTCCAAGAAGAAGGCACCCATGAGGCAGTATAACGTTGGTAGTCCGATGGAACGAGTTGCTATCGATATCGCAGGACCGTTTCCCGAGACAGATGGCGGAAATAAATATATCCTAGTCGCTATGAATTATTTCACAAAGTGGACTGAAGCTTACGCCATTCCAAACCAAGAGGCAGCAACAGTTGCAGAAGTGTTGGTAAAGGAGTTCTTTACACGTTTTGGTGTTCCTATAGAAATCCATTCAGACCAAGGAAGGAACTTTGAATCGGCTTTGTTCCAAGATGTTTGTCGATTGGTAGGAGCCAATAAAACCAGAACAACACCTTTGCATCCTCAGTCAGATGGAATGGTGGAGAGAATGAATCGAACGATGGGTAAATATCTTTCAAAAGTCGTGGCAGAACATCAGAAAAATTGGGACCAGTACCTCCACCTGTTCCTTATGGCATATCGATCAGCCGTCAACGAGACCACGGGTCGGACTCCTGCCTGCCTTATGTTGGGTCGTGAGCTACGCCTTCCATGTGATCTCGAGTTTGGGCGTAAACCCCATGAAGAATATGTCGCAGGTGAAAATTATGTTGACCAACTAAGGGTGAAGATGAACGACATTCACGACTTGGCTAGAAGTCATATTCAGATTGCCAGCGATCGCATGAAAAATCAATACAACCTCCGCTCGGCCAATGAAACTTTTGAAGCTGGAGATCTGGTATGGCTGCACAATCCACAGAGACGAAGGGGTCCTTCTCCCAAGCTACAAAGACAATGGGAAGGTCCGTATGAGGTGATCAAGAAAATAAATGACGTGATATATCGTATCAGAATGAACCACCGAAAACCGAAAGTTGTCCACATTAATCGACTCGCACGATATGCCGGATCCAACAACAACGAAGAAGTTAGAGGTATTCGAGAAGAGGAACGCAGCTTTGGGATCGAGCCAAACTTTAACGATTTTATGTCAAATTACGCCCAGCGGAAGAAAGCTCGATTTGGCGTTACTCAGGAAATTTGTCAAAATATTTTGAGCTTCCGGTTAACGTTTCCATCGCCCATTGTGTCGCCGAAGACCTTCGCATGGGTAGAGGTATAGCTTCCGTATTCCGGAAAAGATTTGGAAGAATAGACGAGTTGTTAAAGCAAAGACCACGAGTGGGTAAAGTACTGCGCTTGGAAGCTAATCAACGCTCTTTGTTCTACTTGGTTTCAAAGAAAACGTCAGAAGGCAAACCCACCTATGAAAACCTGTAACAGTTTAGTTTATTTATATTCAAATTTCAAAATTACCGCTTGCTACGTTAGGCAGGATATAGGTGAGATGGCGGCACTTGTACGCGTGCTTCTTTCCTCGCGCAGAATCGCGTAATTTTTTCACTTCATTTCCGTTTTAAAGCCAACGAGGTTGTACGTGTAGAGCGTGGCATTGTGAATTCTTCTAAAACCAGTGGGTAATATTTGCCATCATTCACGTAAAATCTCTGGCAATTTTACCTGTTTATTGGCGTTGTCGAGTAGAGTAACTCAGAAGCCGTTTTCTCCGTTGTGAGGCTATATCTGGTGGAAGTTCATCGCCCTACCTACATGTAAGTGAAATGGCGTTGGCTTTCTTTTACGTTATGTTATCTAAAATTCTTTCAGATTCACAACCTCTTGGATAATTTCCATATTTCATTGATTTAAGTATTTTTCATTACCCTCCTGACGATTTCACGTATGTTATTAAAAATCTCGTTAAGGGAGTTGTACATCTTCATTACTTTTAGGGGGTCCATGTAGTAGACGAATTCTTGTATGTAAATGAATTTGCATCTTGCGAATATTCTGGAGTACGAACACCTGTTGATTGTCGGCAGTTATCCGGCGTACCACCGAGTAGATAAGCGCTAACACCTAAACGATACCGGGAGCGACCAGCTGATTGTGGAATTTTCGGAAGATACGATCTTTTACACAACCTTTTTTATTTGCTTCAATACCGTTAATCTAGTGTAACCTTCCGACGATTTATGATCGGAGCTTTGTATTTTGTTCGCATCAAGTGTTTGAGGTCGTGACTCTCTTCAAGAGCAACGCACCTGTATTTAACGTATGGGTAAACGAGCCGGCTACGAGTAAGCTATTTTTGGCCCTTCCGGCTCATATAATCGTCCCGAGCGTTGTAGCTTGGGGTTTGTTTTTGTGTTACAGAACTGGAACTTCGAAGGAGAGCTCTTTTTCGGAGAAGACAGCGTATGTGTTATTCAAGGTAAGATTTTTAATTTACTTGTACCCAGTGTTGCCTATATGAGTTGTTGTTCGGGTTAACTTAATTCAATCTTTGAATCCATTGAAATCTTAACTACATTTTTGCTCGATCATTGTTGTAGGGGTCTGGTAACGTAATTATTAGGGAAGTGTTCAGGAATTTATTTGGGGATTATTTTTGTCATTTAAAGTATTTGTTATTGTCGTATTGAAGATACCTTTTATTTGCCGATCCTGCACCGTTTTGTCAGGATTAATAAATCAGAATTGCTCGTAGTGAATTTATTATTTGGCTCTCTTGTGTTTTCCCAATTTCTATACAGGAGAGGTCAGAATTTGTGGAAAATTGGGTGGCGCTCAACTAATCATTTCTAGTGACTACCAAAGATCAAAAACTTATGTTATATGCCCAAACGAACAAACCGCTGTGGAAGATTCTCATCTCGAGCCCTTGTTTTAATTAAGAATCTGAGCTAGCTGGCCGTTTATGCGGCGGGGTTTGAGTTTTACAGCGCCGAACTAACCTCACGTTATAAACCTCTGGTCTGCTTTAAAAAGCTTAAAGAAACTCATGGCATACTATGACATAAATAGCTTGGCGATCCCGAAGATTGGATGTGGTTTAGATGGGTTGGACTGGAAAATAGTGCGAACCATGATCGAAGTGATTTTTAGAAACACTAGCGTTCGAATTACAGTATGCTGCTTCAACCCACAGGGGACGACCCTCCGCAAAACTGTGGACTGTTACTTTTTCAAGAAAGGTGTTTGTCGAGCAGGCTCTGACTGCAGATTCCGACACGAGGCATTAAAAAGTAATACTAACGCAGTTTCTGAACGAGACGTCCAGAATTAAGAAGGGGGCAGTGTAACGGAAATGCTCCAGACATGACGTCGCCTTTGGCGCTCTGGAATTTTCTACGCGCGCGATAGTAGGAACATTCGAGAATGTACTGGACTTACATTGCTTGCGTGTATAAATGGTTGCGGACCGAACATCGCGGGAGTCTACTATCGAACGAGATCGAGTACGGACGAAACATAGAGCGCGAAGATCTGGCATACATTTCGAAGTGTGTGATATAAATAATCGATATAAATTGTACGGTTTTTATAGTGTGTTAGTCTTGTTTAATAAATATTGATATAAATCGAACCCGAATTTATAAATCACGTTACAGTATTATTTGTGTTTTGTATGCAGCATTTTATATTTTTATGGGTTTCAATCTTTGCTGTGAATGGAGGAGTCACGGAAGTGGGAAAAAACTGTAATCAAATTGAGTTACGACACCTAATGATCCGTGATTGTGTTCGACTTTCAATTCTATAGGCTCGAAACCCCGAACGAGGGGCGAGGTATCTATCTTGTGGGGACGAGATTACGCTAATGAAGACTCTTCGGTTTAGAATCTATGTGCGATAAATGAGTCACGATTCGCTAATTTCTACATATCTTGTCGTTAGTTGCCTGCTCTTAAAAAAAGACTTTACCGCACCAAAGATGAGTCACATCCTGTACCCGTCACCTTTTCCCAGAATTTAGGTGCCTGCTTACCTGACCCATTGTTCCCAAAATTTGTTATAACCTTGGGTGTAACCAGCTTGGTGTATGTGCATTGTGCACTTACTATCTTTGTTAACAACTACTTAAACTTGATAATTTTACAAATTATTCTGTTAACTAACATTTGGACTGTATTAATCAAACTGCGAGGTTTTTCTTCGTCGTACTCTTTTTACCCTTGGCAGATACTTTTGCGAGAGTACGACACATTTTATCGTTGCTTACATTAATGTGCATCAACTAAATTTCCGGGCTTTCACAATTTTAATAATTGCGATCATTTCACAATTTCAGAGTTTTATTTTACGTTCCTTCCCTAGTGTACTTCATATCATAGCGGTGTTTACAACTAAGATGCTTTTCAAATTTAAGCGGGACCTTGTTTAGTTTTGGAGGGAATCATCATTCGGGTGGCCATTTTTAAACGTTGTCGAGTTTACTTTATTTTAGTGTTCTTGTAGTGTGAAGTTAGCGTAGAACCTGGGGGTTAAGTACACACTACACCGTGAGTGACTTCTGACGATATAATTGCTCCAACTAATGCCGAAACTGCGCTTGAAAAGCATCCGCAGGCTTATTCATTTTGAGACCAAAGAATTAATCGGAGTCGTGAACTCACTTCCTCCTGGATCTGCAGTTGGCTTGGATAGCCTTCGCCCACAAATCCTTAAGGGCCTTATTCCTTCTAACACAAGGGAAAATTCACGGATTCGTTTCTCATATTTACAAATATCATGTTATCTGGCGAAGTTCCGAAAGAAATCCGCCCAGTCATATTCGGAGAGTCTCTGAGAGCCCCGAAGAAAAAATCAAGAAAAAATCCAGCCTATGTAGTTGGAAATTTGTGAAGGCGCCTTGTGTCAAAAATGGTTATCTGGCGAATGACTCCTGAACTGCTAACTGAATTTTCCCCTCATCAATGGAGTGTACGCGTCAAGGATGGTGCAGAGGCAGGATGGCTTCCAGATTCTTTTCATCCGAGCAATTTACTCCCGAAGTATTTTTGAGCAGGGGGAAGGCTTTACTGACAATTTAGTAAAAGAAAAATTTCCTCAGTTTTACAGTTTCTTCTCACAAGCCTACACCAGAGACGAAACGATGATTTGCAACGGATCATCTTAAAAAAACTAAAAACTCAAAACGAGGAGTGCAGCAAGGCGACTCGGCAGGCTCAACCCTATTTTTGCAATGGTAATTCATCCAAATTGTCTTAGCCATAGAATCAGAAGTCAACCTTTGGTTCCTGGATGGTGGAACAGTAGCTGGTCTACCGTGCTTAATGATTTAAAGAAAATTCTGCACATCTCGAACTATCCCTAAATCCTACAAAATGCAAAGTAGGGATATTAGGGTGTAGCAGTAATGAGAAGCATGAAATTCTGGAGAAGTTTCGCACTTTTACCCCTGGAATACGATCAATGACACCTGAAAAATCAGTGCTTTTGAGGGCACCCACTTACAACTGAATCAACTGAGGAAGTCCTTAACTAATAATGACTCATGTTTATAAAATATCATCCCACTCCGATTTTTTCCTACTGGGAGCATCAGTCTCCATTCGAAAATTGAATGTCTTTTTGAGAGTTGCTCCTACTTGGAAGTATATCATGGAAAAACTTGTTGAATACGATGGGACACTGAAAGTTTCCCTTGAAACTATAAATTATCAACTGTGAGATGTCCGATTTCAAATTCCAAACAAGAAGTACCTACGTTTGACATAGGTAGGTATATAGAGACACCGCTGGAAATTATTTTTACACTGGGAAACAATGGGTTTACTAATCAACAACTGTATTAATTTCGATGTCAGTAATTCAAACAATGTTAGTCTGTATGGGAAGAAAATGGTGTGTAGAATTAGTTTTGCCAAGTTAGCTTTTTAGCGGTTAATGCAGGTTCATTTTGTGTAAGGTCACTTTGTTTTCTTCTTATGCATTATCCTATCCGCATTGAGTTACGTTCAATTTGTGCCATTGTCCATTTTCAAAAAGATAATGTATGTACTTCCGTCGTAATGGAAATTACTGAAGTCGCGTTCAGCTGTTTGTAATAGGGTGTTTTCATATTTTTTAAAAACTGGGCAAAACGAAAGCCCATTGGCCGTATAAACGAGCTACACATTTTTAAAAAATATCCTTGCCTTCATTTTCGAGTAATTTCAAAATAAAATTCGAAATCAGAAATTTGCCGCGTAAACGGACAGCCACGCGTTTGTACGGTCACCTAGGCTCTCAACTACGTCACAGTGCATGTAAACACTGGAAGTGTCATTATAAACAGCACGCGTTCTACGGTTTTGATTTGTTTTCTGCCGTGAATTTATGTTTATATAGATTGTTTTTATTACTATCAAAGACTACCTAACATTGTGCATGTTTAAAAAAAGTATGGCGCACAAAATAAATGGTGTTTTGTGCCATGTTGTACAAGTACATCGGTGAGTACGCCAAACAAAATATTTATTTCTGTACCACTTGAGTATTCTCGCAGAAGAAATTGGTTTAAAGCAGCTAGAAGAGATATGCCAAAATCAAAACCAACGTTTTACTGCTGCGAAGATCACAGAGGATTTTTTAAGAAGTATTAAGTACTGGGGCAAATTGAAAATAAAATTAATCGGAGGGGGGGGGGGTTAAAAAAATTAAGAATTTCTTTAAATGAATGTATTTCAGTAATGTGCTTAGAAACCTGCTCTTTATAAAATTTTCTAATGAATTTTCTGTCGGAATATGTCTCTTTGGAGGGTTCCCTGTAACGCCTATCCTTCGGTTCGCAATGTGCAAAACTACAGTCAAAAGATCTGATTGACGATGTCGAAGTCCGGCAGCCGAGGGAATATGTACTGTTAAAATCATGGGATTTAATTTATGCACTAAACATCCGTTGTGACAAATTCATTGTACAAATGAAACCTGAAACTGCAGATTAGTGCGGTAATTTAGTTCTTAGTTATTACTGCTGACAGGTCCCTTTAATAATGCTTTAAAGTTTAAAGCGTGATAGCCGACAAAATCCTCGAAAAAATAAGTTGGTTGTAGGTAGGTAAGTACCTAGAAGTAGTAAAATAAAATAGATAAACACATTTCTGAATTCATCAGCTGCATTAAAACGATCATCTTCTTTTATAAATTCCATCACCATAAAAATGTCTACGGATGGCAAATTGTTTGAGGACACTTTCACAAAGTTCTCTGAAGACATTTCAAGTTTATAACCCACGAAACAATCCCGCAATATAATTTAAACACACGACACAACACTATATCTACCAAGGTGAAAAGGTAAACAATCCGCCATTTATATACGGTGAGACGTCACATCGCATTGACCAATGACATTGCGTTTAGATTTCCCTTTGAAATTGTTGGTTTTAATGAGTTTTCTAAGTCTTATTGCTTTAAATACTTAAATATATCGTTTTTTAATGAGCGCATACCGTTACGCTCACCTTTATGTATAAAATACAGTACAAATTAGGTTAGTACGAATATATTGAAAACACCCTATTCAGGGTAAAAGTGACTCTTGAATTTGGGTTGTATTTGCTTTCAATCATTCAGTGTAAAAGTCCTATTTCGATTTGCTTGAGATTGACCAGTTAAGTTATTAATTTTTATTAGGTTGTTTTCACTCATTTGGATTGATTGGCAACTTCAATTCTTTGTGTACGGATCTGCCTTTTTTGAGTTTGAATAATTAACCTTTTCGCCCTTGTGGAGGTATATACAGAAGTGATAAAGTAAAGATACTTAGCGGCATTTATCTCGAACTGTATACCTACAACTTTAGTTTAAGGTTACCGTATGGGACCTTCAGAGACATCTGGGACTGGAGGAGGTTCGGCTAATAATTAACAATGCATTTTATAATATGTACTTTATGTAAGAGACTTCAGTATTCCTTCACACATGGGAAAGGATTAGAGGTGCTTTTAAATCTACTTGTGATGGCTATTCTCCAACTTATCAAGTTTTGTATTGCATTAATGTCAGATTTCAATTAATCAAATTCAAGGGTTACTTACTACTAAATTTGTAGGAACTTTTTCGGCCTTTTGATTTTGATCAATATTATTCAATAAACTTTTTATTTGCGTTTCAAATTCACTGTGTTATTTGTGTTCCACCGTTCCGATAATAAACATGGGTACGAGTGAGTGCAATTTGGTCTTGAACAAAGTAGGGGATCTGGCCATTGCTACGAGTGCGAGGTTTGGGTACATCACAACTGTAAAATGGACTCAGGAGTGAAACAATCCTCTTTTCCAATTAGTTTAAGTGACTTGGGAATCAATTACTCAATTGATCTAGCCATTCCATGCTAATTGGCCTCAGTATTGGTACACCAGTGTTTCACCACTATAGTCTCTTCCCTCCTGTCCCGATGGCATTAATCCTGTAAGTCTGGAACAAGTTGATGGACTTACTACTTAGAAATGAGTGTACGGCACTCGAACTACCACTTCTGAAGAAACGAGGGTTCCTTCCACCAAGTGAGCTGCGCATTGCGACTTGGGAGTGATATTTGAAAAATACATAGGTGTGAAGGTGTCCCTGCGGCGCCCAGGTTTCTTCAAAGTTTGGAGTAAGGAAGAGAGCGATTGGAGAACGCATATTATTGGTGACGGGGGACAAAAAATCCCCTACTTCTATATTAGGAAGTCTGCCGAGAGGTTAAGACCTTGGAGAAGTCTATACTTTTTTATAGCTTCCATATCATCTATGTCAACCCTAGTTAACGGAGTAAACAGTTTGTTTAATTTATAGAACATGAAGCTAATAATTAATGTACTTATACCTATTATTTACTAAAAAGTAAAAATCATGAAAAAAAGCAGGTAACACGATACATACGATTTTTTGACAAAAAAAGTCCGGGTAGTTGATCACTGCAAGAAACAATGTGTAGCTCGATTGGGCTAATCAGTTAATTTTTGCCAAACTTCTACCTAAATAGAATAACTGTGTAGGTAAATGAAAGTGTCCACTTTCATTCCACACGAGTACAGGGATAGTGTTTCTAGGTAGGTAAACGTCCTTGACAAAACGTGCCATTTAGTTAAACGTGTTAGGTATTTCGTGTATTTTTTCAGCAGTGATTTTGTAAGAGGTTTTACAATATATGCCCAACGAGCACCACGATAATGTTATTAAATAAATAAGATATTTCATAAAGGTGGAATGGAGAAAACAACATCGTAAATTAAAAAAGGGCCAAATATGCTAAGTGATATGGAAATTGCAAAACCATGCAATTAGACATGTTTAACTATACAAAGGTAATCCTTAAAAAAACAGATGAACTTAATCCTTTCCTATCCTGCTCTTCCCCTATTAATTTGGAACTTCGATCAATTTTGAATTGAGGTACAGGGACTCAAGCAGCACGCAGACCATACCGGAATGTGGAGGATTTACCAAATTGTCTCATGCATGGTCTATAGGTGAAAGGTTGGGAGACGGCGACGGTCAAAAATTGTCCTTCTAAGCTATTCCATTTCCGAAAGCGCAATTTGCACCAAGAAGAAAGTTGATTGGAGTCAGAGGCCTGTTGCGTTGGCGAAGACATTCCGCTCATTTTTTAGCGCATTTCCACAAAAATACAAAAAAAATGCGCTATTGTGGCCACTTTGTCCGTCCGTCTGCCCGTCCATCCATCCGTCCGCTCGTTCGTTGAGACGCTACTAGTTCTTTATCTTAAGAGCTATTGTTCTACTTTTTTCGCTATTTGGTTCGTTATGGTGTCGATGCTTGCACCAAGGAAGGAATTTTTTCTGCGTTTATTGCTAAAAAAGTTATTGTAAAAAATCAAAAAACCGTTTTTTACATGTTCCATAATTTTACACCTTTGCCGTTTATTAACGATCGTTTATAATTTTGTATTGCTGTCTGTCGTCTGTCTGTTGAGCTGTCCGTCTGTTCCTTTGTGTGTCTGTCCCTCTATTTGTCCGTGTGAACGACAACTTTTTTTAGAAATTTCCGATCGCTTTTAGATCTCCATTAGTTATGAACTGAATTGCATGAAATTCAATATGAGCATAGCTTTAGCCATATAATACGCAATGCCAAAAGTTGAGTCGAATCGATTCAAAATTCACAGTGCCCTTTTCGCATCTCGACCATTTATAAACCGAATTGCAAACTTTTTTATTTATAAAAGTATTTGAATGAAATTTGATACATATGCACTTGGAATAAATGAAAATCTAACGCCAGTTTCAAAATTTGGTTTTGCGCATGCGCAGTGTCAACTTTTTTATTTATGGAAGCATTTAAATGTAACATAGGCGATTGGAACAAAGGAAAATCTAACGTTAGTTTCAAAATTTAGATTTGCGCATGCGCAGTTCCAACTTTCTTATTTAGAAAAGCATTGAAATGAAATTCTTATTATAAACAGAAATTGCAGCAGCACGTCAAAAATGAATTGCACATGTGCAACGCATCTTTCATATTTGTGGCCGGATTATTACGATTTTAACAGAAGTTGCATCTTACAAATGGGAAATGAATATAAGTGGAAATGCGCTTTTTGCAAATCGTTTACGATTACTTTTTAACTTGTTAAATTTGAATTTTAAATAGTTGGCATAGTTATAAGGATGCGTCATTATGACGGGCACGAACTTATTAATTTATAAGTTCGTGATGACGGGTGATCTATTTTTACCTAATTGTCAATTATGATTATGACAGATTTTAGAAAGTAAAATAAATAGATTTAAAACCAAAGTTCAGAATTTAAAAATGGTGTCCGAAGCGGGATTCCAAACAGTAGGTACCTGACACCACGGCACAATGGACATTTCCTCCGAGTTTCTAGAGGTAAACATGATGGTAAATGCGATCCTGGTTCTTTTTTGAGCAGAATCAAATTTCTTTCCCCTTTTTTTGTAGTTCATAAAATTCCAACAATCCACAAACTCCACCACATTGTTTGGCATATGTCGCGGCCCAGCGCGATGGCAACAAAGTAGTGGTATCCTCACGACAGTTGACTAAATCCTGGGAGAGGCGGCGACGCCAGGCATATGTCAAAGTTTCAAGTTTCATTACAGAGGCAGAGCAGACTACGTTTCCTGCCGCTTGTCACTTTACTGGCCACACCTGTCACTTTACCGGCCGCACCGTCACTTTACCAGCCGCATTTTTGACATTTCCAAATGTCTATAATGACTCCTGTCGTCACTGACAGATTGACATTAATCAAAAGTTCTATATAAATATATATAAAAATTGAAATTTTGTATTAAAATACGATTTCGGGTAAAATTTTATACAAAACTCGTCAGTAAAATGTCATTACCTGACTCGGAAATTAAGGTAGTCGACCCCAAAGGGGCCTCGCACTTCAATATTTCCTCGCCAGTAATGTATCATTTCCCTGACTTTTATGTCAATAACTATTATTGCGGACATTTCACTATTAAACCTGTACTCTTATCAATAGCAGTATACCTAATACTCAAATAATGGTAATTGTCTATGCTGAAAAACAAGAGTTCGTTATAATTTGCTTGCTTTGCTTTCATAGTGTGATAAGTTGATTACCCACTGATGATGATTTCGTTACCTATAATACTTAATAGGATCTCGCGGATTGCTTTATATTAAAAGCACTTGTATTTTCACAAATTTATGGCATTAAGTCCGATCTTTTCTAGGTATAGGCAAAGAATAGTATAGGTACAGTGACTCAATCTAGAACAGTGGCGACAACCGGGTATATCGTTTTTGATTGGCCGCTGGTTCCGGTCGCCATATTGGGGCTAAAATGCTACACTTTGGTATAGGAGTTTTACTTTTCCCTGTGTTCTTGCGAAATAGATACATTTTATGAAAGCTAATACTTTTTAGCTGCAGAATACAAAAGAAAATCCTTAAAATACGCATAACAGAAGAAATTATGTTTCGTGATTAGCAGATAGATAAGGAAGGTCATTATTATTTACTTGCCATGTCTTTGTAGTGCGTTTTATATGCTCTACACCATTTTTGGATAGTATGGCCAGACCAAGCGAGACCAAACGACACTAGATGAAACTAAACCAGGCCGAAACGAGACTTTGACTGCCACTGGTTTTTCTTGTGGTAGTTTTTGTATCCGATATACAATGTATATACTAAGCCGTTTATCCAGTCTTGACGACTGTATACGGTCCATCGCGAGCTTTCATGTAGCTTCGGGGATAGCCCACGTCTCCTCCGAGGACGATACAACCATACCAGATCGCCAGGTTGATAATCACTAGGGCCTTCATGTAGTACTGCACTTTCATTCTGTATAACTGCATGTTATCGCGAACTTTGTCATGGATGGCACCCAATTTCTGTCGCAGGTGCAGCTACTGATCCCAATCATGCTGATGGTCGGACACAACTTTTGACAAGTACTTCCCCATCGTCATTTTTTTGTGGGTGTAAACTGTAAAGCAGTGGTTCTGGTCTTGCGAATGCCCAATAGCTGTTGACACAGGATTTGGAATAGCGCTGACTCCTTCAACTGCTCCAATCTCTTCACTATTTTTAGCGCATTTTTTAAGAATTCTATTTATTATTTATTTATTTATTTATTTATTTATTTATTTATTTACTTATTTATTTATTTATTTATTATACCTCTCTTGTTCTGGGCCCTCAACAGGCTTGCGCCCAATTACAGAGTGACCCGCATAATAAGAATTTAAAAAAATGTGCTATTCTTTGCGTTTTGTCCGTCCGTGCGTCCGTCCGAACCCACTTCTGCCGTTTCGAACTACTTCTAAGGGAATAGTCCTAGAGGAGTCCTGGAATTTTTTGCAGTAGGTAGCCTATACCTTGAAGGTGTGTCAGAGGGCCATCAAACTTCGCTGTCTAAAAGGGACCCCCCCGAGTTGCTGTTTTTAAAAGTGAAACGTGCATAACTTTTACATACGACAACCAATTGGTCTCAGATTTTGCATACGCATGCCTTTAGTGGTGCCAAGTTAAACTTTAGGAAAACCTATTTCGGTTAAAAAAATGCGCTTTATCTGCACAAGAGTTGTGCACAATTTATATTTGTTAGCGCATTTTCCAACGAAGTTGGGTGCGCTATTGCAGCCACTGTCTTTGTCCGTCCGTCTGCCCGAGGCCTTAACTACTCCTACAGTTTTCAAGATATTTAGTTCGTTCTTTTTGCATTCGGTAGCGTATCGCTCTGGCACCTGAGTCAAGGAAAATCTTGACGATTGCGCAATGTTAACTTTTTTATTTATTAATATATTTTGTTGAAATTATAATCACAGATGCTTGTAGTAAAGGCAAATATATCGCATATAGCAAAAATCAGATGTGCGCATGCGCAGACTGCGCAATGCAAACTTTCTCATTCATGGAGATATTTCTTTGAAATTTTAACCAAAGATGCTTATAGTAAAAGCAAACGTATTGCATATTGTAAATATCAGATTAATAAGCGCACGCGCAGGACGCGCAATATCAACTGCGTAGTAAGTGTCAAATTTTAACAATATATGTCTCTAATAATGAAAAACATAGCGTATACAGGGTGTTGACTTGCGTAACGCATCATAGGGATTTCAATGTAAAATTCATAACATGCGATTATTGGCTCCCCAAATTATTTTAGAGCAAAAATATATTAAGGTTTTTTGATGAAAAAAATTTTTTCAATCAACCGTATTAGTTTTAAATTTTTTGCATAATAAAGACGGAAAATTGGAAAAATAAAACCGACATCTTTTTCAATAATCTGCGATGCCATGGAATTTTCTAAAACAAGAAAATATCCAGTTATCAATTAGCAGCAGTTCGAAATGGATTTTATGATCGACTTGGTTACTGTCTTGCAGTTAACGGTGACTTATTCGAACATATATTGTAAATTGTTATACGAGGAAACCGTTTTTAGTAATTTGGTCTTTCTTTATGTTGAATTCGCTGTTATAAATATAATACTTTTTGATAGAATTTGATTTGTTTTATAGCAGACATTCCATGGCATGACGGATATTGGTGTAGTTTTTGTATTATAAAATGCCATGGCATCACAGATTATTGAAAAAGGTGCGGGTTTTATTTTCCAATTTTCCCTCTTTGTTATGCAAAAAATTAAAAACTAATACGGTTGATTGACGTAAAAAAATTTTTTCTACAAAAAACCTTAATACATTTTTGCTCTAAAATAATTTGGGGAGCCAATAATCGCATGTTATGAATTTTAGATTGAAATCCCTATGATGCGTTACGCACCACCCTGTATAGGTATGGCCTTTGGGCTTTGAATATAATATTCAAAGCTTTGGGGAAGTATTGATCAATTTATGGAAAATGCGCTGAAGTTACTCGCCTTAAGGCGAAAACCTTTTTACTGGTTCTTTTCTTCTGTCGTAGTAATGGTGGGCACGCGAGCATTACCACGAGACGTTTACTTTGCAGCCTGCAGCGTCAAAGTCCAGGGCATGCGTCAAAACATTTTCCAATGTTTGATGTCGAGTTTGAAGCATGTTGCGATACAGTTGCTCTATGAAGCTTTCAGGTGCCGTAGGATACGCCAATCCTACCAGCTTCGAGTTCATGCAAAGGTTCGCCCGATTCTTTAATTGGGAGTAATACACCGGCTCATCTCATTTTAGGCACCCTGTATCTCATCTTGAATCAAACCACTTATTTATTGTTGGTCGGCTTTGATTTTGGCTTCCATTTTAGCTTCCATTACTTGTCGACAGGCGTTTGTTTCAGTTTGCCCAGCTTCGAATTTAGCTTCCATGGTTTTTTGACCGGCTTTCATCTCCTCTTGATCCGGTTCCATTTCTTGCATTAATTGTAGTAATCGTTTCATTTTTTCTTACGCAGATTTGATCAATATTGGCATAAACTTACACTAATTGTCCACTAAACAGAACCCCACACCTGACACCAGTGTAAGGCGCGTTTCCCACTGGAGCGATGCGATAAACGATGCAACATGAGCAATCTTTTATCGCCCGATGCAACTTTTGTCCTCGCAACGCTCCAGTGCACACTGGAGCGATAAGATAGCCTCTAGGATAAGCAAAAGAGCAGTTGTTTTCATCAGTCGTCATGAGTTCCTCAGAGCGCTACTGCGAACTGTGGAATCTGCCCAATTGTATTGGCTCCATCGATGGAAAGCATATCCGCGTAAGGTGCTTTAAGCTTTTCAGCTATTTATTTCCACGCAACACCTGTCAAATCAGTCCTGCTATAACTTTTCAATGCATAGTTCCATAAACACGCTATCTGCTCCACCAATTTCACAAAGGAAATAGAGGATTGCACGTCTTCTTGCTAACCCGGCATGATTAATCGGACGTGTCGAACGATGCTGCGCTCAAAGCGACCCGGCAGCCATATCTCCCGCCCCGACGCGACTCCGATAATTATCGGTGTAGTATCGCGATCGCTCCATTGTGCACTAGATAAGTTGCTTCCATTACGTTTGCACGATTATGAGTGATCGGTGTCGAATCAGGATCGGATTGCTTATCGAATCGCCTGTTGCATCGCTTATCGTATCGCTCTAGTGAGAACCGCGCCTAAAGTAAATTTAATTACGTGCTTTATTTAACTACCTACAACTAATTAACAATAAATGTATATGGATTAATTTATTACCGTAATTATTATTTATCACTTACAAGTTGTAACATAACACAAGCGCATCGAAGTTGGAACTGAACTGAATCATAATTTGATTTGCGTATACAGGGTGTTTTTTTGGAAGCTTTAGCTAAACGTTTGTGGGAAAGTAAAATAGATAGGTTTTTGAAAATGTGTAGTTAGGAGTTACTCTGAAGGCCGAATCGACGTAAAATATTTTCAAAATGGCCGCACTTTCGGAAACACCGGAAGTAGATAGTAACTTCGTTATTTTAAATGGGAATCCCTATTTTTTATTGCATTTTTGGATTGTACGTGAAATTTCAGTACGTTTGATATACACATGTCGATATCTGCCAGTTATGGTTTTTTAGTTATTTTGACTTTTTGAAAAAAAATGGCGGATGCAGATGGTACCTTGATAACAAATTGATTACTTGAAAACAGTTATAGTCATGGCAACCCATTTTTAGCGCATTTCCACAAAAATAAAAAAAAATGCGCTATTGTGGCCACTTTGTCCGTCCGTCCGGCTGTCCGTCCGTCCGTCCGCTATGCGAAGCTACTAGTTCTTTATCTTAAGAGCTATTGTTCTACTTTTTTCGTTATTTGGTTCGTTATGGTGTCGAGGCTTGCACCAAGGAAGGAATTTTTTCTGCATTTATTGCTAAAAAAGTTATTGTAAAAAAACCAACAAACCGTTTTTTACATGTTCCATAATTTTACACTTTTGCCGTTAATTAATTAACCATCCTAGAGATCATTTATAATTTTGTATTGTTGTCTGTCGTCTGTCTGTTGGTCTGTCCGTCTGTTCCTTTACCTGTCTGTAACTCTATCTGTCCGTGTGAACGATAATTTTGTTTAGAAATGTCCGATCGCTTTTACATCTCCGTTAGTTATGAACTGAATTGCATGAAATTCAATATAGGCATAGCCTTACCCATATAATACGCAATGCCAAAAGTTGAGTCGAATCGATTCAAAATTCACAGTGCCCTTTTCGCATCTCAACCATTTATAAACCGAATTGCAAACTTTTTTGCTTATAAAAGTATTTGAATGAAATTTGATACATAGGCACTTGGAATAAAGGAAAATCAAACGCCAATTTCAAAATTTGGTTTTGCGCATGCGCAGTGCCAACTTTTTTATTTATGGAAGAATTTAAACGAAATTTGATACATAGGCACTTGGGATAAAGGAAAATCAAACGCCAATTTCAAAATTTGGTTTTGCGCATGCGCAGTGCCAACTGTTTTATTTATGGAAGAATTTAAACGAAATTTGATACATAGGCGCTTGGAATAAAGGAAAATCAAATGCCAGTTTCAAAATTTGTTTTTGCGCATGCACAGTGCCAACTTTTTTATTTATGGAAGCATTGAAATGAAATTTGATACATAGGTGCTTGGAATAAAGGAAAATCTAGCGCCAGTTTAAAAATTTTATTTTGCCCATGCGCAGTGCCAACTTTTTTTATCTATGGAAGCATTTAAGTGAAATTTAATACTTTGGCGCTTGGAACAAAGGAAAATCTAACATTAGTTTCAAAATTTAGGTTTGCGCATGCGCAGTTCCAACTTTCTTATTTAGTGCAGAATGGAATCAAAGAAAACCTTTTTTAAACACGTTTTTTATTAGGTCCTATTGCGTGTTTAAAAAAGATTTTCTTTGATTCCATTCTGCATCACACAACACGTTTAAAATAAAGAACGATGGAACAATACATCAACCGAATTTCTTATTTAGAAAAGCATCTTACAAATGGGAAATGAATGCAAATGGAAATGCGCTTTATGTAAATCGTTTACGATTACTTTTTAACTTGTTATCAGTGCATAGAGAATGAATAGGGCTTTCTTTTACTGCACCTACTTAAAAAAATGTGAAGTTGCGTACAAAAGATCCGAATTTAAGAAACTTCAAAACTTCGAAAGTGGCATATTTTGATATTACATGTTCCTATAGCTATATCTTTAACAGTTTCTGATTTATTCCTATTTCATTGAGTTGATGCCATTTTTTTTCGCATTTTCTTTTTAGTAGTTGGCCATGATTATATAACAATCGAATTTTAAACAAATTTAATCAAGGAAAGGATTCTTTAATATCATTGATTCTAGTCTAAATAATTCATTAATAAATAAGTCATTTATTAAGGATATAGGACGGAAAGTTTTCGAGAAATCTAGACAGAGTCATTCAACTGAATTTTATATGGGAATAAGTCAGAAAGACAGAAACTGTTAGATAGCTATAGGAACATGTATTGTCAAAATATGCCCATTTCGATTCCTTATCTCATGCAATAGTAAGAAAATGGTCATTCCATTAAAAAAAACGCAGTTTTTAGTCTTTGAAGTTTTGAAAATATTTACATCGATTCGGCCTTCAAAGTAACTCCTAAGTGCAAATTTTCAAAAACCTACCTATTTTACTTTCCCAGAAACGATTTCTCGATAGTTGTCGAACGCTTCCGAGCTGTTCTAGAATCTTCTTGAACAAATAATTTCTCGGAAAGATTACGTCACATCCGCGTTCGTTTTTTATGGCCGATGACTATCCTTCCTGGCGCCTCGATGTCCATCGAGATTTCTCGAGTGTCGCTGAAATATGACGTACCTGATTATTTAACGCAAATTTCATGCAACCGTAGTGTCTCTGAATTAATTACAAAAGGATATTTAATGTAAATCAGGGGTACTCAAACGGTCGCGCGACTATACACCCTACCTATATCTTGACCACAATCCTGCATCACACGTACTTGCATCCTCTCAGAGTCGATCGATCGCAGTCTAACAATATGGAGGTAGATCGCCAGCAGTTCAAGTCTGAGCACCCCTGATGTAAATCAATGAGGAAAAAGAACTCGCAGTTGCTGGACTGATATCGTTCAATACTAAATTATCTCTCTTGTACTTGTTTGCAGAATTGAATTGAATGACTGTTAAAACTTGAAAGCCCCAAATGGATAAAAATTAAATTAAACAGTGTTAGGTTTCTTGTTCCATACATTTACTTTATGTTTGATTAAACGAGCGCAGACAATGGTTCTGAGATTTTTTAACCTTTACTCACTACTGACATCACCTCCACACCTACCCGACGGCTTGAACCGGACGCCACTACATCACTGATTCTCCATCTTTTGGGCCAGATTGTAATGACTTTGTATCGACTGAGCTCTTAACTACGAACGCACGGATAAGTAGCAGTACTCGGACCGATTGGACACGAAAACGAGATTTAGTTTCGGGGGATGAAATGGCCTGCGGTTTACAGATACAAAATTTAAAACTAAATTCTGACCTCACTGACAGCTGTTGTAAACTTTTTAACAACTACCCTAAACCGGTACAAACTTTCTTGGAAATAATGCAACGAAACAAAAAGTAAAATAGAAAAAAGGCAAGTAAAAGGTCCTTTCGGCTAAATCTAATATAATTTACGTTGCATATCTGTGAATTTCCAAATACATGCAAGTAATTGACATTGGTCAAACGCAGTAATAATAATTGATGGTGGTCGGAAAGATAATTTTGCATTTTATGTAAACAAAGTAATAAAAATTGGGGATGCATTTATTTCGAGCCAATTAGACTACACTAAAGTTTCGTGAGTTATAAGGCTACGTTCAATTCAATTAATGAATGTTAAATGAAAAGAAACTGTGAGACTCGAACTTCATTAATAGTGCACAATATCCATACCTTTACCCTAACTTTATTCATACTACTAATATCGACGATTTAAAAATTTACAAAGAGTTCAGATTTTAAGTTAACGATTCTTTGTGATAGGAATTAACGTATTTTCAATGACAAGAGAAAGAGCGAAGAACGACAGAATAGAAACGTATTATAATTTCAAATATTTGCGCTAAATAGAAACGAAGTTAGCATCTTCTTATAGTTTGCTTGTTTGCCTTCTAAACAGTGCTCCTAACTAGGTACATAGCAAAACTTTGATGTTTATTTCTTCGCCTACAATTTCATATTATGGATTCTGGTTAAAATAAGAACGTAATTTTATTGCAAAACCTGAGCGAGCTTGCTCTATTTAGACAATTTTGTTTATTTCATATAAATATAAAAAGATAAACGTTTCGTAAAAAAATTTAAACACACAATTTGCGTCAATTAGCTTTGTAATGTAAGGTACTGTTATGTTTGTACGTAAACAGTAATTTAGTAATTTCAGTGAAAAAGAAAAAATGGCTTATTGGTGGAATTCAAAACCAAAAATGGTTACGATATTAACCCGAACAATGTCAAATCAATCGACATAAGTTCCAATTCGTTTAGTTCAAATTACACACAAATCTATAGGGTACACCCAGAACCTCTACGTATCATGGGCGCACAAAAAAATTAAACAAGCTAAAAACGTGGTCACTCGTGACCGACGAAAGCGCATTTTCCTCGCATAGAATCAGTAATAACTCGGGAAGGAAGTGACCAAGCCAAATCAACTTTTGTCGTTCTGGTCTCTACGCTGTACTACACCGTATAACAAAGAAACCACAACGAAAAAGCTTAAACTGGAAGAGTAGTAGTGGTACAAACAGACAGACGGACAATGTGCGAACAATACCGTTCATTTTCCCTTTGGAAAATGAACTAAAAAGTTGATATACGACTTTTGGAGACATGGTTCTCAAACCAAACATTTGGTACCCTGACACAACTATACTCCTTGGAATTTTTTTAAGCTAAAAATCTCTGTGTTATAGTACACGAATGGCAAAACATGAAACAATAGTTTGTCTTTTATGTACATCAAAATCGTTATGGATTTCATTAGGAATGCGCGTAAATGCATTAGTTCCGACACCCAAGAAGTTAATTTGATGCATTTTTGTTGACGAAGAGTGTTATAATGTAAGCACCGATTTCATTCGGAAAACGTAAAAACGCTGTATGTTGATATCCAAGAAGTGAATTAATGCATTTTTAATGAGTATTAAGAATGAGTGTAATATAATCGTTATTTTTAGCGCATTTCCACAAAAATAAAAAGAAATGCGTTATTGTGGCCACTTTGTCCGTCCGTCTGTCCGTCCGTCCGTCCGGGCATTCGTTGGGACGCTACTAGTTCTTTATCTTAAGAGCTGTTCTGTTTTTTTCGCTATTTGGTTCGTTATGGTGTCGAGGCTTGCACCAAGGAAGGATTTTTTCTGCGTTTATTGCTAAAAAAGTTATTGTAAAAAGAAACCATTTTCTACATGTTCCATAATTTTACGCTTTTGCTGTTTATTAACTAGAGATCGTTTATAATTTTGTATTGCTGTCTGTCGTCTGTCTGTCGGTCTGTCCGTCTGTTCCTTTGTTTGTCTGTCCATCTATCTGTCCGTGTGAACGATAACTTTGTTTAGAAATGTCCGATCGCTTTGACATCTCCGTTTTATGAACTGAATTGCATGAAATTCCATATGGGCATAGCTTCAGTCACATAAGAAGCAATGCCCAAAGTTGAGTTAAATCGATTCAAAATGCACAGTGCCCTTTTCGCATCTCGACCATTTATAAACCGAATTGCAAACTTTTTTATTTTTAAAAGTATTTAAAATGAAATTTGATACATAGGAATAAATGAAATTCTAACTCCAGTTTCAAAATTTGGTTTGGCGCATGCGCAGTGCCAACTTTCTTATTTATGAAAGCATTGAAATGAAATTCTTCTTATAAACTGAAATTGAAGTAGCACGTTAAAAATGCGCCTATGCAACGCTATCTTTCATATTTGTGGCCGGATTTTTACGATTTTAACAGAAGTTGAATCTTACAAATGGAAAATGAATGCAAGTGGAAATGGGCTTTTTGTAAATTGTTTACGATTACTTTTTGAACTTGTTTTTTTAATATTCTTGTTTGAGAGGCACACAGTCTTTCGTAATGTGTGTCCGTGTGTCATAAAATTTAATTTGGAGGTACGATGGGGACTTATCAGAATGTACATAGGCTTCTACGTCTACTTGTAATATAAAAGGCGTTTGTATCTGTACCAAACATCAGTTAATGCTGAGTGTTTCGTATACATACTAAAAATGAAGACTTTGCTTGTAATCAACTTTTCGGTCTTACTTTTTTTCGGCATCTCACCTGCCGTACACGCTGCTGAAAGTAAGATTCAATAATATAACGGTAACATTGGGAAATTATACATGTTTCTTTGTTTTAGATCTGACAGATTTGAAACCCCTTCTAGACACCCTCGTGAAAAATCTACTGGCATGTACGTCTGACGTTAAAATAACAAATATAACGGCGATCATAGACAAAAATAGTAAATGCGCAGCCACAACGGGCGAAACCATTTTGCAAGAATATCTATCTTGCTTATTAGGTTTACTTATGGAAAGTCTTACAAACTTATTGAAAAATTTGACTGGGATACAGAAATTGCTTTTCGATATTCTTAAACCAGTTCTAGGACTAGTATCTGCCCTTTTATTTATACTTGGAAAAACATTAGCTCCAGTCGTCGGTGCTGTCACGAACTTACTAACTGGTTTACTGAAAAATGAGCCTATTAAAGCATGCATGCAACAAAATACCCCTTGTGACAGCCCCCTATTAAAACTACCACTTATCGGAGATCTATTGAAGAGCTTGCTTAAGTGCTAAACCAATTACGATGCTCCAAATGTGTACGAAATGTAGTATATTAAAAATTAGACTCTTCCGCAATTCAGAATAATTTTGCTTGTAAAATAAATATAGCATGATGATCTGTTCTATTAATTAGTGTTAAGCATGTACCTATCCTATTTGAATATAAAGAAAATTCAGGATGGTAGGAAAAATTCTTCGTCCTCTGAGTTGCGATATGTTCATTGTAGTTAGGAACACAAAACATAGTTCGGTCAGCGCCCTATCCTACCAACAGTGAAAGTGTATCGGAAAAAGGGTTACGACTTATAATTACAGGAACGTAAGTGAATTGAAGGTTTTCCATGCTGGTCGGTAGGCGGAAGGAGAAAAAACAAGTATAAATTGTGCACAACTCTTGTGCAAATAAAGCGCATTTTTTTTAAACGAAATAGCTTTTGTTTTGACATTACCAATGGATATATTTCTTGCAGACGTCTCAATCGCACTTTGTGAGTACCCTCTTCCGACAATCCGTTCTTGAGGTATACCTAAGGCATTATACCCGATCACGATAAGAGGTTGAGGAGGAGGGCTATGGTTGGTAGAAATTAATTCCTTTCGTTAAGACCTTTCATTAGAGTACCATGAAATACAAAACTAGTTCCCTCCTCCCCCTCCCCCTCTGCCCCGTACTTTGATAAGAAGACAGAAAAAAGGCAGTAGTTGGTAGAAAACGGTTCCTTTCGTTGAGACCTTTAATTAGAATAAAATGAGAGATATAATTAATTTTTAATCTCCCCCCCCCTCCCTTTTCAGGCCCCGTCGCTCATTGATCTCGAAAAACAGTCGCACGGGAAAGTTATAGTTTGTACAAACCAATTTATTTCGATGAGACCTTTCATTAGAATACCATGAAAGGTAGAACATGTGCCCCCCCCCCCTCGAACAATTTGAACGCCAAACCGTGGAAAACTCGTCTACGTTGCTCTATTGAGACCACGAGGGTACACAGCACATATCAAGACTCACGTTGGTCCAAAATAATGAATTTTGGTACCGTTCCGGATTGTCTAGCGGCACGCAGTTGATAATTGGCTGGCTATAGGTCCTTTAATTCGTCAATTTTGACCATATTAATCTTACGAGTCGAGTTCAGGTAGTATTAGAGGCTTTGCCTTTTGAATTTTCACATCGTTGAAAAACTTCTTTTCCCTGATTTGAATTTCACATCCATCGGGAATGAATCTTTAATGATTCAATTATGGTCGGATTCGCCTTTTGCTATTAATTCCTCTGGTGTTGGTGTGAAGATCAGGATCATATCCCGGACTACCTGTTCGGTGTTCTTGATGGTGGACCTCTATATGATTGGACAGTTTTGGAGCTGAACACCATCTGGTATTTTATTTAGGCAATCGTCCTGTGATAGAATTCTTCAACGCAGTCTATTCTATTCATAAGGGGAGCCCAAACAGGCAGCATTTAGGCACACCAAAGGCCCATTGTGCCTACCCCCTTTTCCTCTCAACTAGGTTCAGAGCCCGTTCCACTTAATAAAGGATAGGACCCTGTTTGGCCTAAGCTGCTTAACCCTCGCCCACGGATTGGGATAATTTATTGTCGCCAAGGAGCTGATATCTGTGTCTAAGCTGATCAAGGCATCACAGTGGCAGACCACATGCTTGGTAGTTTCATCTTCCTCGCCTCAGAACCTGCACGAGGTCCAATGTTGGGCAGATAGTTGACCATCCAATGTTCCGTAATTTTAGAAGGCGCTGTTAACAAATTATTTATTTCCTCGTGTGAAATCGAAGGGACTTCGGCGCATTTTTGTGTGGCAGATCAGTGTTTTAATAGCCAGTGTTGACTCCACCATTAATAAAAGATCTTGTCAAAAGCTACCACATTCCCTTTGACGGTACCCACTTCCGACGTCCCGTTCATCCGCAATTCGCGTTTGAAGTTTTTACTCCACCATCAGTTAGATCTTGTCAGAGGATACCACATTTCCTTTTTCGGTGCATACTTTTTTATTACACCCACATTTTGGTGGATTTGGCTAAACTAAAAACCTTCCACAAGGTAGTACTTAATTTTTGGGGCACTTCTCATTGCTCGAGCTTCTATTGGCGACACGAGAAAGAGAGACAGCGATTCGAGATTTACAAAACGTTAAACCGCGTGACAAAATTCGCAACGGAAGGTAAAAGGCGCCCGAAGTTGACTACTTCTCGCGCGCGCCTTGAGAAAGGTCGTTAATTTCGCCCCTAGAACAAAAAACAAAATTCCGCCACGCATGAGTTGTGCGCGTTTGCAACATCTTTCCGACGACACAAATTTGAAAAAAATCGGATCAAAACTGTAGTAGAAGATAGGAAAAAACTGAAAAACCTTCACGTTAGTAAACTACGCTCGAGGATGACGCCCAGATGTCGCCAACCCCACATCATGTAGCCCTGTTCCTAAGGTTGACAAATTACACGGCCTTGTAGATACACGTGCACCCGTTGCCTTTCTACAAGAGCTTTTCTACGCGCCCACATTTGCTGCCAGCCAGCCAGCCAAAGTGAGATTAAAAGTTACTTTTTACAAATAAATTTGCAAAAATGCGCTAAAAAGCCCTGAACTGTCTGAGTACGGTTGCTTGTTGCCACTCAGAACACCCCACCACTGCCTTTGGGAGCCAGTGAAGTAACATTTTTTAAAATGCGGATTGCTGAGGAGAGGAGGAGGGAGGAGGTAGAAATTAAATTTATCTTTCATGGTATTACAATTAAAGGTCTGAACAAAAAGAACTGTTTTCTACCTACTACCGCTCACTTTCCGTCTCCTTATCAAAAGAGAGGATTTTTGTGTGGGGGGGGGGGCTGGTGAAATTTCCCCATTAATCATGTAACAAGAAAGAAAACATCGATAAATATAGTCTGCTACTACCTTATAACGCAACAATTTGCTAAGATATTTTGGTTTTAAAAAATGCGCTTTATTTGTACCGGGTGACCCAATAAGACAGTTCCTCGGCCATATCTCGAGAACCGATCGTCATATGACTTAGGGGTAAAAAATTGGGTAAATCGGTCATAAAGAATCGCTCGAAATATTGAGTATTTTCAAAATGCGACCATCCCTGCCCACATCTTCAATTTGCGTTATCCGATTCGACCACAAACCATCGCCGCTAGCATATTAAATGCTTCTTGGTTAGAAATTGGCATTTTAGAAAAAGATTGCAAAATTAAAAAAACTGCACTTTCTGAATGTAAATACAGCAGAATAATTTACAAATTACGGCTGTTATTATTTTATAATGCATTGTGTTTCATTTGTTTAATTTTCCAAGGCCTACCTAAAAGTGTAGGGTGCTCTTCTTTCGCGCCATCGACAAATACCGGAAATACGTAAAAAGTAAATTTAAGATACAATTTAAGCATTTTTATTAATTAATTAATTAATCTCATATTCCCAATATTTCAGGTTCACTGACCTCTTTGGATGTTATTTGGCTACTTTTTCATAAAGAAAAGGTCATATCATTCCATTTGATGTTTTTGATTTTTTAGGATTTTGGATCATAGTGTCAAAACTAGCCACCTGGCGGAGAAGGATTCAACTTAATTAACTATATTTTGGTTGATTCTTGTTGCCCAAGGAATACTCTTTTCAACGATACCAAATTTGTTACAATCGGTCAAACGATTAAGAAGTTAAAGTAGGTTATTGCAAAAAAAGTTGAACGCCCCACGCCATCTTTGTTTTTGAAATAACTGAGTTTCTGTTTTTACGAAAATGATAGATAAACTGTTTAGTTGATTATGCGAAATTTAAAGAAAATGCAATTTTAAAATTTAAGATGGCAGTTACGCCCTCTGGTGGTCATTTTCAGAACTTGAAAATATTTTCCAGCGATTTTTCATAACCGATTTACCCAATAATTTGCGCACAATTTATATTTGTTTTATTAGCTTTCGCCAAAACTGACACGTTAATATTAATAATAAATGAAAATCAGAATCTTAAAAAACAGTCCTATATATCTTTCATTTTATTACACACTGATAATAATTTGTTATCAAATTTACTTTATTTACTCTTAAGCTCATTTTTTTACTTAGCAACTACGTTATTTGAGAAAATCGCAAGGTCACTTTTGTACTTGCGTACCTATGTTTTAAACGCCAGCCACCTTAATGTGCTACTACAATATTTTATGTAACGTTTACTGTTCGGGTAAGATTGATTCTACCCCATGTTTGTGTGCTATTTATGATGCAGCTTCCTGCCTTTTAACATAGTGGAATAAGTAGGTAAGTCACACTTACTGTATGTCAGTATTGTATATGATACAAAATCATAGAGTTGGAAGCATCATGCATAGAATGAATTGTTTCTCCGTTAGAAAGAGCATGGGTAGTGGACGTTTCATAACCCGAGTCGTAGGCCTTTTACTATTGTGGGGCTTAGTCATCTTCGTCATCATACAACTGAAGAAGACACTAAATGAAGTATACGTACCTCACGTAAACAATGGTTTACTACTGCAGAGACGTTTGGATCCGCTTACCCGATCTTCAGACTCGACTACCGAAGCGATCGACGAAGATCCATTAATCGACAAAAGTCCGAGTTTATCCGAAGATATGATTGTTGACGACATTCAAAATCGAATGCCTAACTTCCCCATCGCCTACTGGCACAAGAACAAGAATACACCCATGCGCTTCAATAGTACATGCGCCCGTTTCCCTAGCATATTTGATCTGGAGTTTAACAATATATACTGGCAAACGCTGAGGACTACGAACGGCACCTTTCAGTTACTCGGCGCGTACCTCGACACCAGACCCAATAATCGTCTCGGACCCACCGTACGAATCTTAGGTATGCTCGATCGGATAGAGCCTACCGTGCTGACCTACTGCCAGTTCTGGTTCGACGGCAAAAAGGAACCAGTAATTGTAAAAAGTCTCGAATACAAGTACATTTGGTACAAATCATGGGGCAACTACCAGCAGGGAATATACCAACCCTACCTCATATCGTGTGTAATTCCCGACGAATATCGGGATGCAGTACCCGAATCGATTTCGCTTGTGGAAAAGGCCTGCGATAATTCTATCAATAATCTGAAAGTTATTTACAATAAGCCAAAGGAGAAGAAAGATTTCGCGGTATGCGTTAAGGGGTTAGATTTTCTGCACGAGGACCTGTCTGTCAGGCTCGTCGAGTGGATTGAGCTGCTCAATCTTTTAGGTGCAGACAAGATCTTCCTCTACGAGTTGCAGGTGCATCCGAACATAAGCAAGGTGCTGAAGTACTACGAGAAAGAGGGTAAGGTAACGGTAACACCGATAACCCTGGCGGGCGGGCAACCGAACGGCCCTTCACTTCAGCACCTTTATTTGAAAAAGAAAACCAGTCATAAAAGACAGAGTGAGTTGATCCCATATAACGATTGTTTCTATAAGCACATGTACGAATACAAATACATAGTACTGCTTGACATTGACGAGGTGATCATCCCTCTAAATGGAACTTCGTGGAAGGAGCTGATGGAGCAAGTACTACCCAAGGCCTTAAAGATCAACAAACAGGAGAGGGCTTCCTATAACGTCCGCAACGTATATTTCCTAGACAATTTGCAGCATAACCACGACTGGTTTAAAGAAATTCCTCGGCACATGCACATGCTACAACACGTATACCGGACGAAGAATTTCACAGGACCAGGCGCGTACGTTAAGTGCTTCCATAATACAGAAAGAGTTCTCACTTTACACAACCATTTTCCTCTCGACTGTCTGGCAGGCGGGTGCACTTCCTACCCGATTGAGACGACTGACGCCCAACTTCAACACTATCGCGCCGATTGCGTCAAGGACTTAAGGAGCTGTGAGGATTTTAAGAATGATAGCGTAATGGACTTGACGTTATGGAATTTTAAAAAACCGTTAATTGCGAGAGTGTCGAGCGCCCTTAGGACTTTAGGCTATTTTCCCTTGGGTAGAAAATTGAAAGAGCACAGATGATAAATCAACTGCACTCTATGGGTGCTTTAAAATGGTTGATGTGCGCAAATTGTTTCGGGCGATGAAATGTGTGTTCCTCTAATAAGCCTTCCTGTATCATATTGTTTTTAAGGTACTTATTTTAACTGTTTATTGTGATATCGGTATTAGTCGTTTACAATCCCAATGGAGCGTTGAACTTAATCGGTTGAGCCAAGTGCCTGTTTAGTGTTTACGTATATTATATATGTGTTATATTTGTGATTATCTTTGTTTTACCTTTACGACTGCAAAGATTGTCAAAGATATTTGTTGTGTGTTGTGTGTAAGTAATATTTTAAGCTACAAATTTAGTGATTGTCGTCTACCAGTTCTTTTATTTGAAGTACGACAGAGACAAGGTAAATTCAAGATATGATAAGTTTTGAGAATGAACTCTAACATCAAACATTTACTTACTTTTTGTGTAATTAATTAATTAATCCGAGTTTTCTAACACTTACGTAGGTGGGTACTCACAAACCATGCGCTACACTACTGGCACCACCTATCCGACGGCTCGAACCGCCCGTGACTACATCACCGTCCCTCCATTTTGTGGAACAGATTTCTATTGGTTTTGTTTGCCATTCGGTATTTGGAAAGGGTTGAAATGGGATTACAAAAGCAAAGTTTAAGAAGCTTCAGTTTTGGTTCCACTGACAGCTGCAGTGAAATAGTCTGCGGTTTACAGAACCAAAATTTAAGGCTCAATTCTGACCTTACTGACAGCTGCGGTAAACTTTTTACAACTATCTTTCACCAGCACACATTTTTTCAAAATAATGCAATTTATATTCGTAAAATTTACGGTAGCTGCTCGCATGTTTGAGCAAACTTAATCTCAATTACAAATAATGGTCGTTATCCGGATGCATAATTTCGCAAGGGCTAATATTAATAAACCACAATGCACAATTGTGCAACCTTAAATCTAATTAAGTCGTGCAAGTGCAAGCCGTGGCTGCATTTACGCATTTACCATCCAAAAGCAAATTTTGTGAAATATTAAGGATACGTGCAAATTATTATTTATTCAATTTAATTAATTAATGTTAAATGAAAAGAAATTACCCCCTCGAAGCACAGTTTAATAGGTGGAGTGTAGTATTCAGGTCCGCCTGCTGTGTAAGGCAAAAGTGTGTAAAACTTTTCACAAATCGTGAAAGAATGCACAATGAATAAACCTTTGTCAAATCACTAACACTCTTCCTTCCCACTCCTAAATTTCAGCGCCGTGATTTTTGCTGACTGGACGTTGCTTAGTCGCCTAGTCCGACACACGGCGGTAGGGTTGTTTTACCACCAGCCTCTATACCGGGAAATATATGTATACAGAAGACGATACTACCAAATATCGATACATTAAAGAAAAACATTTAAAATTCGAAATGAAGAAAATACCCTCGAGGCGTCCCGTTACAATCAGCCCCAATTTCTAGAGTTGTTTTCAGACTCCGCTGCCGCAAATAACGCTGCAGTTAATCCGCTCACCGCCGTTTGCAATCGTTCCCGTCCAGATATTTCATGCGTTTTTACAACCGCCGAAAGCTTTCTTGCCAGCGAAGAAGAAAGAGAATTAATATTACTAAACTGAGGTTTACCCATTAATCGATTTTACTTCTCTAATGGTATACGAAAATCTAGCATTAAAACCGGCAAGGTTGTGTAGTTTACGGAAATATCAACGTGATAGGAGACTGCGAATTTAGAGATTTCATTCCGACTATTTGGATAAGTATAATTAACTGTAATTAGTTTAATGAGTTACAACAGATTACTGCCTCCAATTAAGTCGATATTACGTCTGTTATAGTAGGAGAGGTAGTGGCATATTATTGTTGATATTTGAATATAAGATACTTATGCATATGCTGATAACGTATCCGAGCGTCTGTAGCAATTTCGCGGACGGTGCGGCAGTGGTAGGCGATCGAAAGGGGCCTCTGGGGCTGGCGGAGCTGTGTTCTTTGCTGGGCGAAGGTGTCCACCGTGGCCGCTTTTCCATCCCCATTGTTCTGGAGGGAGGCATTTCTCCAGCCACTGCTAAGCTTGGAAATTTTACAAGTCATTTTTTGTCCAAAGGTGACTCGACAGGAACTCATATTATGATCGCATTGTACCGCAGTTCGTCGTATCACCATTTTAATCTAGTGGTGTCACCAGGAGGTCTGTAACGCCTGTACCAAAGCGGCGATCGCCCAGATTGCGTGCGCTCTACCACCGGTAGATGGCGACACATGAATACTAGTGTAGGAGGATAGTCTTTGATGATAGGGAGACAAAATGTAAATCTCAATTTATGCCTGGTGCTTGTTACATACGCGATTGCGATTAAATTGATTTGTTGTTCATTAATTAATTAATATTATAGAATCTTAGAGTGTTAAATAAAGCTAGTTCTATTCTGTCAACCTAAAAATGCTTCACCTGGAGATTTTTCAATTTTATCGTATCATCTTCGACAGTTTTGGTCCGATTGTTCTCAAATTAGTATCGTCGGAAAGCAAAGCTCCTGCGTGAAGGAATTATGTTGTTTTTTTCTAGGGGGCGAAATTACATAACCACGCGTCTTCGAGGGGTAGTCGACTTTGGGGGCGCACAAGTTTCTTAGAGCTCTTTCTCGTGTCGCCAATAGAAGCTTGAGCTCTAAGAAGTACCTAAAATTGATTACTATTTTGTAGCGTGGTTTAGCGAAATCCACCAAAATGTGAATTGCGTGTGAACGGGACGTCGGAACTGGGTACCGACAAAGGGAATGTGGTAGCACCCGACAAGATCGTACTGATGGTGTAGTTAAAATTAAAACCTCGCACGCGAACTGCGTGTGAACGGGAACTCGGAAATGGGTACCGACAAAGAGAATGTGGTAGCTTTCGACACGATCTTATTGATGTTGGAGTCAAAACTGATCTGCCACAAAAAATGCGCTGAAGTACCTTTTTTAGCACCATCAAGAATTGGCGTGAACCGGTTTGCTTACTATCTGTATTATACTTCATACTATGGTTGTATCACAATAACCATTGTATATCTTTGAATATATAAAATTAATATTCAAATCACAATAACACAGATAATCTTTGTATATTAGGTATACTATGGTCAAATCACTCAAATTAAAGAATATTGCGTGTAACAAACACACTCATTATGGGAATGTTTGATCTATCCGCAACTCCGTGTACCTATACGTTAGAGTTGCCACCACCAAATTTTGAAATCCAGGATTTGAAGGTTGAAATACCAAGACATTTTGTGTTCAAACCAGAACACGCCAAGATGGGAAGTAGTGTATCGAAAAACATTCATAATTTGTTTTACCCAAAATCGTACTGAAACCTTCATTTTCATGCCTACTTTCTGTCAGGAAATTCTAGTTTCCATGACAGAGGCAGAGCAGACTACGTTTCCTGTCGCTTGTCACTTTACTGGCCGCATTTGTGACATATCCAAATGTCTATAATGACTGATCCTGGTCATCACTGAGAGATTGACATTAATCAAAAGTTGTATATACCTACAAATTGAAATTTTATATTAAAATACAAGTTCGAGTAAAATTTAATATAAAGACGTCAGTAAAATGATATTACCTGACTCGGAAATTAAAGTACTCGGCCTCACTCACAGGGGCCTCGCACTTCAATACTTCCTCGCCAGTAAGGTATCGTTTTCCGGACTTGTATGTAAATAACTATTAATATTAACATGTTCGAAAACGTATAAAAACAAAATTTGGGCGAAAAAAATTGTTAGTAAGTATGTTAGTAAATATTTAATCAGCTTCAATACCTATATGTCTCAATGCGAGCGTATGGCGTATGTGAAGTTAGCCAGTGGGCGACAACATTAGTTCGAAAGAGTAAACAATCAGAATGCATGTTTTTTTCTTTGTTTTAAAAAGTGCAAACCCAGTGATAAAACCATCATTAATGGCGCGCGAATTTTAAAACACAGGACCTTAACAGGGCGCTTTAAAATCCCCCCAAGACGCTACTTAAAACCCACCCTGTGAAAACAGGACAGTTGGCAAACCTACGGTTCAACCCTAAGATCATACATACATAATTATGATCTAAGGTTCAACTTCACTATTTTAGGTTAACCTGCTGGTGTGGACCTCAGAGTGTGTGGACTACATTTGATACATTTTTTCGAAATTTTTGGAAATGATACTTCATCAGTATAAATAAACTGCCTTTTATAAAGCAAACATAAAATAGATCCATATTTTCTGCAGATTCGAAATTGCGAAAGCTTAACTTTTTTTAGTGCATGTGAGTCATGTCCCAACCCATGTTGGATGGCGCTATTGTGGCCATTTTATATCCGTCCGTGTCCTTATCTACTCCTACAGTGTTGAAGATATTTAGTTCGTTTTTTTTGCATTCGAATGCGTGGAAAATACGGCGAAAACCTTTTTTATTTTTAATGAATACCCCCCCCCCCTAGTCCAGTCAAATTCGACGTAAAAATGCTAAATGGTTACAAAAGGTCCGGTAGAAGATTTTATTTTCCCCGACTTGTTTAAATAGTAATGAGACACAAAAAACCAAGTTTGCCAACGCGACTGACGTCGGGAGAAATTTTTATGGTCAAAAATCTGCAAAAATTTCTGACTTTTTTCAGTTTTTCTAAAACAACTCGCAAACGGCAATACTTGCGGGTAAAATCATGTTTTTTTTTAAATTGTGGTGTATAAAATTACCTTTAATTTTTTATTTTGCGGCCTAGCATGTAAGTTTAGGAGCCAATTTAAAGTTCCGTGTTTTTCTCAATTTTTGGAAATAATACCATTTTTAGCGCATTATTAAAGAATTAAAAGAAATATGAGACAACTAACTTGTCTCAGATTTTTTATGTACATGCCTCTAGTGAAGCCATATTAAAACTTTTGAAAATAGGAGGAGGGAGAGGGGGTAAATACACGTTCTATCCATCATGGTATTCTAATGAAAGGTCTAATCGAAATGAATTGGTCTCTACAAACTTACGCAACTCCGTTTCGACATCACTGAGTGACCCGTTGGGGGGGGGGGGGGGTTATTCTTTATGGTATTCTAATGAATGGAATTAACCCAGTCATAATCTTCCTCATCGACACTTTATCGTGATCGATTATAATTACTTATAGGTATCTGAAGAGCGGATTGTTGGGAAAGCGTACTCACAAAGGCGATTGGGGCGTCTAGAAGAAATATATCCATTGGTGATGGCATAACTTTAAGAGCGAGTATCTCGTAAAAGGTTTTTCGAAGGATAGTACTCATAACACAATCCTCTGAACGAGATACCTATCTATTCGTGAAATCCAACCGTGAAAACGAAGGGTCAGAAGAGGGCACTCATAATATAATATAATGCCGATGTTTTAATCATTACTACTGCTCTTTCGAAAGCAAGTGAATTTAAAACCGTAGTGATAATAGGTGAAGATATTGACCTAGTTTTATTGTCAACAATTAGAGGACACTCTATGAATTAATGAATACCATATTCTTCCGAAAACCTGGAAAGGGAAGTAAAGCAGATGAGTTTTACTCAACGAAGTCCTACAAATATGACGCCGGCGTTATTGTTTTTATTCACGCATTTAGTGGGTGTGACAATAAACCAGACGCCAGCCCTGATGAAATACCTAAAAACACGAAACTTAATTAATGTATCACCTAAAGACCTAAACTATACATGTTAGGGGGGCAAATAAAATATCAAATTAAAGGTACTTTTATACACTACAATTTTGAATAAAACATGATTTCACCTAAATACTTAATGTGATTGGCAACTTATTGTAGAAAAACCGAAAAGTCAGAAATGTTTGCAGATTCTTGACTACATAAATTTCTCCCGACGTCAGTCGCATTGGCAAACTTGGATTTTTCTTTCTCTTTGCCATTTAAACAAGTGGGAAAAATAAAATCTGCTACCGGACCTTTTGTAACCATAAAGTAGATGACTGGACTACCATGCCACTGAATTTTATTTACATCAATTCCATGACAACTAGGATAGTATTAGATACTTCACGGTTCTGTTAAATCAAAGACAAGTAATAATTTAAAAATACTACAATAGCTGTACAAATTTTCCATTTACTCGACCCCTTATACAAACAAGTATAAATTGTGCACAACTCTTGTGCAGATAAAGCGTATTTTTTTTAACCGAAATAAATTTTGTTTTGACATCATCAGCAATGGATATATTTTTTGAAAACATCTCAATCGCCCTTTGTGAGTACCCTCTTTCGACAATCCGTTCTTGAGGTATAAGGGAATACTTATACCTGATCACGATAAGAGGTCGAGGAAGAGGGCTATGGCTCGTAGAAATTAATTCCTTTCGTTGAGACCTTTCATTAGAGTACCATGAAGGATAAAACTAGTTCCCCCCCCCCCCCCCCCGTACTTTGATAAGAGGACAAAAAAAGGGAAGTAGTTGGTAGAAAACGGTTCCTTTCCTTGAGACCTTTAATTAGAATACAATGTGAGATAAAATTCATTTTTAACCCCCCCCAGGTCCCGTCGCTCACTGAACTCGAAAAAGAGTCGCACGAGAAAGTTATAGTTTGTACAAACCAATTTATTTCGATGAGACCTTTCATTAGAATACCATGAATGATGAAGTAGACCATGTGTTTACTCATGAATGATGAAGTAGACCATGTGTTTACTCCCCCCCCCCCCCCCAATGTGGTATATCCACAGATTTAAATATCTGTGGTATATCTTACATTTGACTTTTGTTGAATTTTCATTAAAATATGTCATTTTAATTGTGTTTTAATGCACCCAATTTATTTTAAATGTTTAATCATGTTCTACGCTCCCTAAAACATAGGAATGGACACCTGGATCGCATACAGCAGACCAAAATCAGAAAAACTCTTTACTTTTCGCTATTTTAGACGTCATTTCGAATAACTCACTTCCGGTTGGAATTTAGAGTTCGCAAACGGAATTTTCGGATTCATCGGGGCCGAATTAAGGGGGGAACGGTTCTCAAATCTCAATAAAATTGTTAGTTGTTACATGAAATGCTTCTTGCATTGAAGCTTTTCTCAGATTTTAGCCCCCACTATTAGTACGTTCTTTATTTCTGTGAATACAGAGACGCAAGACAAAAAAAACTAAAAAGGCAAATTCTTGTAATTTACATAAAAAAGTAGGTAACGATGCATTGACCAACAAATTTTCATTGGCAATAAACTTTAGACTATTTCTTTGGTATATTCTGCTACTTGAGTTTGGAGTAAAATTGAAGGTAGGTATAATCCCCCGAAAGAAGAATTTGCACATGACAATTTTTCCACGTCCAAAGTACACTAACCTGTTATTTACGGACGACGGAAGGTCAAGGTTACGTCAAAGATGAGTAATAATATACCTACCATTATCATTCAATTACAGTCTTATTGGCAATTTACCAATTACGCTATTGTATTTTGGAGAGGGGCGGAAGTTAATTAACAAGCATGTCAGTGATGCGAGAGGGATAACTGTACATGTTTAGTTTGTCGAAGAAGTCTCTTGATTGAGGTGTAATCCTCCGTTTGGGCGTTTACCTGAGTCCCAACAACAGTTACCTATGCACTTTTTGAAGGATTTTTTCGACACGTGCTTGTGAATCGACAGGTAAGCAGTTCTAACTGTACCATTGAGTAGGTACTTAAATGATGCTAATTCAACGAGTTTATGAAGCGCGCCGGTACTACATGACACAAATTTGGATATGGGCCCGCAGTTTGAATTCTTTAGGTAGATATACAGTTCAATGAAATTCAGTCACAAGGACCCGTTATGGGATTTTCCTTGATAAAAACGTCGAGTGCCTGGTACCATTAACAGTTTGAATAGAAATTCGTGCGAGTGCATTCGTAATTTTTGTGAAAAATCCACGACCTCTCCTGGACATTTCTGAATACATTGTTAATATAATATTTACATTGCAAATGCTGATGCTATCAATGTTGTTTTAGATACGATGGGAGTCCAAGAGAATTAATGTACTTCACGGCTGATAAATTATGACCTTTGGTCATACATGGAGAGGAGGTTATCACGAAATTCTAATGAAAGTTACTACGGCGGTTACCACGGTGTAGGAAACAAGTGATTCCGTTCGAATCTTCGGTTTGTTTTTCTGGGGGCGCAAAAATGAAGAATTTCGCCATTTGGTACCTTTCGTTTTCGCGTTCGTGGTGGATACTTTACGGTTTTGCGTTAGTGACGTCGGCGAAAGAATCGCTGGGATTTGCGGAAAATCAAATTTTTCGATCGGGAAATAGTTGGACGTATGACTTTCGAACGTCCGTGCTGCTTAGCGAACTGCAAGGAAGTGCCAAAGACGTGGGGTTTTTAATTGAAGGTACTGTGATTATAAAATCGGTGTGGGAAGGTGCCAATTTGGAGAGACTATTGCAAGTTGAGGTAAGGTCCCAATAATACTAAGGTTTTCATTTCAAAACGAATCACTGACTCTTAACTGCTAATTTTGATCAAATATTACAAGAAGAAGGTTAACTGAACGTTTACCTGAGGATGTGCTGCTATATACACCCCAGCTACCGGCTACCCTGTATTATTTAGTATCGCTGTCTCTAGGTAAAATAATAAACAGGACACACAAGTATAACATTTCATTGGAACACAACATTGTTGTTGGTCGTAGTCGCGACCAGTCGTCGTTTTGATTATTGGTTGGTTCAGGTGGCACTGTTTATAATTTAATCCCCCAAACTAATATTCACCATGTCAAAGTAAGGGAAGATTTATTCTCTACAACATGTCAAATTCAAAATACAACTTGTACTACTAAAAAACACGTACTAAATTTGGTGCCCTTAAAACCAGTCACCAATATTCAAAAAAAAGCTCAATATTTGACGTTAAATATTTCAGCTGACAAAATTAATCAAAAATGCAATTATTTAACAGTCAAGGCTAAAATGATGATCTGCAACATTCCAACCCCCGTAAATCAATTACTGGGTTGATTTACTAATGACATCCAGAACTGCAAGCTTAGATGCAGGTCTCTGAAGAAGTCGATCATTTGTTCGTATTTCTGCTCTCCGTACTTGACCGTCTTTACCAGGAAAAACTTTCTCTACTATTCCCCGTATCCATTGTTTTCGATGAAAATCGTCTTCACAAATGATTACTAGATCTCCTACTTTGATCGGCTCCTTCTTTTCAAACCACTTTGTTCTCCTGGTTAGTATAGGTAAATATTCTCTTATCCACCTACGCCAAAAATGATTTTTTAAAGCATTTGCCACTCTCCATTGCTTTCGAAACGTCCATAATTTTTCGTCTGGCGTATAAGGTGATTGTATAACATTTGTATCTCCAATTAAGAAAGAATTTGGTGTTAATGGATGTTCTTCTAATGCTGACACAGGTACATGAGTCAATGGTCTAAAGTTCACCATGTTTGCTGCTTCAAGCAAGTAACTGCGTAATGTTTCAACCCTCGGAGCTACTTCCTTTAACGAATGTTTGAGAACTCTTTTAATAGATCGCACTAGTCGCTCCCAACATCCACCCGCTGATGGATTGGAAGGACAATTAAACAGCCATTCGATTCCTTTCATTGTGGATTCCGATATTATGGCATCTTTATTATACAAATTTTCAACTGTCATCAACTCACCCTTCACTCCGAGGAAATTAGATCCGTTGTCTGATCGGATTCTAACTGGAACTCCTCTCAAATTCATAAAGTTTCGGAGGCATATGATACAAGAATCTGTCGATAAGTCTTGTGCAATTTCGAGATGTACTGCACGAATCGTCAAGCAAGTAAATAATGCCACCCACCTCTTTTCACGTCTTCTTCCAATTGTAACATGAACAGGTCCAAAATAATCTAGTCCGGTGTACGTAAACGGTCAAATGTTTGGAGTTAGGCGATCTAGTGGTAACTGTCCCATTTGTGGCACCTCTGGCTGAGCTGCTTCATTTTTACATTGCTGACATTGGCGTTTAGATGACCTTACTAAAACACGTAAATCGTTAATCCAAAATTTTCTCCGAATTTCACAAATGATCAATTCTTCGTTTTGGTGGTGACATAAACGATGATAATGACTGATGACAAGTTTTGTGACTGGATGTTGTTTTGGTAAAATTATAGGTCGCTTGGTCCTCATTGGTAGTGTAGGAGCGTTGTCAATTCGTCCATTTAATCTAATAATCCCATCTTCATCCAAGGCTGGTGTCAACTTATATATATCGCTTGATTTGCTGATAGGAACACAATTAGTCAGTGAATCGTATTCTTCGTGAAAAGTTTCCATCTGTACAGTTCTGAATATCAAAATTTCAGCCTGTCTTACTTCCTCAACTTTTAGTTCACCTGTATGCAAATTCATGTTGGAAGCTTTAGCTTTTAAATTCTTTACAAAACGTATCATCCAAGCAGCTGTACGTAAAATTGTGAAATAACTCGAGCTATTTGCAAAGTTAAATTGAATCATATTTTCACGAATCATCATAACTACATGTTTTGGTGGTTGTAGTTCTAGGTCTTCATCATTTACTACATGACAATCTGTTTGATGAGGCCATTTACTTTTGTCTTGCTTCAACCATTCTGGTCCGTTTATCCACCTTCTATTAGGTTTGAAGTGAGGTGGATAAATGTCACGTGTCGCATCATCAGCAGCATTTTCATGTGTTGAAACCCAGTTCCATTGAGTGGGTTCTGTTGAATCCAAAATTTCACCCACTCTATTAGCAACGAATGTCTTGTATTTTCTTCTGTCATCCTTGATCCAATGAAGTACCGTTTTAGAATCGCTCCAAAATGTCGATTTTGAAATAACAAAACTGTGAGATCTCAAAACAGTTTTATACATTCTAACTCCAAGAATTGCTGCCTGCAATTCGAGCCTTGGGATGGAAAGGTATTTGACAGGTGCGCATTTAGTTTTCCCCATGACGAATTGATACTGTAACTTCATCTTGCGAACTAACTCGAAGGTAGCACACTGCTGAAAAAGCGACTTCACTCGCATCTACAAATATGTGAAGTTCAACAGCTTTTGGCATCCGCAGTCCCTTTGAGTAACAACGTGTAATACGAAATTGACTAACCTTTGTTAATTCTCGACTCCATGCACACCATCGCTCGTAAAGATGTGTAGGTATTGGTTGATCCCATTCTACACCAGACCTCCATACAAGTTGCAAGAGTACCTTCATGTATACAAGAAAATCCGCTAAGAATCCGAACGGATCATATACTGACATGACAATCGCTAAAAATTCTCTCTTTGTTGGAATTCTTTCACAAGTGATTACTGTCGATTCTAAACGATTAAACTTCAAGTTGAATTTGAACTCGTCAGTGGATGTGTCCCATACCATGCCCAGTATCTTATCACATGTAGGGGATTTGTCCAAGTTCATATCCACTTGATATAGTTGATCACCTTGTTCCTGATTCAAGATCGAAGTAACCTTTCTTGAATTTGATATAAAACCTCGTAATTCAAAACCACCAGCCATCTCAATATTTTTAACCATCATGGATACAGTTATTGCCTGTTCATCGGTGTGAAAGCTATTAACGTAATCGTCAACGTAATGTCGTTCAATAATTGCTTTGGCCGCTTCGTGATGACTTTCTAGATACTGTGTTGCATGAAAGTTTTTGACATATTGAGCTGTTGTCGGTGAAGATGTGGATCCAAATATCATAACTAACATCTTATATACCTCAATTTCGCCAGTTTTATCATTTCTCCATAAAAATCGTTGAGAGTTTTGGTCTTCTTCACGAATTATCACCTGGTGAAACATCTCCTTGATGTCAGCACATACCCCAACTTGACCTTCACGAAATTTAGATAAAACCGTGAGGAGTGGCTGATTTAGATCTGGACCTGTCAACAATGATGAATTAAGGGATGTTTCTCCAACTTTAGCCGCGGCATCAATACAAGTCTGAATTTTCCAGGCTTATTTGGATTCAGTACACCGAAATGTGGTAAATACCAAGTCCGTGGAGTAATTTCAACAACCTCTTCAGATGACAATTTACGAACATATCCTTTCTGCACGTAGCTGACAATAGTTTCCTTGTACTTCATACCGTAAACAGGTTCTTTTTTCATCTTGTTTTCAACATTTCTCAATCGACTGACTGCCATTGGGTAACTATCTGGTAAAACTATGTCATCGTTTTTCCATAATAGACCACTTTCGTAACGACCTTTGACCTTTTTTGTTGTTGATTCCAATAGTTGACGCGCTCGAACCGTTTCAGAAGACTCTCTTGGTGTTGTTGATAGTTCAACACCAAAGTTTTCAGTGGTAAAATACTCTTTCACAATAGCATGTATGTCGTCAAAATACCCTCTCACATGAAACATTCTTCCTGGACTTGATTGTATCTCATTGTCAACTGTTCTTCCATAAATTATCCAACCAAGAGGACTTTCTGCAACAATAGGTCCATTTGATGTTTGTTGAATCTTTCTGTTCGATAATCCCAAATGACAAAAGTCCAATCCTATTAATAGCTCTGGTCGGGCGTCAGTATAGCTGGCAATAGGAAGATTTTGTAAGTTGTCATATTTGGAATGAAGCTGATTCATGTCTACAGTTTGCATTGGAAGACAAAGATTGTTTACGGTACACACATTCCTCATCTCAAACACTTCGGCATTGTTATGGATTCCAGATATAATAAATTTAACGATTTCAGTTTCTTCAGAACTACAGTGGTCTCCGAACCATTGGAGATTCAACTTTCGCATAGGTCCCTTCAACTTCAAACGTACAGCTACGGTTCTCTTGATAAGGCTTACGCTTGATCCCTCATCAATCAATGCATACGTGGAAACAACTTCTCCTCTATTGTATAATTTTACTGGAACTACTTTAAACAACACCTTGGATTGATTTGCTTTCAACGCAGCATGACAGGATACTTCCATATTTAAAACCGTTGGCGTATATTTATTATCTTGACATTCACTGTGTAATTGAGGATGATGAACTCTGTTACATCCATTCTTATTGCAAGACTTTCTAATGCGGCACATTCTAGTAGAATGTCCAAATTTCAAACAAGAAAAACACAATTTCTTTTCTGTTACTAACTTCCATTTATCATCTGTAGATTTATTCAAAAAATCCGGGCAGTTAGCGATGAAATGGTTCTTTTCGCATAAGACACAGTTCATTTCTTTCTTACTTGTAACGTTGGAAGTGTGAAGCATTTGATATTTCTTGGGTGTCGTCTTTTTCTCTGTCGGAGAAATCAAAGAATTGCACACAGGAACTCTGGCTATGTTGTCGGCTTTAACTTCAATCCAGTTACTAAAATCTAATATAGACGGGACACCAGTCAGTGAGCTAATATGAGAGGCCCATGCAATTCTCATATTCATTGGGAGCTTTAGGATCAACTCATTAAGCAGTGTGGGATTGGCAAGCTGATGTTGACTAGAACAAGTCAACATAAAGTGACTAAAGTTTATCACTTTGTCAGCAAAAGGAATAATCTGTCCCACACTATTTTCACAGATTCCGGGAATGTTTTTCAACATAGTAATTTGTGCGTCCACTAAAAGTTCTGGTCGACCAAACCTGCTATACAATCTCTCCATGATCTTCTCCGCCATGTCGTCGTGAATTAATAACCACTGAACAAGCTCACGAGCTTTCCCTTGCAAACTACTGTTTAGTCTCGTTGTATTTTCTGAAGAAGTATATGCAAACTCTGTCGTAGTTCTTTTATACTCTGCATTGAAAACCAGCCAGTCACAAGGATTTCCATCAAACTTTGGCAATGCTACTAAATACTTTCTGACAGGTAACGATGGATGCTGTTGCCAATATACAGGGTTATTTGGGTAAACAGAAAAACTAGGAATTGAACATGAAAGTGTTGACTGTTGGTGCGTAGAATTTCTTGTCGGAGTTATCGAAGGCGAAGGCGTATCAAACTGTGCAGGTAATGTTACTGGGACTGTATTATTCAGTATAGCTGATGATCGAGTTGTAGTAGGGACTTCAATTTTCATCGTTCGCTGAACTTCAGCTAGTTGTCGATTTGTAGCTTCCAGCTTCTGATGAAGTTCATTATTCTTCTCTTCCATCCTTGTCTGTACCTCTGTATTTTGCATCAGCTGTGCTTGCATCAATGTAATCTGATTCGTAAGTCCTTCCAAAAGTGATGTAACCCTAGAATCTTCCATTTTGATTGTTACATCCAAGTCTTTGTCGTCGTTTGAATCGTCAGATAAACTTCCAGTAACAAATTCCTCGAGGTAAGGTGGTGGACGCCCATTATTCAACCGCTCACTCTTCTTTGGCATAAATGACTATTAGAATGTCAAATTTAAGAATAAAAATGTTGTTGGTCGTAGTCGCGACCAGTCGTCGTTTTGATTATTGGTTGGTTCAGGTGGCACTGTTTATAATTTAATCCCCCAAACTAATATTCACCATGTCAAAGTAAGGGAAGATTTATTCTCTACAACATGTCAAATTCAAAATACAACTTGTACTACTAAAAAACACGTACTAAATTTGGTGCCCTTAAAACCAGTTCACCAATATTCAAAAAAAAGCTCAATATTTGACGTTAAATATTTCAGCTGACAAAATTAATCAAAAATGCAATTATTTAACAGTCAAGGCTAAAATGATGATCTGCAACAAACATAACCATGCCTGTAGATGCAGTCAACGACATGTTCTAGTTCTAAATCTACGCACCAGAGTGCTACTACAGAATAAGATATTATAGTATCTTAAAACTACATATTATACATACCCTCACATTAAAATTATAATATGCACCACCGCATCGCGCCCGAGTGTCATCGTTTAAAGTTTTAAAGATCATACAATTCTTTTTACGGACATACCTCGGGAAATTCCCACAAAATCACATTTGGATGATGGTCTGGTTATGAATTAATTTTAAACGAGATAGGTACGAAGAATTTCGGAAACCAGACTTTTAACCCGGCTCATAGCACTGATTCTTGAACTCGTAGAAATCGATTGGCGAAGGTTTGACATCGCTGACTCTTTTTAGTTTTTGTCCTCGAGTTAAGACGAGGAACAGACGGACAAATCCCTCACTCAAAAAATTCCCCTAAAAACCAAAACAAATGCAAATAAATGCGAACTTTTGATTGTTTAAAATTTATTTTAAGGTAAATAGGTACGTGCCAATTACTGCCCTTAGTAGAAATAGATACTAGAAATATGTCGCTCAAATTAGGGCTTGGGATTCGTGAACTTTTTTTTTTAATTTTGACAGTTAGGTTAGTGTCGAGGTCAGTATAGACCGAGGTATAGACATTTGACCATGCAGAAGACCTATAGTTTAAGTTGGCGAGTTTGCAAACGCTGCCGCCCACGACACCATTTTTACTACATGCGTTTTTCTTTGCGAGAAGCATTGATGGTTAAAATTTCAAAGAAATATCTTCATAAATAAGGAAGTTGGCACTGCGCAAAATGGGCATAGACTGCGCATATCTAATGGAACATATCGTGGGAACATGCGCTAAAAAGTGTAATTTTTAAGAAAATTAGTGGTTGCCAATTTGCCATTAAAAAATAAGTCCTCCCCTTGACCATGCAAAAGTACGCCACTGGCCACAAATTTAATGGGCAGCAAACATTTTATAATTATTGTGGATACCAATGATACCATAAAAAAACTTCTTTAAAAAAAACATTGTTTTGAAGATGTAGCGTTCCATACAAGATTTTCACCCTGTATATTGGAAACGATCGGACCGTGATGTTTTACTCCATACTTAGGTAATATGCTCGAAATACGAGTTAACGAAATAAGTGGGTAACTTTGTACACATCATATACGAAAACATAAACACGAGCATAAACATTTCTAATGGTAAAATCTATATATCTATAATGCTTTAGTAAAAAACGTGTCTAATGTTTTACAGAGCCCAAATTTTGGAGGGAGTTTTAATGCCCAAACCCCCCCCCCCCTCCTCTCATGAGTGCGCTCCGGATTTTTTAAACATCTGATGTAATTATTTTCATTGTTTTGTTGCCTCGAATAGATGTTGTTTTGTTTTCTTTTTAATTCATCACAGACTACTTGATTAAAATAAAAAACCGTTAATGTAACTGGTATTTTATTTCAATTTTTTTTGCCGAGTATAAAATTATTTAAACGAAATATTTAAAATTGTGTAACAAAGAAGAAAACAATAATTAACTATAACAAAAAAATTTCGTCGAACTGTTTTTCAGTTGGGAGAGTGCCCAGGATACATGCACTATTTCCACGTTGGATGGCCAAGGATATCCTTTGAAATAAAAATTTCTTAGCGCGTTTGTCGCCGGATTCCGCAATTAATCTTTTGCCTATTTTATTCAGAAAATCTCGCGATTCCTTGCACCATGGGCCAAGTGTCTCGAAGGCAAGTCCCATAAATATATAATCTTTCTTTAGATCTCGCATCTCGGTATTTGTTGTGTTTTTTTGAGCATGCCTCTTCTGCTGCAGCTCCGGCCCTTATTGAAGTACTTTTACTGTTTGTTTGGGATAAAGTGTCCAGGCGTGTACAGTCCCATGCAAGGGATTGGCCTTTTGCATATGCTGTAAGCGTTATCCGAGGCGTTATCCCATCAGGTCGTTTTCCATCAGAACGATATAGTCCAACCGGTTCCAAAGTAGATGATAAGCTGATGGAAGTAAGTGCTCGGTGAATTATTTGATTTAACTCTGTGTGTCGTGACATTCGACCTTTGTTGTTCACTCTGCAGCTAAGCCATGGTATCCTTTTTCATTCACTATTTCTTCACAATTTGAACATGGATGTATTTCAAATATTTTACAACCTAGTCTTAATGCAACACATGTTCGGAAAGTTGAATTATTCTTTCTCCATTATTATTATTATTATCTCCAGTATTCTAGCTTTATCTATTGGGTCGGTCATTGACAAATGATTATTAATTATTCTATTTGTATTGATGTTGTCCCAAATTTTCTATACACTCGGTAATGTGGAAGTATCAGTGTTGATTGTATTCCATACCTCCATCGCTTCATCAAATTGGAAAATGCGTACCTCTTTGTCCATAAATGAGAGAATCTGAGAGACAAGAGGGTGCACGCCATTAGCAGAAGCAATGAAAGCTGGTAGACAGATGTCACCAAAACTTCTTATACCTAGTCCTCCCTTGTGAATATTGTGTATTTTATTTTCAATCTTATGTTATAATAGCTCGTTGAAAAGAGAATTAAAAAATCGATCAAGTAATCTAAAAATCCAATACCTATGGCGCCCATTTAACTTTAGGAAGCTGGTAAATGTTCCTCAAAAGTGGCCATCTTGAATTTTTTTTTGACATCAATTCTAAATTAAGCGTATCAAAGACAGTCACTTTTATATAAAACTTTTTTTTTATATCTCTTATACTTTCGACGATATAAGACATTCAAGGAAATGACCAATTTTAGTTTTTTTGAAATTACGTAGAACCTATGCGACATTTTGAATTTCCATAAGGAAATTTTAAATAAACATCCAAAACTGCAAAACATTGCCCATTTAACCAATTCTCTATCTTTAATAATAACAAAGTTACCCATGCAATCCCACGCGATCTGGGACACACTGTATATTGGAAGAGCAGAGAAAGCCCTGGAAAAGCATAGAAGCCATATAGAAGATCCGACGATGGTCCGTCCGAATTTGTGCCAGAAAAGACGAAATTTGTTGATTTCGTGTTCATTTTTTTCTGGTGTTATATTTGAACAGATACAAAAAAAATAGAAATCACTTTCTCGTTACCATAAGACAACGTTTTCAATACAACGTTTCGTTTCGAAGAAATCATCATCCATTTTATTTTTTTATATGGCCCTTCAAAAAAGTACACACTGTATTGAGTAGCATTTTTGATTACGAATACAACGATGTACAGCACACAAAAAAAACAAAAGTTGGAAACTGTTGGTTACAACAGGATGGTGCACCCTAACACAATCCCCTAATCGTGCTAAAATACCTATCGGAATAATTTCCTGGACAATGGGTAATTTGTCCAATAGCTAATCTCACACGATTAGGGCGTTTCGAGCGAGTGCACCATCCTGTTGAAACCAAAAGTTATATTTTTGTATGTGTTTAAATAACATCAGAAAAACATTAAACCTATATCGGCAAATTTCAGTTTTTCTGGCATATCCTCGGAAATAATCGAAATTTTCTGGTTTAACTCTTCAATTGCGCAACTTTTTTTCTCATATGACCGTCGTATTATATGGTTTCCGAGATCCCTGCGGTAGACACCCTCTTGTCTTGGACACAGTGTATATGGGCAAAATTGCATAATATATGTACCGCTTCATCCTATCCGACATCCCTATAGGATGGCGCGGACCAGTGATAGTGGTAAACGTGAAAAATTAGAACACGCGGATGCCGCCGGTTCCCTCGAGACGAGGCCAACAAAACGAAAATGCGGGTCTGCTATTGCCTAAAAGGAGACGCGGTCCGGAGATTTGCGTAGGGTCCGTTGTTTTGGCTTCGGCAACATAAATAGCGAGATAAAAGAAAAACTGGGATAGATAGACGCCTGAGACGAGTTCTCGAGAATCTTCTGCGCAAGAAACGAAAACCGCGTCTGAGTCCGAATACGAGTTGGGTCACAGTTAATCGAGTGCAAAAAATAACAGTATGGAAGTAGTACACGTGTCAAATTTTTCTTGTTAAAGAAATTACGATAAAGACAGCTCGCTTTAGGTGTGGTACGTACGCAAGGTCAATTACAATTGTGGCATAAACATCACCAAAAGTAGGTAATAATAACTGGTTTGATACAAGCAGAAGCTCGTTTCAAATCGAAAACATCACAGTTTTGTAAAAAAAATCAACCCAGTTTTCAGTTACATAATTTAGAAGAGGAAGAGATTGTTATATACAAAAGAAACTCTCCCTAGGGCATATGTGCAAATACGAGTACTAGTACGAGTGAGCGTTTCAGACGAGTAAATCATAATTAAAGTGGCGTTTTGTTTACCAATTCAAATACGAAGCGGGATATTTAACGAGTTTCGGTATAGCCTTGAATTTGGCGATCTTCACACGCTAGTACTTATACCTCGACTTATACCAGAGTGGCCCAACGAGAAGTATACAGAGGGCTTTTAGGGTATTAAATTCAGAAATTTCGAAAAATCCTCGAACACGTCAATTTTATATTCGAGGTGGACAACTTTTGGAATACAAATCGCGAACCCAAGTCTTCACCCCTCTACGTAGGGAGCTTAACCCCTAAAATTTTAAATGGAATCCTATGGCAAATGGCACATTATTTGAAAGCCAATTTAATCGTGATTACTAATCTGCTTTGATCTAAAAATAAACGTGCAACCACACCCACAGACGATTCGATTATGGTACTAAGATTCCCACTCATTACTTCGGGTGAACAGAAAGTTACCACGGTTAATTGCAGTTTAAATAAGGTTAAAGCTCGGGTTAAAGTAAGACCAAACGTGGCCACGGTACCTATAGGGTTTCCGCTTCCTGTACTTGTAGGAAACAAAACCAATTTTTTGAAACCAGTCAGAATGCAAAATAAAGTGGAATTGAATCGGCCTAAATTAAAATTGAAACTTAGAATTTTATAATATCTCCTGGTACACATCCGGCAGCTCCTATCCTAAGATCCTAATCTCGATCCTAATACGAAATACTGTCTCGATCAAGTTCCGAAAATTCCAAATTCACACCTGAAATAAAGATTGGACACGAATAGAAAAATCTGACATGAAAACACTATCTGGGTCGCACAAAGGATTCGAATAAACACACAATTAATTGATTGACAATGACAAACATTTATTCCGAAACATAAAAAAATCAAAATAAAATCCCTGAACGAAAGAAAAGCTTACAAAGCTTGTTTGGACATATTATCCCGCACGGTCGACCATTAAATTAAAATTTTTTAAAAATAATCTAATAATCTGACCGAACAAGATTTGCGATAATCATTTTAATGCGCGCCTAATCACATGAATTTTATCAAACATTACGTAGATTTACCAATTTAGTTTATAAAACGCCCCAACGTATTACTTCCAGAATAGAATTTCATGCATTAGGGTTGGTTTGTCTGTTTGCCCCCTGCTACGGTATACTTTATATTGTGGCAGCTCAGTTTAGAATTTGGATGGTTCGAGTAATACGGGCAGATGGTAACAAATTCAACAAGATACGAAGAACCGCACACCATTTTCAGGAGAGCAATGTGTGCCATTCAGTTCGCATTCGGAAACCAGACTTTTAATCGGCTCATGTTCAATAACACTGATCCTTGAACCCGTAGAAATCTCTTTTCGTTCTCAAGTTAGACGAGGAAGAGACAGACGGACAAAACCATTACATCAGGAGAATTTTTTTCTTTAGAAAAATTGTCCAAAAAATGGGAATTTTTTTTCTTTCGAAAAAAATCCCTAAAAATGCCATCGCGAAGTCATTTAATGAGGTTTTTAGATAGGTACAACGTCCGGTCTTCGTATCCGACTGTTCAAAGTTTTTTATTTGTCAAGATAAAATCGTAACTGTATCGTTACGGTAGCTCTGATTATAAAATTCCATATTCCAATGTCCATACGAAACCAGCTGGTAATTGTAGTTGTCCTTGTATCATCCTGTGTTATATTTAATCTCGATATTAGGTTAATCAGATAACTATTAACTAAGTACACATTCATGTTTGTCACCATGAAAATAATTATTTAATTATTGCTGCGTCCGATCAAGGTTCAATTCTACAGTCTATTTCTGTAGGTATCATTTATAGAGGGTGGTTTTTTTAAATGGGGATCTCATAAACCGAACGAGATACAACGTCGCTTCAATTGGCAAAGAGCAAAGAGAATGTGCTGGCTGTCATTTATTTTCAAAGATATAGAAAAATAATTGTAAGAAACCAAACGCCATATTGGATTTTTACGTTACTCGATAGAGAAAAAAATTACAAAACCAGTGATACCAAATACTTAGTATTTCATTTTTGCCTTGAAGTTTACAATTTATGGTAATAATTCCATGGCCGCGTTGATGATAACTGCGAGACGAGACGAAATGAAATGAATCAATAATTTCAAGCAAACTATGGAATTATTAACTGTAAGAAGAAGTCCAAGTCTAAGAAGTGTTTTGTTTGCTCAATCCGAGAGATCAAATGGGCTGTTCATCATGAACGCTGCCAGGGCTATGTTGCAAGCTTCTGGACTTGCACAGCTATATTCTTTCATTATGGATCTGCAAATCCTAGAGTAGCATGCCTTATCTCGCTACCGCTTATGCAAATTGTGGTAGTGAATTTTAAATTAACATTTGGGTACTTTGGTTCCCAACCCCAAGGGAATTCCTTAAACACTTAGCTTTGCTACGGATAGAATCCCAGAAGACGTACGACCCTAGTAAATGCTCTTGTTTTTAAGTCTCTCGATGTTTGCCAGTTAAGCAGTCTTCGTCTATTGATTTGGTTTAATATTTTTTGCAGTTAATTTCACCAAAGCTAAACATTCGATCAGGACATGCCCCTAAGCCGGATGGTTTCATGTGGCATACTTCAAAGCTGGAATCGTTTAAAAACTCGCCATTCTTAGTCCATTGGACCAAGGGTAAAATCCAGAAGATTCTGCTAAGGAAAGACGAGCAGCTCGCGTTGATTAACCTGAAGAAGGGCCTCGCCAGTCTCCTGCAGGTACCCCCACATCTTTTCAATGGAACAATCGACATTATTTTACCTTTCAGTTCCAAACCTTGGATCAAGAAATTAGCGAAATTGATTCTTCCGGCCAGTGCGATGTGAAATACACATCCTTGGGACCGCACTCCTTTACAAAGACAAAAGTGGCGTGCTCCTCCTCTGATTTGCCTTCGTACTCCAACCCGGACCCCGTCTTAAACACCAAAGTGGAATCTAACAGGATAGCAACGTACGAGCTAGGTGGTGATCAGGGATATTTGCACTCTATAAATCTGAGCGAGGAGCATTTAATGATACTGAACGCCAAGGAAAACGTGGGGAACAAAGTTGTGATTCACCAATCGTTGGCGCTCACGGACTCTTCCACTACCGACCAACTGATGGGAAACACCATGGACGAGGTTATAAGTAACGTAATGGACAAAAACGTATTTACTGAAGAATCTCTTTTGACTGAACGCGAATTTCTTCACTCCGAGCCCATGACATTTAGAAGTGCAGTGAAAGAAAGTAAAAGCAATTTAAAGTCAAAAGCCATCGGATCCTTAGACTCATCGAAGATCATTGGAAGACTGGTCACTATCGGAAGAACTAGCAGCAAGGAGGATATTATGAAAACACTTGGCAACAAAAAGAACAATGCCATCTTGTAGGTATCCATCAATATTCATCACTGTAATTACCATCTGATTGTAGAAACCAGTTGTACGACCTACTGGGGATAATCCAAACGGATGCGTCTCACCAAGCGGCGATGAAGCAGCTATTTTTTGATGACAAAAACCACGAGGAACGAAGCGAGCGATATTTGTGGTCACTATCAGTATCTCCCCAAACCAATCCCGAAATTTTAAGTGACCTCCTTCGGAGATACCGAAAGCTGGCAAACATGCCAGACAAAGTAAAGGAAACACTTTTATTGACAATCGCCACAATGTCTTATAAGCTCTCTACTTCCCCCAACTTTGATAAGTACTACAAGGTACGTGTGCTTACTTGGGCTCAACACTTTCATTGCGTAAATTACAGATTTATGAAGAGGCCGAAGAGACGGTCGTGAACGGTTTGTCCTACGCGAAAGACGATGAAAGGTACGCGAGTCTTAGGGCGCTAAAGAACCTAAAGTCCAACACGACGATACCAAAATTGCTCGAAGTTCTAAAGAACGGTACCGACAAGGAACGGGTTCTTGCGTGGAAAGCGCTAGCTTCGTTTCATCCGTCGCAATGGAATGAGGAGATCTTGTCGACGGCCGTGACCACATTTTTCCAAATGGATAGGAAGCACGATACTAGTAGTCGGACGTTGGCACTAGACATCTTGTTGGAAGCGAATCCGTCCGATTGCCTACTGAAGAGGCTAATTTACTTTCTTACCACCAAGTGCAAAAGTTTTGAGGTGCTGCAGTATCTTATGCAGAAATTGAACATGATGTCAGAGTCAAGTCCAGATTTTAAAGCAAAAATTCAGGCGATCATACGAGGAGATTCCATGTTGAACAACTACGCCACATTGTCCGAAAGGGGATTGTCCACCGCGCTAAAGAGAAACTTTTTGGTGAGCGACGCAAGTAACGGTACTTTAATTGCAGTGCAAGAAATTCAAAGCGGAATTGTCAAGCGTGGTATTGTAGACGTTGTGTTGGAGAAGTCGGACGCTAGGCAAGAGCTACTGCGGGTAAGAGTCGCGATGAAGAACTAGTAATGTAGATGTCCCGTTTTAGTTAGGCATCTTTACCAGCGGCCTTGCTAGCCTAATTTCTAGTGAGACCGAAGGGGCTGAATCGGATGAGGCCGCTACCGCCGGTATTGAGCTCACGATTATGGGAACCCAAATACGACCGTTTGTGTTCTTTAATGGTCAAGGAGAACTAATGGGGCACGTTTGGTCGGGTACCGCATCGGAAATGACACCTGCGTACCAGGTAAGACGCGTTTTCAGACGATTTTAATCAATACAAATTGATCCTTTTAGGCGCTATTAATGCCGTACAATCACTTGCAATACCTAAGGCTAGCTCCAGGATTCATTTGTGAAATGGATCTTAAAGGTTCGGCGTCTTTTGATCTCTCCGGCAAAGTTGAATTTTCACTATGGAATCGAAACGGTGTTTCCCTAATAGAAAAATCGTAATTCCCGAAACGCTACCGTCTACATTGCTTACAAACATTGTTCTAGCGCCGGTTTGTTCGTCGACGGCTACATTCGTCTGGATACCGAATTCGTCAAATCGCAAACCGAATTCACCCTCTTAATGGAACCGAAGTTTAGCCTGCAGACCGATCTCAACTTTTCCTCCAGTATAAGTTTATGTATGAGACTCTCTCAGCCAGACTACGTGTACAGGTGAGCGCCATCTACGTCTGCAATTAATCACTTTCAAATGCGAATTGTTGCAGACACAACATCTATAAAAGTGAACGAGTGCCGGGAACTAAACATCAAATTAGAAAATCGAAATACCTTAGGTACGTTATTCCAGGAAAGACTTACTCTCTTAATAAGAAGAATAATGATATGTGTAACTTACTTAAAATGTAAATGTTATCTATTGATGCTAAAGAGGTTTTTTAATTTTCTTCCTTTCCTTTATGCACGAAGCGATTTTTTGGGCCATTCTCCAACAGCAGCATCTGTCTGCGTCCGGTCAACTTGCAGATTGGCTAATTGGATTTTCGGCTTGATCGCTTCTAAATAAAACAGAAATTGCACAAAAGTATGTATACTGCGTTAAAGGTCGCTCGACCTTGGAAAATAGGCTAACGTGAAATTCAAAAGTCACCTGCAATATATATGGCGGTAACCTCGGAGAGTAGGTGAAGCTCAAAGGGTACTCGCTCTTCCAGCTCTCTTATGGTAGTGACCTTGGAAAGTAGGTCACGATAAAGCTCAAAGATCCCCCCCCCCCCCAAATGACCCCATTTTTTGTGTAGTTATGCAGTTTTGGCAGCCACTGTCGAGTATTCTGTTGATATCCCACTTCATCATCTGTGATGGCTGCTACTTGTGATATTTTGCTGCGTGCAGTGCCGGATCTAGAAGTTTTTAGCACGGGGGCAAATTTGGTATTTTGCCGCCCTTCTTCCCAAATTACCAAATTAAAATTACACGAACCATGCCGACTTTTGCCGCCCCTATTGAGTACCGCCCGGGGCACTTGCCCTCTTTTGCTCCCCCCTTTATCCGGCACTGGCTGTGTCCACTGATCCGTAGGCCAGAAAGACCGTACGCAAAAACCTACCTTTTATTATTGTTATGCTTATGTTTCTCTATTAAGAAAAAGAAGCAGAAACGAATTGCTACATTCCTAAACGCAATAATATATTGGAATTTCTTTCATGTCTTTATGCACGAACATTTAATAAAACAAAATAAGATGTTTTATTTATGGCCATAGATATATAAATACATAGATACAGCCATACCCCAACATAGTTCAAAAGGACGTATCATCTATTACCATCACTTTCGGCACATTAATTACGTATAGCGCTATCCTTTATAGAGGTACCCTGAGCATGGAAGACAAGATTCGCATTATTTATTATAGCTGTCAATCAAATTGTTAGCACAAATCACACAGAAAATTATCAGATTTGAGACTTTACAACATAAATAAACCGCCTTTTTATTTATTTAAATCGCATAGCAGCAAGAAATGTTACATTTAAAATGGAAGATGTTACTTAGAAAGCTGGAAAATGAAGAATTTGAAAAAATTACAGCTGACAAATGGAAGAAAGTGTGTGAACATGTGGAAAGTGATTAATTTAAAAGAGAAGTTATATTGGTTGATGTTTCTGAACTCTTATTATAAAATAAGTGTTAATAATGACAGTGATGATTCGGATTTGTCAATTTCATCTGACGATGATTCGGATTGTGAACTTTTATAAATGTAATGAATGTTCACTAAATGAGTATTATCACCAATTGGATATCATTGCTAAGATGTTGTATTTATTTTAAATAAATGTACACGTGTAGCTTACTTACTACAATTAGCACTATAATTTCAAAAAGAAACTCCACCGATTGGACATATGCCGAAAGGTAGGCAAGACGCGTAGCGACCAAAATTTGATATTGCACGCACACACAGTCTATAAATCTCGTTTTCCTAAGAATATTGCACGGATCCTTCTTTGTGATCATGATACAAACGCACTGCATCAACATCATATAGGTAGGCCAAAATGATAATTGGAAACGAATTCACTTCCTGTCGCAACTTAATCTCCGTAACCATTACGCCTACAACCATGCAATTAAAATTAAATTGTTGAACATAAACTTTACTTACTTACGGTTTTTTTTATATTCTACAAGCCAGCAATGAATTCACTGCAGCACATCATGCCAAACAAGGTAAACATAGTCCCAAATTTGAATGGCGTAGCTCTATGTAATAAAACTATTTCAGGAATAACAATTATGGACGCGTCTATCATTATGGCAAGCACTAATGTTATTCGTATTCAATTGATAACGCAATAATCACATAATATTTAGTCAAAAAACCGCCCATCATGTTTAGGGCGAATATTTTTAGTTAGATTTGATTTCGCGCGATCGTGAAATGTGTCAACTGTCACATGACTTAAGGCCGAAACCCATTGGCAACACGCCACGCCACGCCACGCCATGTGGCATAGGTTCACGTGGGACAGTTTGTGTACATATTTGTAACACGCCACGTGATGACACGCTTGTCATTTTATTTAAAAAATTGGCAGTAGTAACTTTGAGTGCGATGGACTACACTAGCGCAAGCAGTTCGTTTAGTGAGAGTTCTTTAGAATAATGTGCTCCTGCTGCCATCGTTTTGAATCAGAAAAAAATTATCAAAGTCCTCGTGTGAGATCGAAGGGACTTCAGCGCATTTTTGTGTGGCAGTATTCTATTAGCCACTTTTGACTCAACCATGAATAAAAGATCTTGTCGAAGGATACCACTTTCCCTTTGACGGTACCCACTTCCGATGTCCCGTTCACCCGCAATTCGCGTTTGAAGATTTAACTCCACCATCAGTAAGATCGTGTTGGGGGCTACCACATTCCCTCTGACGGTACCCACTTCCGACGTCCCGTTCACCCGCAATTCGCGTTTGAAGATTTGACTCCACCATCAGTAAGATCATGTCGGGGGCTACCACATTCCCTTTGACGGTACCCACTTCCGACGTCCCGTTCACCCGCAATTCGCGTTTGAAGATTTGACTCCACATTTGCTGCCAGCCAGCCGACCAGCCAGCCGGCCACAAGCCAGCCAGCCAAAGTGAGATTAAAAGCTACTTTTTACAAATAAATTTGCAAAAATGCGCTAAAAAGAAGATTCTGGGTGCACAAAATATTAAATCCTTTAATACCAAAACCTAACTTTCCTTTTTTGATTACGATATTTAAAAACGTTCTACTCATTCGTGAAAGACATTGCATGCTTAATAAAATTGTAGGTGATTTTCTACTTGTTCGCCATCTATCGGCAACCTTCCCGCCAAATGCCCCTCTTAAAATAAATACGGAAACAGATTCCCGCGGGAGTGGAGAGGCAACCGGGGAACATTCACACGTACCAACACGCGTCGGTCACATCTGAGGGTTTTGAATCGTCACACGTGGGGTGGCGTGGCGTGGCGTGGCATAGCGTGTGTCAAGTGTGTACGCGGTAGGTACATGTAAATAAATGGATGAATATACGCATACATTTTCGTCACATGGCGTGGCGTGGCGTAGCGTGGCGTGGCGTGTTGCCAATGGGTTTCGGCCTTTATGGGACGCGCTAAGTTTGTTTTAAGCGTCCGATTCGCGTACGACATAGTGGTTAATGCAATAAAAAGAGATAGAACATGTTTCTTCTTGGTTAGAAAGTAATGGAGAGATGTACAAATTTCTTTGATATGTTTTTTAAAAACCGAGGTACGTTTGTTAAGGATGGCTGTATCTAGGTATTTATATATCTATGTTTATGGCAAAATCACAGCACTATCTATTGTACAATGAAGAAACTACTACAAACATTTTTTTTGGAAATTGTGAAAATATGGCAAATTTGCGCAAAAAACTATCACCTTTCGAAAAATTAGGCCATTTCCGAGCATTTCTGACACTTTTTTCTTTAAAATTCGCATGGATCCGTTATCTGAACTGTTAACCAGAACTTCTCTCCAGTACAGAGGAGAGATTCGACTCAGCTCTCAGTTAACCTGTTAACTTCTACCAGATAGTGGGTCAACTAAATAGGTATCTACCTTAAACTCCAAACTAAACTGCAACATTTTGAATAAATAAAATGGACCTTGGGAAAGCATCGAACAAAAAGACAGGTAAATTAGAAATGAAGTCGTTGTAAATGAAACACAAGGAAATTAATGTGAAAATTACAAAAGTGCGATTTAATCTTAGCATAAAAGGAAAATATGGTACAAAAACACAAACATTTATTACAAATAGACTAAAATGATGACTTTACTTACATTACTTGTTCGGGATTTGAAATATCCAATAAAAGGGTATACCTACGTACACAGTTCGCAAAAATAAAAATTTTCAATTAACACAAATGACACTGTTACACTATCGACATCGGATAATCGCAGCATCTTCTCTTCGGGTAGACTTTCGATGCTGGCTGTGGCTTCAAATGAATAATAAACTGGCCGTAATTCAACGATGGAACTCGTAAGAAGCTAATAAATCTTCAACGAAACGTAGTTCCGCTATCAACGTGGCAAAAAGATAAATTTAAATCTTCAACGCGCTGAACGTGGCTAAAAAGCGGCGCTTTTCTTGTTAACGTCCTATTTAAGGCGAATCCCTTCTAGTCCGGGAAATAGAGACTGAAAATTGACCATTTCCTGCAAAACGAGAAGTACCAATTTTTTTGCATGTCATGAAGGAATATCTGGTGGTTAAGAATCCAAGTTTTCGACCTCCCACGGCTTGTGCTTCCCCCGTAATACCCCTAAAACCAAAGAAATTTGGTTGGTTTTTTAGTTTTTCAATCATATCTTTTTATAGGTTCACTTTACAAAAAAATATTATTAGAAATTGTAGACCATCACAACACAAATTTGTTGACTACTTCTTCTTTGTAAATTTTTTATTTCAAAAGATACAAAGCTTCAAAGTTGTCTTTATTTTGAAAATTCCGAAATTTCTATGTACCTATGCAGTATGTACATATTTTAACGAAATTGTATGTTATCTCTATAATCATAAGGTCTTTGAATATAAAATTTTTATATTCAAAGATAAGGTTCATATCGATTATAAAGCTATGGTGCTATTAGTTTCCGTACCCTGCACCCCTATCAAAGGGGATGGTAGCACTTTAACCCCTTAGTCGTAGTAGGTATTTAAATCACTGTGTGATTATGGCACTTTCGAATACAATTATCAAATAATAAAAGAGTCTTACTTTGGTATAACCCCTTCCATCTCCTACAAAAAGGGATGATTACTTCAACCCCCTATAGTGATTGTTCAACTATCTAAGATTATAGGTACCGCTTTCGAACACAATTTACAAATCATTAACTTATAATATGAACATGAATAGTAAACATTTTTTTATTTGCTACAAAACTCTCTCTGATGACTAACTTATGAATCGCCACAAGGGGGTTGAAATATTCATTCCTTCCGGGGGAAGAGGGGGGGGGGGAAGCTGAACTGAAGTGAGACAATTTTTCTTAATTTCAAACGTACCTATATTAAAAAGCGCTACAATCTCACAGTGATTTAAATATCCCCACTAGCAAGGGTTGAAAGTTGAATTATTATGCATCACCTTTGGTTAGGGTGCAGAGTAGGGTACCACGATAAGTTCAAGATATTCTCTCATAAAACTCTTAATTATAGAGATAAAGTATACTACATAGGTAGAAATTTCAGAATTCTTAAAAATATAAGATACTTTAAAGCTCTATATCTTTTTTAATAAACATTTCACAAAAAAGTATTGTATATCAAAGTTGTGTAGAATTTTATGGTTTACAATTTCTGATAACAATATTTTTTTCTAAAGTGAACCACTAAAAAGATATGATTGACAAACTAAGAAACCAACCAAATTTCAGGGGTTTTGGGGATGGTATGGGGGAAACACAAGGGGTGGGAGGTCGAAAACTTAGATTCTTAACCACCAGATGACTGTGTATGACATGCAAAAGAAATTGGAACTACTTCTCATTTCGCAAGTTAAAACCTTCTATTCCCTGGACTATTCATTCGAATAAAAATTACAACAACCATTCATACACAGTTGACAACAAAGACTATCCTATCAACGCACCTTATTAGGTCAACAAAAACAGATTATTTTTCTAAATCAATTTGTTATCAGACATTCAGAGATAAATCCAAACTTAAATTCTAGGAAAAATCAAATTTCATCTTTTTTAACTACACAGAAAAGGCGATAAATCACATCTACCTGTCTATTAAATTAAGCATTTACATTAGATAACAAATAAAGACTCAACAATTCCCGGAACTTTCTACGTTTAAATAGAATGTAAACAAAAACCACCTTGGCCGCTTTCTCGTATAACCCAATCATCTCCACCCCGTTACATAGACCAACAACAATTAATAAAATTTAATTACGAATGTTTATATAAAAAGAAGACCGCCCTTGTTCATCTTAATTAGGATTTTCGAAAATGTCATCCTGCCGGACGAAATAAACGAGTACCGCCTGACGTAGATGTTGCTGTTGCGGAGTCGTACACGCTACAGGTTGGTGGAATATCTTTCCGCACTCTGTTCCTGCTGGGGGAGGAGAAGAATGACCTGGTTTTCTGTGCTTGGTCCTGCATTCCCCCTATCGAAGAATGTCGAGATTCTTCGATAGGGGGAATGCAACTGTGGGCGGAAGCAGCGGCGTCGGTTGGATCATGGTGGCGGCGACAGGTGCTATAGTCGGCAGCGTAATTTGTTTAAAACCCGTTTCACGAAGTATGTATGGTCAGTTGTATTGTGCAACGTGCCTAAGAAATAAGATACCTAGATAATGAGCTTTCCATTTACACCTTAAGGTAGTGCCAAAACGTATCTAACTATCCAGTTATACTGTTTTTTGAATTAGTATTAATTTTATTCTATTATTCGTTGACAAATTGAATTTTATTACCTTATTGTATGTAGGTAAACGCAGAAAAAGAAAACTTAATTAAAGTATTATTTTTGTTATATACAAAAAAATTAACATTTTAAATAATCACAATTACAATTTGAGAACTAAAATTATCAAATGAAACACTTGGAAGTTATCGAATTGTTTGATCTATACAGACGGTCACGGGGGTGGCAAATAACTGTGACCAAATGAGTCGTAACTAATGCCGGGATGATCTCGACTCTCAACTGTAGGCTTGGATACCCCGAACAAGGGACGAGTTGCCTATCTCGGGGGTGAGATTCTGCTAACAAAAACTCTTCCATTTAGAACCCATGTGCGATATTTGAGTTGCGATTCACCGATTCTCATATATTTTGCGGATAGTTTGATTTCACCAGCAAGACTTGCTTTTAACAAAAACCAACCAGGACTTGCTTCTAACCTGTTTTTATATTATGTATGTGATTTATATTTATCGTGGTGTATTATCAATCATTTGTAACAAATTATCTTATACATTGACACAGAGACGGATCCAAGATGACATCTTGGTGAGGGCAAATGTTAGTACAGTGATGGTTGGGTATCGTATTCCGACTGGTGCAGTACACGAAGCCGTTTTTTTGGACCGTTGGCCGACACCTTTGCCCGCAGCTCTGAAGCCGTACCACAACGTGAAAGCGGAACTGACTACATTAGACAGCATACTTTTACGTGGAGAACGAGTCGTTATACCAGCTGTACTCCAGCAGCGCATTCTGGATAGCCTCCACGCGGCACACCATGGCATCACCAAGATGAAAGCCGTTGCCTACAGTTACATATGGTGGCCCGGGTTACACTCACACATACTTGCCTACGTAAAAACATGCCCTACGTGCCGCGAGAACCTGAACACGCCACGCTGCGAGTACAAATCCTGGCCTACTCCAAAGAACCACTGGCAGCGCGTTCACGTGGATTACTGCTCCTACGAGGGCCAAGACTACCTCGTTATCGTCGACGCATGGAGCCGCTGGCCGGAAATATTTACGGTCCACACCATGACAGCTGCAGAACTCATACGCCACATGCGATACGCCTTTGCTGCACACGGCATCCCCAGCCTCTTGGTATCAGATAACGGCAGTCAACTAGTCTCCGCAGATTTTAACAATTTTCTATCTCGAAATGGATGCAAGCACCTTACATCAGCCCCTTATTTCCCTCAATCAAACGGTTTAGCCGAGCGTACAGTAGGTACCTTCAAGCGCTTCCTAAAAAAATTTACAGAGGGGGATTGCCATGCCAAGATTGCCCGAGCGCTTTTTGCCATGCGAATTACACCATGCAGCGCCACGGGTGAAGCTCCTGCTCAGCGAGTATTCAATCGCTCTTTACGAACGCCTTGGGACCTCCTCAAACCATCAACTACAAAAACTCTCAAATGATGACTTATCAACACCGTTTATTCCAGGCCAACACATATCATTTCGGGACCGTCGAATAGGTGCGCCAAAGTTCTCACATGGCGTGATTCTCGAAGCATTGGGCCACAGAATGTACCGCCTTAGAGACGACGACGGCGAGGAGCACATCCGCAACAAGGGACAACTGCATCCCGGACCACCTCCTCGAAGGAGGCGCCAAGCTAAATCTAGCCCCAGTTCTACTAACACCGCCCTTCTGCTATGGGACGATGAAGACAGTGAGCAGGTAACTCAACAATCCTCATCTTCACCGAGAGAAGAGCCTCGCGTGTCAGATACATCAGAGCCTGCACCGTTAATACCTACAGAAGACGATATATCTGACCTTCGTCCACCAAGCTTTACACAACCGGACTGCTCACAGAATAGTAAACATGAATCCAGATTTCCGATGGCAACTGAAAACCAATCACCACTTGCCGCTCCGCGACCGCTACGACCAGCACGGGACGTGCAAGCGCCAGCTTGGATACGCTCAGGCGAATACGAAATTTATCTCCCACGTAGTTAACTATCTGAACATGTTCTATTTAAAGGGGGGAGGTATGTTATAACCACACTAAGGTACGCTAGCCACTTCCACTTCGAACGCGGGCGCCGGGAGGAGAGACACGGGGCGTGACTTGTAATATATATATAGAACTGTTAAGTGTAGAAGTGAAATAAAATCAAATATATATTTAGGAGATTACTCAGTCTGCTTGTAGGACAAACCACACATAATAGGGGGGAGTTCCGGGGGTCTTCCCCCTTAAAATTACGTAGAGTAACATTTTTAGTTCACCGCCTCTTTATAACAATCAAACGACAATTTGTTTCAAACTTGGGCTGTATTCTATGCAATCAATTAGGCTCTTGGAGGGGGAAATTTTCATTTGCCCCTCCTGTGGATCCCGTCCCTGCATTGACAACAGTTCGAAATTATTGACAATTAAAGTAAAGGCCGCTTGACATGGAGCAATACAACGCGCAAGAACTTGCAGAAAGAAATTGCAAGGTCAAATCCTTGCATGCAATAAGCATTGCATGGTATTTGACATGGTGCAATTCTATTTCAATTGCCACATGTCTGCCAACAGAAGAAACATATGGATTTGTCAACAAAGTAGTTAACCTCAAATGAAAATTAAATTTTGATTGCTTGAAGAAACATGAAAATTACAAGAATAAATAAGATTAATAAAAACAAGTAATGAGTGCGTCTCTCAGCATCATAGTTGCCGCCGCTGTATTTTACTAGGTTGGTGACACAAAAACAACTAGATTTATCCCTAGAATTGCACGATTCATGCAAGAAAAATAGCACCGGTCCTATAAAAATTGCATGCAAGTCTCTTGCAGCAATTGATCAGCTGGCTTTGAACTGCGCATGCCTTTCGCAATTTTTCTTGCAACTTGCATGCAATTGCAATTTTTATTGCTCCATGTCAAGCGGGCTTAACTGATCAAAAGGTTCAATATACGCATTATACTATTAACCCAATAGGTATATGGTTTTATTTTGTGTTCTTTCTGCACTGTACCATAGTGTACTTACACTATGACTGTACCTACTTCAGGTAATCGCGTTGTTTGCAATTAACGTAAGGGGGCGCAGCTTTAGACACGTGCCACTGTTTGATTTGAAATTTAAATGGAATCTGTTTAGTTTTGGAGGGAATAGCCATTCGGGTGGCCGTTTTTAAACGAGTGAGTACGACACCTAGTCCTTTACAACGTAAGGAATCAGGCCATTTTTGAGTGGTTTGTATTACAGTGCTGATGTTCAGAGTTCGTGTTTTTCTCGTTTTTTGATAGCGCGGGAGCTTTAGACTTGAGTACCTACCTACATCACAATACTTCTAATTATCAAATATCACTTCCGATTCGCTGTAGAAATCAGAATCATCAGATTCAGCAACTATGTTATATGGATCTTCAGTTACCTTATCAAAATCCATAAAACTTTCTTCACCAGACCAGGGTCTCGTACGGACAAAGATGAAACCGAAGATGACCTTGATTTCTCCACTTCATTCCTAGTCTTACCTATAAGTTCAAAGCTATGTAAGGTCATCGTGTTCGATGCATTTGAACCTCGACGACAATACATTTGTACATTGTAGTAAGTAGTTGATTGTAGCGACATAAAAAGTGCATGCAAACGATAATGCGAAACTAAAATCACTTTATGTGTACCTACACTACACAGATAGTCGTGCTTCGTTAAAATGATAGTGCACGCATTGATTGTGTGTATACATTGTGAAAATGTTAATAAAATCTTATGTGCTGTAGTATGGGTAATCACTTTTGGAATGGTGTCTGTGTCCTTTTAAGAAAAATCAAACGACCCCGACAAGTGGAATTTTGACGAATCCGGTAAGTACAAACTTACTGCGAGGATAGGTAATTAAACACGTGAATGTTCTGAGAGCATCTACCGAGTGTTTTTTTTGTGTTCTGGCAAAGTTGGATGAACCCTTCAATTTATATACTGCGCGATAGTCAGCCCGTGTGGCGCAGTTCAGTTAAAGCTGGACTATGGTACTAAGGGTCCCTGGTTCGAATCCGGGTTCGGGCATGAATATTTGTAAATGCACTACACATTTACAAATTGGGTTGGTAGAGCAGCCTTGGCTGAAACTCTCAAAAATAGGGGCAAAATAAAATTTTAAAAAATAAAATAAAATAGTATAGGAACAAGTTTCATTAAGGGCTTATTTGCCGTATTTATTTTGCATGTAAACTATTTGCCTCATCCGGCACTGCAATTTTAAATTACCCTATACTGACAGTTGGCAACTCTGGGAACGTCGGACGTTCCGTACCACATTCAAAGCACGGTAGCGGTCGGTAGTAGAGTGGTGCACATGGGAGTCCTAGGAAGTTGTGTTAAACTATGGCGATTCTTTTATATGGTGGGATGTCAGATACAATCGGGAAGGGAATTGAACAAAACAAAGAGTTTTGTATGTGAGGAAATACAAGAAAAATGATATATTAAGTACAAACAAAGGCTAACGATACAGCCACGAATCGAAACTGTATGGAAATTGACCTATTTCTTTTAAAACGTGAAAAGGAAAATAGCCCCCCCCCCCCACCACAATATTAATTTTATATCGAAAAATCCCATGTCCAAAATAGTACTAAGCTATTTTCAAGTGGTCACTTGTTATTTACTAATTTAACAATCCCTCTAACTAACTTGTTGCTCTTAACCGGCCCGTGTGGCGCAGTTCAGTTAGTTGAAGCTGGATCGCGGTACTAAAGCCCCTGCTTCGGGTAAGGAATGTATAGTGGGTTGTGTTGGTAGTGCAGCCTTGGCAAAAAATAAATAAATAAAATAATTTCAACTCAGAAGATATTTTCGTTACTTAATATTGAATTCAAATGAAGAAAAAATGTTATTTCGTTCTAACTGAGCTAAATATAAAAAATGATTTGCATTGGGAAACTTTCTTTCAAAAAAGGATTTTCAAACAGGTTAAAAGTGAGCCTACCGAGTCTTTTAAGGAACAATTTCACCTTACTAATTTACACGACAAAATTCTGTACCATCAGTATCTTTAAAGAGATCTGTATATATTAACTACAATGGATGGAAAGACAGACTTTTACCTTATTTATAAAACGCTAAAACTACCCTTCATGTCGTTCAACCTTGGAATCTTGGATCAGTTCCAACAGAAATGTCGCATAACATTGGATTCGGAATTCGGGTAACGAGAGGGTTTGTTGATTTCGCTTGATATTAGGTAATCTAAACGAGACACATATTATTTGCGTACACATTATTGTACTACGGCGGGTGAATGACACTGACGTCACTTAGCTAAGGGTACGTTCCACTTAACGCCCGCAACGACCACGACGCCCGGCTGCCGTTCCACATAACGACCACAGTCGTTATGGTCGCAATCGCGACGTCAGATATGACGTCATTACTAGCGACCGCAACGAGCCCACGGCGCTCGCCTATCGTATTATACCTGGGCCAGCGTGGGCGTTCTAATTTTATAACCTTACATTCTTGACAGGAGACATTTCTAGAGACATTTAACTGTCAGACACTGATTGTTTGAACACGCATGCGTTGCAAATTTTTCGTTTTCGCTATGGAGAAAATATAATTACGTGTTTCAGAACGTAACCTTGTGGTGGACATTACACTATGGATGTTCTACATGCACAAACTGGTAAGTATATATGCTGATTCGTGAATGTTAGTTATTTGTTAAGGAAAATTCTGCTCTAACACAATTTTCTTTATTCTAGATCTTAGATTTGCAACTAGTTTGCTGCAAAGTGCTTTACCAGGGAATGCGAATGAGACTCGTATAAATGGTAATGCAACGATTAATGAAAATGCATGTTAGTTTTGAATGAAGAAGAGAAATTATTTTCGAAGCAGCATTCCCAGAAGAAATTCTGGGGAGAAGTGTTCATTATCATCGTATTAAGTATGGCCGCAGCATTTATGATAGAAATTTAAAAGTCGTCTTCAATATTTTATTAACAAGAAGCAATATCTTGTGTAAAGCGAAGAAGTATATGTGTCAATAATTGGTACTGAAAAATAAAAAAATATTTACTAACTTAATGTGACTTTTCATAATCCATCCCACTTTGTATCCTTTACGCATTATGATTTCCTCAACGGCGTCCATGTTGGAAAACTCACGCGTGACGTCACACCGCACTCAAAAGCGTTCCACTTAAGGGTTCGCCCACAACGCCTCTAAGCTAGTGGAACGATAAAACCGCGGTCGCGGTCGTGATCGTTGTGGGCGTTAAGTGGAACGTACCCTATATAGTTCCATTTACTATCTGAAAATTCAACCAGTGTATTTGCACGGGTAATATTTGCGTTATTCATGCCACGCGATAATTGTTTTATTCGCGCCAATTTACGTTTATTTAATAACGTATAAATTCAATTCATATTTAGCACCTTCGACGCAAGTTTTTTCTATTTTCACACCACAAAATTATTTACTACTGGCTATACACGCGATTTCTGCCAATAATTTCCACGGCTGGTCGACGTCATTTTTCTGGTTCGAGACAAATTCATGTACGTAACACGCGCTTGTCCGTGATTTCTCCGAGCGCTTTCGCTACTCGTCTGGTCCACCAGGTAATTAATTTTGTTGATTATCACGTTATTTCATCCGCGAGACCTAACCGTGGTCTCTCGCTGACAGCTTAACGCTTAATCCTCAGAAACAAACTCTCTTTCTCGTAATCTCCACTCCCAATTCGCCAAAAACACCTACAAAATGGCGCTAATAGGTTTAACCAATCAACTTTTTCCCACTGACCAATCTTATCATATTAAAAGTCATTAATCAGAAATTACCAAAGTTTAGAATTGTTAACTCACATCCTGCGTCGGGTTGTAGCACTTCAGAAAATGACACGTATCACACACACTATTTTATCGCTCGTTATCGACCGTCAGTCTGTCGTCAGAACATCCCATTTAACCGGTCACGACGCATCCGGTAATTCTTGATTTTCCAAAATATAGAGCGCCAATTTTGTTGCGAAACTATCGACTTGAGAAAATAACAAGATTTTGGATTTTCAGCATTACGAGTGGTATATTCCTCGAAAAACAACAAATCTTAAATATCCCGAAACGAAGTGTTCACATGTGTCAGCTGAAAGGAATCATAGGGCTCAACGTGCAATCTTGCAGTTCAGTTCTGCTCCGACTGTTTCTACTATCTCGTTCCCTCAAGTATATTAATTTCTGAATCCCGTAACAATTTTTTATGAGTGGTTAGGGTTAACAATAATATCCATTTTAAGCTCTTTTGGTACGCACAAACATCTCTTCTAACATTATTACAGCAGAAAATCATATTATCTTTACCTTCAACACAGAAATTATTTATGGCCTGATAACGTAGAGTTCTTAAATAATCTTGAACCTACTTCGTACATGTGATGTGTATCTGTTTAACAAATATGTGACATATGTACAGTACGTTGGAGATCTTTCAGTTGAAAAGTGTAGAGAAATACTTAATCTCTGGTAAGCTTGCATAGCTAAACTATATTTGCGAAAAACTGGAATCGATTCGGGAATAGTCCTCTTGAAGGCGACAGCAAAATATATCTACCTTGAAAAACCAAACACTTTATCATTTAGTTAATATAAATGCCTCTGAGTCAAGTCCTTTACCTTGGTCAACGACTCACCTCCTCGTGATACCATTCTACTTGACACCATCACACAAAGCACTAATATTTTCATGTTGCAGATTTGTAGCTGATCAATATGGAAGATCCCCAACTGGTATTCTCATGGATAGACTATACCGTTTTCATTGTTGTGGTCTTCTTCAGTGCCGCAATCGGAATATATTTTGGAGTCTTTGCCAAAAGAAAACTGACCACCGGCGAATATCTCCTCGGCGGTCAAACTATGAACTATTTGCCAGTAGCATTCTCGCTAATATCCAGGTGAGTTGCGCAGCGTGGCAGCACTGCGATTTTCTTCTTCCAGCCACATATCTGGAGTTACAGTGCTGGCAGTACCTGTTGACGTGTACAAGTTTGGCTCCAACTACATCTGGTTATGTCTGACGATAATACTGGTCTGCATTCTTACCTACTATGTCTACTTACCCGTCTTTTTCGAACTGAGACTGACAAGTATGTACGAATACCTATCGATTCGTTTCGATCGCAAAATCAGAATGTTGGCGTCTTTTCTATGCATTTTGTTCGCCGCATTTCATAATCCGATCGCCCTGTATTTGCCAGTGATTGCGTTTACACAGGGTAAGTCCACAATCCAAAATCCTCCATTCAATCACTGGATAATTTTTAGTAACAACTTTCAACACGCATCTCGTGCTGTATGTAGTTGGTTTGGTTTGCGTGCTTTACACCGCAATTGGCGGCATTAAGGCGGTTATCTGGAGCGACGCTCTTCAGTTTTTCGGAATCGTTGTGTCTAGCCTTGTGGTTTTATGCTTTGGAATAAAATCTTCTGGAGGTTTCGAAACGCTTTGGAAGGCAAATAATGAAACCGGTCGCTTCGACATATTTGAGTACCAACCAAACGGTTACAAGTGCGTCTAATTATTGGTGGCAGTTTCAGTATTGATCCTACAATAAGAGATGGTTTTTGGCAACTAGTAATCGGCGGTACAGTCCAGTGGTTATCCATTCTGTGTCTCAGTCAGCAGTCCATGCAGAAGTACTTGTCCGTTCCAACAATCGTGTGTGCTACAAAGTAAAGCTGCATCGCCCCGTAGTCCATTGTTAGTAGCAGTTGGTTTCAGAGTAATAATCTTTGAATGTATTGGGGTTGTTGCGCTGAAAGCTATGAGCGTCTTTTTGGGCAACGCCATGTATGCTAGATTTGCGGACTGTGATCCATTGCAAACGAACCACGTACAGCGAGATGATCAGTTGGTTCCGTATTTTGTTTTACAAACAGCACGTCACATTTCGGGATTACCAGGATTGTTCACTGCAGGGATCCTTAGTGCATGCCTAAGGTAACATTTGAATTTATTTTAATCAAAAACCTTAGACCATATTCAAAAACACACTTGTTACACGTTTAACGATTTATTACAGAATGGCACATCAACCATTCTGTTTACGAGTATAATGGTGGGTTTACACAATCATTAGCATTAGTTCACTATCATCGTAGGTTTGTTTAATGAAATTGTAGAATGTGAAATTTGCGTTGTTTAAAATTAAGGAACATCTGGTCGAGTGCATTTGTGCTATCCGGTCGTGTGCGCAGGCGCTGAAAGCAAAAGGATGCTTGTCACGATTTGGCGTTGCATTTGAAATTTGCGGAAGTAGGAGTACGATGATTTAGTGGAAGTGTAGCTCTTTTAAATAGGAAAAATAAGGAAGAGATGGGAGCTGTTAATTTCGCGACGGGAAAAGAGCGTGTACGTTTCTGTTCGCTAATTATGTCAGGTAATTGGCCTTTTTGCTTATTTGAAAACGCAATCAGAACAATCTGTGCAGATGCAGTTAAGTTAAAAATAAATAAATAAATTAAACAAATATAGCAAACGAGCTCCTGGGTATGGCTATAGCATGTGCAAAACCAAATTTTAAACCTGATGTTAGTTTTGCTTCTATTTAAAGTGTATATGTATGAAATTTCATTTGAATGCCTCCATAAATAAGAAAGTTGGCACTGCGCATGCCCAAAACGAAATTTTGAAACTGGGGTAAAATTTGGTTTTATTCCAAGTGCCTATGTATCAAATTTTATTTAAATACCTTCATAAATAAGAAGGTTTGCAATTCGGTCTGTAAATGGTCGAGATGTGCAAAGGGCACTGTGAATGCTGATCGATTAGGCTCAACTTTTGGAATTGTGTTTTGTATGGCTAAAGCTATGCGCATATTGAATTTCATGCAATTCGGTTCATAACTAACGGAGATGTCAAAAGGGCCTACTTTATTTTTTGGTCTAGATTGCCAATTTTTGAACTCCGATCTACAAATTTGATAAAGAATCCACCTGCGAAATTTCATCGTAATCGGCCATTCGTTTATGAGTTATCGTGCTAACGGACGGACGGACGTACGGACAGACACCACAAAATTATAAACTCGCTAGGAGCTCGTTAATAAAAAAATAAATAAATAAATAAATAATTAATAAAAAAACTTTTATAATTCAAATTGTAATAGCGTTCGCGCTTTTTTAACTATTCTATGATGTTTATATTCTATGGTTTCTGGGACATTTGGGAGTTAAGAGGGGAAAGAAAAAAAATGCGGTGGTGAGAGAGAGTTAGTTACTTGTTTGAATTTTCTTAATAACAACATATTAAATAAAGAAGTTTTTATTTGTGAAAAATAGCTAACATAAATTTCAGAAGTGGGATTTTATTGGGATCAGTAGATGACCAATGTATGTTCTGGACGCCCTCGTACGCCCCTCCCTTTCAGGTTCGTAAAGCGGTCCAACAGCTTTTTCAATTGGTCCAACAGGTTCGTGAAGCGATCCAAGAGCTTTTTCTACTGGTCCAACAGCTTTTCCACAACACGTTTCAACAGCTGTGTGAACTAGTACCGGTTCTCAAATATGTTAGACCGCTTCACGAACCTGTTGGACCAATTTAAAAAGCGTGCTCTTCTCTGATTGGCTGTGGCGTCATGGTCCAGAACATACATTGGTCATCTACTGGGATCAACTTAGATTGTACACGGTGGATCTAATGATTACATGGTAAGCGTTTTAGTGTCGCAAAGTGCTAGAGTAATAGTGGGTGCAAGTGTTTGTAGTAGTTCGCATTAATTCCGTACAGTTCAAATGGATGGAGAAGCGAATACTTTAGAAGAATTCCAGTCTCATCTGATCGCGATGGAATCGGGAGCAGCTGAAAAAAGTGAACCCATTTGACAAGATGGCGCCAGATCCGTCGTACGACCAGCGGAACTCATGTAAACTAAGAGCTAAATAACGCAAAAACTCGACGCATTCAAGTTTAAAAGGAAGATTACAAGTAACAGAGTGGCGACAAATAAAGGCGGCAGCGAAAGAGCAATCAAGGTGGATCCGAAACAGGGTTGCCATTGTCTTTCCTCGCACATGCGCTCATCTATCGCTTAGCACACGTTCCAGAAATGCCCGATGATTCCCGACTTTTGAATTTCTTAACATGTTAGATGTTTGATTTCGTTTAAATAATTGTTTTGGTAATTGCAAAAAATTACGTATTAAAAGATTAAGTTTATCTCGTGTTTTTTCCGGTCGTATATTAGAAGTTTCCTTATCCCTGCAAAGCTATAATTTGTTTCAAGATAAGGACATTTTATCAATCAAATAGGGCGAAACTCCCAATTGAAAATAGCACGTCGAAACGTATACGCTCTTTTCCAACCGTCGCGAACCAGCCAGCTGGCAGCCTCCTGCTTGCAGTATCTAACGAAACACCAAATCCATAATAAAACAAACCTCCTTTTCCGATTTTTTTACAGATAAAACGCCAATCATAATTAGCGTTGATAACAGAACGTGTCTCCACTTACGCTGAATTAATGCGCACATTCTTAAACAACTGCATAATTTTAGGTGAAACCAAACTTACCAATTTTATTAACAATTTAAGCTAAATGTTGGAACTAAGTACCTGTTGTTGTAAGGATTGCTTTCGTCTCAACTCCGCAACACCATAAACTACGAATTATACTCTCGTATTTCTTCCAGCTCTTTTTCATCATCTCTAAATAGCGTAGCTTGTATTATCTACGAAGACTTGTTACTTCCGTTCCTGCCCAAAGACATGACGGATCAAAGAGCGAGCAACATTTTGAAGAGTATCGTCGTTATGTTTGGTATTCTTTGCATTCTACTGGTCTACTTGATAGAAAACGTCAACGGTATATTTCCTTTATCCAATGTCCTACAGGCGGTCACCTGCGGTCCGATTATGGGTTTGTTTACTTTAGGGATGCTATTCCCGAGCGCAAACGCCGAAGTAAGTAATAGCAACCTCCTGACCTCGCACTCAATCTTTAGGTACTTTCAAGGGAGCGCTAGCTGGTGGAATCGCCGGACTTGCATTTGCGTGTTGGGTAGTAATCGGAACGAACTGGTATAGAATGTCGGGATTACTACGAGACCCCAAGAAACCGATGTCGCTTAGTGGATGCCAATTCAATAGCACTGCCATAGTGTAATTGGGTACTTTTACATAGACTGTCTAAAATATAGTTCGTTTTACAGCACACCATCTCCAACGTCTGACCAGATTTTTTACTTATATCGTATTTCCATGTGGTACAACAGCCTCATGAGCGCAATTATTGTAATTGTGTTTGGACTTCTGATAAGTTGGTTGACGGGGAGGAAAAACAAACCAATTAGAACCGAGCTGTTGAGTCCATTAGTTCGTAGTTTGATCAAGGGCGAGAAGAAAACAGAGCTCGATGAGGAGCGGAAACTTCAAGATGGCCATTAGACTTGCTAGGACCCGTAGTGATCATAATTTGGAGCACGTATACATATTTCCATCCACTCCCCCTCCAGCTTCACCTTTGTATAGCAAATTTAAAATAAACTTTTGCTTCAGTAGCATTACAGTTTAGAACACGCTATGTATGTAAATACCCTGTATCGGTTGAAAATGAATTTTAAGGAACAATAAATGAATTATGTCTGCTTAAAATGATACTTACCAGTTACCACACACTTGAAATAAACTACGTAAACTACAAAAACGTCGACGTTTGACAGCAATGATAGAGACGTGAGAAATGGGCATCATGCATGTGTATGTGTATGGAGAGGGCGATTATTTCCTTTTTAATGTTTGTCTTTTTTATATAATTTATTATTAGTTAATATTTATTTTATTAATTTTATTTATGTTATTCATTTTATTTATTTTATACCCAGAACATCTTTTGCAATGTGACCACATTTATTGGAGTTAAAAAACGAATAAATCATTAAATGTTTGTCCGTTCTTCCTCTAATTAGAGCAGGCGCTAACTAACAAATTTCGTGCATTTCTTTTCTTAGAATCAAACTTGAATTTGAAGTTACTACGAGGTAGATTGTCCCAAACTAAAGGTCACGTGGAATGTCGGAAGTTGTACAACGTCGGTCCGGGATGGTGCTGTTTCGAAGGTGATTTGGCAAGCCTGTATCTAATTCAAATACATAATTATCTGTTACAGTACAAAGTTCACGGCATTTTCCATACATGTGGAACGTGATGAGTACTGAGGTTTGATAATATAAGATTAAAAAAAGATGTTGACAATTAGTAAAAATGAAAAATGATGTAACGTGTATAATTTGCAAAGATTTAATTTTATGTTTTACCCTGTAAATATGCTATTTACCAACGCGATACATCATGGTATTCATGGTGGTGCGTGCGCATTCGTTTCATTTCCGGTAAAACGCAGAACGTACTTTACGGCGTTGAAAGGTTCCACCCTGTATATACAACTTACGACGATACATACAACCAACCATGTAACTTTTAGGAGGGGAAAAGCTGCCTGCGCTATCTAGAAAGCACGAATGTGGGTTACGTTTCGCATCTTGTCTTGAATGGCGGTTGTGTACGCGTCGCTCCATAAATGTTTGTTGTTATTTTGTGTTTTTTAATCCAGGTAGTAATTTTTGCCTTTCTTTATATCGTATTTGTGTTTTGTATGCCGCATTTTATATTTTTTGTTTGAATCTTTGTTTTTGAAATTTAGTTGGTTAACCGCCATGCAGAATCATATGTGATACCGTTACGCTATTGTTTGTAATTGTTTACGTTTTTGGTCTAACGCTTGCTTAATTCAAGTTTATTAATGTTGATTACTTGGTCTTGTCCCTGAAGTAACATTCATATAAGTATTGATCATTTTATTTTAATATGTGGAAATTACCGATTCGTTTGATGTATGTACTGACTTGTTGTTTGTTACTAACAATGTTCTCCGCGAATGAAGTAGTCACGGGGGTGGTAAAAACTGTAACCATTTGAAGTACGACACCTAATTCCGTGATTGTCTTCGACATTCAACTGTAGGCTCAAAACCCCGAAACCAGGGGCGGGTTACTCATCTTGCAGGAGCGGGATTACGCTAATCAAAGCTCTTCAGTTTAGAATGTATGTGCGATAAATGAGTGGCGATTCAGTAATTTCAACATATCGTGTTTTTAGTTAAATTTGCCTACAAGGCCATGTAATTCTCCAACTTGCTTTTAACAAAAGGATTTTATTGCACCAAAGATGAGTCACATCCTGTGTATTTCACCCTTTCCTAGAATCTTGGTACCTGCTTACCTGACCCATAATTCCCAAAACTTGTTTTTAACCTATATGTTACCTCTTGAAGTTTACCTGCTACTTTTTGTGATGTTACAATTTTGTTACGCATTCACATCATTACAAACAATTAATTTTACAACACAATTTGATATTAAGTTGAAGGCTGGTTTTTTTTATTGGTAAGTTATTTTTTTCCCAGCCTATTTCTATTTTCTATTATGTTGTATCTGGAGGCTTACGTCATCTTTACGGGTGATTTTAATATTCCAGAGTATTTCGCCTGTAATAGTAAATCTACGGGATCTGCTGTATTAGGGAGTGAAAAGTACGTGCTATTAAAAAATTTTCTATAAATTTTCAATAAAGTTGTCAATATAAATAATCGCATTCTTGATCTTATTATCGTACCTAAAACGCTAACATGTGATGTTATGCAGGACATTCAGCCTTTAGTGAAGGTAGATTGCCATCACCCACCCTTAATGTCTTTGTTGCAAGTAACTAGCAAAGTCAAATCAATAAACTTCCAACGGAAGTTAACACCGTCTTACAATTTTAAGAAGGCTAATTATTTTGGGTTGTATACTGCTATGGCCAACATCGATTGGGAAGTCCTTTATTCTTGTGTTGATGTCAATACTGCTTGTAAATATTTGTACCAGAATGTGTATTCCACCTTAGACCAATTTGTCCCAAAGACAGCTGGAAGCAGAAACCAATTAAAGTATCCTCCTTGGTTTAACGGTGATATAGTGCGACAATTACGTATTAAAGAAAGATCCAGAGCGCTATACATAAAAACCAGGAAAGTGAGAGACAAAGAATCATTTCAAATAGAACGGCGGGAATTAAAGCGAATGATTAATAACGCCAAGAGTTCTTATATCAACTGCACCGAACAAACTTTGAAACAAAATCCAAACGCCTTATGGCGACTTGTTAATTCCATGAAGAAATCTACGAGGATTCCAGGGGAAATGCGATTTGGTACCGAAATTTTGACTTCTCCAGGAGGTATTGTTAATGGGTTTGCTAGGCATTTCCAAGACATATTTACACCACTAATCAATACGGTCCAAAAGCTGCCCAACAAATCACTAGACTACATGTGCTTTACTCTAGTTAGCGAGGAAGATGTCATTAAGTCTCTGAAGAAACTTAAGTCAAAAAGCACCGCTGGATTGGATGGAATTCCATCGTTCATTCTAAGGGATTGTTGGCCGGTCTTAGTGAAACCTCTAACCCATTTATTTAACCTTATCATTCGTACATCGGAATTTCCGGTAATGTGGAAGTGCGCTAAAGTGATACCAATCCTGAAATCGGGAGATCCAGCGGACATTACTAACTATAGACAAATATCTCTGCTCAATAATTTTTCGAAAGTGTTTGAGTGCGTATTACACGAAAAAATCTTCACTTCTGTCATGAACTTCTTATCGAAGGATCAACACGCATTCATCCCGAGGCGATCTACTTGTACGAATTTGGTCAATTTTACCCAATATGTATCTAACGCAATGGATGTTAACAAACAGGTAGATGTATTTTTTGCAGACTTTAGTAAGGCATTCGATAGACTTCAGCATCCCATTTTAATAAACAAGCTGCGTAATATGGGTGTAAATCAAAACCTTATTGATGTTGTCTCATCATATTTGGCCAATAGGAAACAGTGTGTCGTTGTAAATGGGTACACATCTTTTGCATATGTGTCACCAAGCGGTGTTCCCCAGGGTTCCAATTTGGGGTCACTATTGTTTTCCATTTTTGTTAATGATATTGCATCTATTTTTAAATGCAACTCACTAATATATGCGGACGATTTAAAAATATTTACTGATATAAACAGTGCTGATGATTGTAAAGTGTTGCAAAGGGATCTTGAGTTATTGTTGGGGTGGTCTGAGGAGAACAGTTTGGAACTAAATTAAAAAAAATGTTTTGTGATGACTTTCTCTAGAAAGTTGAACAACATCTGTTATGAATATGACTTCAGAATTATGTTGTAGGGAGAGTGCGTGAAATTAGGGACTTGGGTGTCACATTAGACCAAAAATTGACTTTTCTAAGTCACATTGATAAATTATGTACAGATTGTATTAAAGTCCTGGGTTTTATAACTAGAAGTTGCAAATTGTTTAAATCTAGTGATGTATTGCTGAAATTATATAATGCGTTTGTTGACTGTAAGTTAATGTATTGTGCAGTGTGTTGGTCTCCCACTAAGGTCACCTACATGAAAAAGATTGAATATGTACACAAACGTTTTCTGAAGTACCTACCTTTACTTTAAACAATTTGGCGTTTATCCAATTCAAGGAACGTCGTATGAATCCTTAGCAGAATTGTTTGAAATCAATATAATGCGACACAAATATGATATACACAATGCACTTTATTTGTTTAAATTGCTGCATAATTTGATTGATGACGTGCGTATACTATCACAGATTAAGTTGAGGACACCTAGATCTGGTTTAAGGAATTATAATATTTTTTATTGTCAAAAGCCTAACACTTATCATCAAGCAAATTCTCCTCTTCATAAAATGGCGAAAATTTGTAATCAAATATTATCTTGTAATATAAATGTGGATATATTTAATGATAGCTATGGCCAGTTTTTGAAGAATGTAATTAATCACTTTAACAACTAAGGACGTGCCCTTTACTGTCTTTTGCCATCTGTCAATTAAGTATGTTAATACTGCTATTGTCTCGGACTGTTGTTCACTAATATTGCCCTATAATTGGTGTTATCACTGTTGGGATAATAAACTTTATTATTATTATTATTATTATTATTTTGATTCGGCGAACTACCATTTTCAAAGTTTATTTTTGCAATGTAATTTATTTTGGAATTTCCAAACTTTTACAATCATTAATAATTGCGATCATTATTAAACAAACTTGTCACAATTTCAGTGTTCTATTTAACGTTCCTTCCCTACTGTGCTTCAGGTCAAAGCGTTGTCTACAACTAACGTAAGGGGGTCCTGTCTTAGATGTTTGATCACGTGCCACTTTTCAAATTTAAGCGGGATCTTGGTTAGGTTTCGGGGGAATACTCCTTCGGGTGGCCATTTTTAAACGTTGCCGGGTTGACTTTATTTCCGTGTTCTTGTAGTGTGAAGTTAGTGTAGAACTTGGGGGTTAAGTACGCTACACTGTGTTTAGCGTCCTTGGAAGCGCGCTCATTTATCAAGATGCATAAGCCATTTTCATGAATTTTATCACCTAAAGGATGCTGGGAATTTATAGATGTTGGGGAAGGAATCTGAGCTTACAAAGTAAGGCCATGTAATTGTCCATCTTGCTTTTAACAAAAGGACTTTATTGCACCAAAGATGAGTCACATCCTGTTCTCTTTCTTAGAATTTAGGTACCTGCTCCTACCTGACCCATTGTCCCCAAAAACTTGCTTCTAATCTTGAGTGTAACCATTGTAACCATTGTGACATTTACTATCTTTACAAAATATTTTGTTAACTAACTTTTGGACTGCATTAATCAAACTGCGAGGTTTTTCTATGTCGTACTCTTTTTAACCTTAGCAGTTACTTTTGCGAGAGTACGACACCTTTTGGCTTTGCTTGCTTTGTTTATATTAATGTACATCAACGAAATTTCCGGGTTTTCACAATCATAATAATTACGATCATTATTAAACAAACTTTTCACAATTTGAGTGTTTTATTTTACGTTCCTTCCCTACTGTACTTCAGGTCAAAGCGTTGTTTACAACTAACGTACGGGCCCCCTGCCTTAGATGTTTTATCACGTGCCACATTTCAAATTTAAGCGGGATCTTGTTTAATTTTGGAGGGAATCTTCTTTCGGGTGGCCATTTTTAAACGTTGTCGGGTTGACTTTATTTCACTACAAAGTAAAGCGGTTTTTTTCCTTTTAATTTATTTTTTTACCCAATTAACAAGAAGAATATATAATGGAAGAGTTACATGCAGCGACACATATTTTATTTTAGTTTTAAGCCAATACCGAGGCCAATATCGATACCTACTGATTCAATGTTGCGAAGAACACATTTCGCTGTATTGAATGCGACGTCACACAAGTTTTGGTCCAAAATCTCTCCAAAACATTTATCATATATGGTGCTTGGTATCCCAAGAATTTCCATAGACTTTTGCTGATCAAACTTTTTTTCTTGATCTTTAAAAATTCCCACAGACGTTCCCACACATTTCAGGAAGCATTTAAAATTATCGTCCTCTGGAAACTCCATGTTTAATAAGGCGTTCATTCCCAAATCGGCGACGACTTTGCTTTCGAGAATACATTTCGCCTTGTGCGGTAGAATAGCAGCTTCATATTTGAGCCGCGTCTGCGCTGGGATGTTAAATTTCTAAAACTGAATTTTAGGACTACAAATACAAGGGATGTTATACTTACAAAGCTAAGTGCGAAGGAGAAAAGTGCACAAAGGATGACGACGACCTTCATTATCACCACGTCTGGTCAGTTTAATTTTTAAACACAACCTGAATTGGTTCGTTTCGTTAATATACCTACCGGTTTATCTACCAGTATCCAGTTTTAGACTAGGTACTTAAGGACCAGTTTATTGCGTATCTCCATCAATATCATTTAATGGTGACATTGGGTAATCAGGTACTTACACTATCGTTGTTACCCAAATGTTATTGTGTTAACCGCATAAAAATAGTACCTACCTATACCTAAAGGAAAACAATTAAAATATTTTTTGATTGTTTGATAGTTTTTGATGTTCCTAAAATAAAATCTTGATTTTGTCGGATTAGGTTTTGGTTTTGGCGAAGAGGGTTATTGAAACAAGGAAAAGAAAATGAAGAAAAAAATGTGGCAAATCCAAAAGGTTATTGTAATTTTTGTCAAAGCTACAGTCACACAAAATTGTTTATTTTAGAAGCAGTTTGGAGGAGATTAATGTAATCAAAGCTGAGCAATCTAAATTTCGAAATCAATTTATCTTATTTTGAAGTAAATTCCTTCCATTTATTGAAAAGATTACCTACACATACACGTGTAGGTGCTACAATCTATATAAATAACAAGATACGAAAAATCGCATGCGATTTTGAGTAAGAGATTTTTTTCCACTCAGCTTGCATTCGGAAACCAGACTGTTATTCGGCTCATATTCAATAGCACTGATCCTTGAACTTCCGAGAGTGGAAAACAAAAGTGCGTTACTAACGAAATATCGCGTAGACGAAGACTGCTACAGGATATCTTAAAGTTAGAAAGGATACACCGAAGCGGAAATAACGAACCGGCGAAATTTCAGAAAAGAAAGCAGCAGGAGGTAAAAAGTGTTGCAACCGGCGCTTCTTCAACCAACCGAAACAGTTTGAAAGGTGGAACGCAAATATAACACATTTAGTGAATCTGAAAAAGAAAGTTTATTGAATAATTTACTAAAATGTTACACAGTATGCATTTAAAGCCAAAGAAATGCCGCATGTTCCCCTAGGACAAAAGACTCGAGCTGAAAAAAATTTCGAAACATTGTTCACATATTTATATAAGGGGGTCCGTTAACTTAGCACCACCATTTCAAATTTCTGGCTAAAGATAGATTGCGCTAGAATCTCTATGGCTAGCGCCAGCTACCGCCACTTTGAGTTCAGCTAGCGCCATTACAGATTTTGCAGAAAAGCTCTTGACTTTCGGGGGGTGCTGTGTTAACGCTAGCACCACCATTGCGTCCGTATCACTTCCAAAAGCAAGCGCTGTGTTCGTCAGACCTAGCGCCAGCTAGCCCCACAAATTTTAGAGCTAGCGCCACCCCCCAATAGTGCGGGGGGCAATTTTTCCTAGCACCACCATTTTGTTTTTTCGGGTAAAATTTTGACGTTCTGTGTTCTGCCGACCTAGCGCCAGCTAGCGCCACAAATTGCAGAGCTGGCGCCCAATCCCCAACATTGTGGGAGGTCCTTTTTTTTATATTACCACCGGTTTGTTTTTTCGTGTATAATTTTGCTATTTTGTGTATTGCTTTTTTACTTTAAACAGAACGATCAATCCAAAAAGTAAAGGATTTCAAATTAAAATAATTGGTCTATTATTTCCGACCCTAAAAGGGACAGATTTGCACATTCGGGTTTAAAAATGGTAAAGAGTTTGACCATCCCAGATGCGGTGTCTGTCCGTTACCACAATATCTCGATAACGAATGGACCGATTACGATGAAGTGTTGTAGTTGGATTCTTTATCAAATTTGTAGATCGAAGTTCGGGAATTGGTAATGTATCCCAAAAAATAAAGAAGGCCCTTTTGACATCTGCGTGAGTTTTGAACCGAATTGCATGAAATTCAATATTCGTATAGCTTTAGCTATACAACACGCAATTCCAAAAGTTGAGCCTAATCTATCAGCATTCACAGTGCCCTTTTCGCATCGACGTGTAAATAAGTATAGAAAACGAGCTCCTGGGTATGGCTACAGCATGTGTAAAACCAAATTTTGAACTTGGTGTTAGTTTTGCTTTTAGTTAAATAAATAAGAAAATTGGCACCGCACATCATGCACAAAACCAAATTTTGAAACTGGCGTTAAATTTACTTTTATTCCAAGTGGCTATGTATCAAATTTCTTTTAAATGCTTCCATAAATAAGAAAGTTTTCAATCCGGTTTGTAAATGGTCGAGATGCGAAAAGGGCACTGTGAATGTTGATCGATTAGGCTCGACTTTTGGAATTGCGTTTTATATGGCTAAAGCTATACGCATATTGAATTTCATACAATTCGGTTCATAACTGACAGAGATGTCAAAAGGGCTTTCCTTATTTTTTGGGCTATATTGCCAATTCACGAACTCCGATCTACAAATTTGATAAAGAATCCATCTACAAAATTTCATCGTAATCGGTCAATTCGTTATCGAGATATCGTGCTAACGGACAGACGGACAGACACCGCAAAATTATAAACTCGCTAGGAGCTCGTTAACTAGCTGTAAAATTAGTGGCGCTAGCTGGCGCTAGGTCAGCAGACACCAAACGTAAAAATTTTACCCGAAAAGACAAAATGGTGGTGCTAGGAAAAATTGCCCCCCACCCTATTGGGGGGTGGCGCTAGCTCTAAAATTTGTGGCGCTAGCTGGCGCTAGGTCTGACGAACACAGCGCTTGCTTTTGGAAATGATCGGACGCAATGGTGGTGCTAGCGTTAATATAGCACCCCCCGAAAGTCAAAGGCTTTTTTGCAAAATCTATAATGGCGCTAGCTGAACTCAAAGTGGCGCTAGCTGTAGAGATTCTAGCGCAATCTATCTTTAGTCAGAAATTTGAAATAGTGGTGCTAAGTTAACGGAGCTAAACATACATTTGATATTCCATCTACAATATACAGAAATTAATAATCCGAAGAAGGAACCCTTGAATTTGAACAATTTAAATCTGACGTTAATTTAATACAACATTTGATATGCCAAAGAATGGCCAGCTCAAATAAATTTCAAAGCAACACCAATTCTTTCCCATTTGTGAAAAATTTCATTCTTTCATTACAGTCGGACTTTCCCCAGTCCAGAAGGTATCTAAAGTCCTGGATACGGTTAAACTTATATTTCGAGATGAATGCCGCTAAGTAATTTTACACTCTGGCATTTACCTCTACACGGGTGAAACAGTCAGTGACAATCAAAAAGGCAGATTCATACACAAAAAATTGAAGTCGCTATTTAATCTAAATGAGTTTAAACATCGAGCGAACCAAAGCTGGGTACTGCTCGCGAGTGTTTCGCTCGAAAAAGCGCTCCAAGCGGAAAAATCGCTTGCGAGCGATCCGCTTTCGAGCACTTTTCGGAGCGGCCGCTTGGTGCTCAATACTCGAGGCTTTACTTAAAGTTCCCGAACGCTTTTTCCGAGCGCTCGCGATAAACCGCTAGAGCACTTTTAGGAGTGCTTGGAACTCGTAAGTGGTTTCGCTTTGCAAAACAACTCGATGCTCGCGAGCATTTTTTTAGAAAATTAGAGCGCTCGTCGCTCGAGTGGTTATTTAGAACGCTCGACCCAGCTCTGGAGCGAACATTAAGAACTGGCCAATTTCACACAAATTAAAATTGCAGTAACATTTCAAGTGGAACAAACAAATATACGGGTTACCTGCATACGAATATAGAATTTTTATAGAAATTTAAAATAAATTCAACTGCCCTGACCGAACGGAGAACGCTAGAAGTCAAATGGACCTGCATGAACTGACCAAAATGCAAAATCGGCAAAGCTAAATTAAGACACTATTTCCTTCATATACAGAATAACATTGTTTAAAAATTGTTGATATACAAATTGTGACACTGTTGTAAAATTACAACACTGTATTTGAAAGGTTAATGTCATGTTAAAGTATCTCCAGCGGTGCCTCTATATGCCCCAACGGTATTTGTTTGAAATTTGGAAATCAGACATCTCGAATTGAAGGAAAATAGACAAGATAATAAAGTAATATACGTGGGCTATCCAGAAAGTAACAACAAATCTTCCACCTCTTCCCAGCGATGAAGACCTGACTCGCAATGCAGGGGTTCGATAGGGGCGACGCCGAACTTCATGTCGGCGTAATTACCCAGTGCAGGTTAAAATCTCAGGCGGTAGATTTATAAAAGTTGGAATCAAAACACTTGTGCCACGCTATGATAAGTGCCTCAATTTGAATGGCGCTTGTGTTAATAAATAGCCTAAGAGTGTAGCTCCCAAACGTTTATAATAAGAGATTTTCTTTTCAAGTTTAAAATTTTTTATTTCAAAACGTCTGTTACTTTCTGGACAACCCTGGTATATTATTGAAGGGAATTTATACTCTACAACCCTTTTGACTGCATTTGTTTTTATAGTGCATCGTTGAAGATTGTTACATATTCCCTGGACAAAGGTTGTATACTTTATTTTTAACAATTGAAAAATTACAAAATAACAACTTATATCCCCATGACAACCCTCAGCGTATCCTTCTACAATTACGCTAAATAACTTGAATTATATACACATCAAAGAGAGTTATCCAGACAAAAAGAGCAAAAATGTGAGGTGAGGTGTGAGATTTAATATAATTTACAAAATAATCCTACCAACTCTTTCGTAGTTACAATCAAGACTAACTTATAGTTTTACCAAAGAGTATCCATAATATAATATTTACTCTTTGGTTTTACACACACTTTCAATCCTACGCGATCGCCATGAAAAACAAAATGCCAAACGTAACCCGCGTTGGTATAGCATATTTATCTCCAATTGGAACAACCGTTCTCCTGTCCCATAAGAATAAGCATAACTTACGGCCCAGCATTAGCAATCTGCATTGACCCCTTGCATTTATGCCACCCTGGCCATTAGCTGACTATATTATGATATTTATAATAAGGCTATAAGGTAAGTCAAATAATATAATAACGTTATACTTATGAAATAAAATGCGAATAATAAGTTTCCCCCCAATCGATTTATTATAATTTACAAAATAATCCGTCCAACTCTTTCGTGGTTACAATCAAGACTAACTTATAGTTTTACACACACTTTCGATCCTTCTACCCAGACGAGTTTTTATGCTTCCTTCTTTCATAAAACATTTAGTTAAAACAAAGGCCAGTAAGTTGCCAGTAAAAATAAACATGAAAATTTTAGGATAAAATAATCAAAAATCGATGGCGCTCACAAATAAACACACATCAACATATAGCCGTGTCAATGCTAAGCGTGGATACTGCAGGTGAGAGAGTAAGGAAAACTAAGAGGTAACCTCTCTCTATCGCGCTTCTGTTGATCGACATCGCTGTGGCAGTGCTTTTATGTCGCATGTCGATGGTATGATAGAGAGAGCTTGCCTATTAGTTTTCCCTTCTCCCTCAGCTGCAGTATCCTCATTGGCACCCACCGTCCATTCTATATGTCGATGCACTCTAGCCATGCACCATGTTTTTAATCGTCATTATGTGTTCTCCTACATGACTTAATTTCATGTAGGTACTTTAATTTTACTCAAGTTTTGTCTACTTAGTTCACAGAACATGAGGAGAGTTCTGTGACTTAATGCAATTCCACTTTGTACACAGCGCTGTGCACACAATGTTTGCTCCCCGCACTTGCATGTTCAATGTCCAGTGCAGCACTCAACAAATTCTCCGCAAGTGTGCAGGCCTTATTGACGATATTGTGATAAAACACTCATGGCTCCCACTTCTTTTTGGCGCTGTAAGGTACAGGGTAAGTCAATATTGCAGTGCTGGGTTGGAGACCCTAACAAGTCTACCACAGGCGACATGAAATCTGAAACATGGAATCAGGCATGGCAGTGGCAAAGGTGACGGAAACATAGACATAGTGCAAGAGATGTGAATAAAGGTTAAGGACGAGTAAAAATTAGTGGGCGTATCTCTGGTACCCCAATTTTTAAGAGGCAACAACCACCGCACTTAAAAATGGTATGAATCATTCAAGTTACACACAAGCGAACTGACCTCCACGTTGCTTTTCAGTACAGATTTTAAAAAATATAGTATGACGATTTGATTGACATTTTTAGAATAACAAAAAGTGGATATAAAATTATGGGATCGGTACACAGTTAAACAATATAAACATTTTATTTCCACAAAATAACTACATTATGATCTCGTTCCAGTTGGTCTTCTAACTGTTGCACGTTAATGCCTGCCACGCAACATATCTCGTCCAGGCTAGCTCCGCCCGAGAACGACTTTTGTAACTCGTGATTGTCGCCCACGTAGACGGGGTATTTATTAACGCGCCTGATCAGCTCCTCCAATATTCCAAACTGCACCAATTTACGCTCGTTAATGTTCAAGCAGGCCGGATTAAATCGCACACACAAATCTCTGATGGTGGTGCCGCGCGTCATCGCGGCGTACATGCGAAACACGTCGCGTATGTTCGGCAGCTGTCGCGACGAATTCGCGACGTAATGCAAGCACTTGCGCTAAAAAAACGGAACGTCTACTAATTTCTGTTGGCATTTTGCGCGTTTTTACCTGCAACACCTGGTTTTGCACTAGAAGTTTTAATTTTGGCGTGGTACAGTAGACGTTACCGTATTGGAATAGGGGCACCAAGGCAACCGCCCCGTAGTACACTAAATTCTGAACGCACGCCTTCACCAAATTATTTTCGACGTCGGCCAATGCCGCGATGCGCGCGATGTGATTGAAGCCGTTAATGAACGGAGCGACCTGCTGTGTTGTTAGATCCCATTCTTGTGTGGGCAAGTGTTTTAAAAATATAGGAACCTGGTGATCGGCTACCGGCGGGGGGGCGCTCCGGACATGAACCACTTTTAGATGTGTGGCGGTGGGTCCACCAATTAGTGCACATTCTCCTAAAAATAAGGGTAAAGGGCAATGTTGCCTCAATAACTTTTCGTTTCGTTTGGGAGCTAGGTCTCCAAAAGTTGCAAAATTTGTGTTTCTAAGCTAAGTTTGGATTTAATAGTCATATCCAGAGATCCTGACGTATCAAAAAGAAAAAGAGAAAGAAATTAAAAAGAAACGCAGATTTAGGGGCGTAGTTCCCAAATGTAACGTCCCCTCTTCCCACTCGAATTTTTACCTTTGGTATTTAAATCTTCTAGAACTTGTTTCAGCAAAGGTACGAGTTGGGAGGGCGCCGATCCGGTGGACAAAAAATTACTTTCCATTTCGAGAGCCATAAGATAATCCGACAGTTTCGTAACTAACGGTTCGTAATGGACGGTACGCGCCGAACTATCGCACACAAAACATAGGTTGAAGTAGAAGGCATTTCGGGCATATTTTTTGTCGTCAATGCGTACAGGGCATCCCAAAATTTTATAATCGGTTAAAGTCCTAAAAAATACTACGATTACACAGAATCCACTATACAAACGTTCAAGTGTAATGGAGAGCAAGTTTGAATTAAGGACTATTTTCCCTGTTGGACTGCGGTCTTTGTTTATCCGATTGATTTCTTATGTGCATAACAAAACCAAAATAATTTTGGAAGGGATAGTAAACTGTCCTGAAAGATTGTTCAAATGGGTGTTTACAATGTACGATCTCCGAAAAGGTGCGGATAATTTAAAAGCCGCTGCCGCATTGAAAAGAGAAAATTTTGCACCTTCGGCACCAAATCAACGATAGAACGCATTTCCGGTGGAATCAGAAAATTAATTTTACTACGCGGACACCGTCGACCAATCGCAGCCTATTTACGTATCGCACAGCGCAAAAGGCTCCCATCACAATGTACTGTTTACGGAAGTGCGTAAATATTTTTTAAAAACGGTATGATTTCTCTTCGAATTTTTCCCAGAAAAGTGTAAATTTAAATTAGTTTGCTTCACAACCACCTGCGAAAATCATATTTCAGCTATGGCGTAACCTCATTTTTGCCAATTAGGTATTTTATTTATCTGTGTTAATAGATGACTCTTTAAGTGAACGCTTATTTGTAGCGTAATTACACTGATAGCAGTGATAGAAAGTTATTCAAAGCGGAGAGTGTGAAACAATGACGTATATAATATCCTATTTTTTGGTGTGTCATAGCACTGTTCCTGTTCACTACCTATTACCTATTGACTTTTACAGCATAAAAACTACAATATTGATACTTTTTGTCATTGTAAATAAACAAAAGGGCGATCTTTTCCCACCAATATTAATTACAATGTGCTGCCACCAGAGGTCTCACTGTTAATCTGAATCGCTATTCCCCGAGCTATTCCCTTAATTTAAATGTTCTATTCTTTTTTCTTTCGTTTTGTTAATCCTCTTTTTGTTAGAGCGGAGTATGTTATTTTGTTGTTTCACACATATAGTAATTAATAATAAGCACATTAAAGGGATTTTTTAAATGTAACACAATGTATATTGTTGCAATTTTGTAAATCTAATCAGTGATCACAACGATATACTGCTGTGGAACTCATCTGGATGCCTGTATAACCCACACAAATAATGATGCACCCAAACCTGGTTATAAAGTACAAGTTCACCCTGTAAAGTTCATGATTTGTTCATTTGTTTTCAAACAACCAAGAATAAATTGACACAGATAAGATAGGTGGAAAGTTATTGGCAACCCATTTATACGGAAAAAAGTTTTGCAATCGTGTTCTCCGTACAGTACTTACACGGTTATCGTACTCCGAAGCAGCTCTGGTTTCGTTATTATGTAAACGCTGACGCTATCAAACAACTCCTTCGAAATAAAGTTTTCCGGTACCTACAATGATAAGGCATTGTGGATTAGCTGGACACCACCCAAATGTATCTACCTGACAACTAATAATTGGACCTGCCGTGGGATGAAATTCGCACAAAAATATGCACCTAATTGGGCATTCTTGCTTGTAAGCGTTATCCGCCGCAGGAATATTATCTTCTCCCATTGTAAAACATTTAATTTGTTTATTTACAAACATGTATCAACATAAACAAGGGGTTAGGTTGTGGTTCACGAGCCACTTCCACACGTGTCTATGTAACAACATTGAAGTGATTAATACACCCATTAATATTCCACCAATCAGTTTGGTGATTGTTTCAAATTCTAACCAATCACATGATGTGATGTCCGATTTCAAAATTCAAGCTACGAGTACCGTTAGAGTAAATAGAGACACCGTCTTTGCAATACATTGGCCCATATGAATAAAAGGGAGCATATGCTTATACTTGCAAAATTCAAAGTAAATACTCGTAAGTGCCCCTTCACACTGGGCTGCTCAGCAGTTTTGTACTGCGTCCCATTCCGTGGCTAAGCAGCGCTGCTAAGTCGCCCAGTTTGAGGGGACACTTACGAGTATTTACTTTGAAATTTGCAAGTATAAGCATATGCTCCCATTTATTCATATGGGCCATTAACAAGTCACTATGCAAGAATGTTAACAAATTTTATATCGGCAATTTTTAAACAATGGGTGTATATGAATGAAAGATTTCTCTTGAATTAGATTTACTTTCAGCAAGTACATACACTTGTATTTAGCATTAATTTTCAAATTTCAAGTTTTGTGCTGTAGGTGTAACGAAAGGTAGTGTACTTAGTTTTAATTGTAATTATTCGATGCATAGTAAATTGTGTTGCCTTCACTTTCATGTAACTAAGGGGTGGTTAAATAGTTCTTTAATGATACTTTAAATTCTGTGGCACTAACACGGCACTAATAGTCTCAGTTTATTCGTGAATAAGAAAACTAATATGTAGTGGATTCTGGATTACGATAAGATAGTACGCGTATCTAGGCCTCAAATGTCGTGTAATGTGGTTCCTCAGATCTAACCGCCAGACCTCGTGAACCTATACCCTCTACCATCTTCCACTCAGTTGTACGTTCTAAAGTGCTGATTTGAAATTGTGTGCATGGGGAATACGTAGATAATTGTGTGTGCTAAACCGGATCAAAACAGTGGCGATGTTGCTCCTAGGTGAACTTCGCCCTTTGGATTTACATCTAATAAAGACGATATTATTATAAATAAACGCCCCCCCCCCCCAAATATATTCAAGGTTAAATTTTTTGTCAGCAGCCTGCAATCTGCAGTTTCCAATCAGGCACTGAAATTTTGACTTACTGTTGGCAACTCCGGGAAAAAATTACAAGCAGCGCCTGTACCTTTCATGTTAAAATGGCACCTACGAAAGGCAAATCAAAAAATACAAAATCACACATCTCAAATTATTGTACAATTGAAAATTTGGTAATTAATAAAACGAGACACAAAATGAATCAATGTACAAGAAGTCAAGAACGTATCAAAACATAGTGTTTAATGTAGAAAAAACTCAAGTACCTGCTACTTGTAATTACACTTCAAAAAACGAAGGAAATATTGAAAAATTAGTTCGATCGATCGAAAAATAGTAAGCCGCGCGGCCTCGCCCACTCTCTAGCTGTCAAGCTTTATCCGCAAGAAAGTCCCTGTTCCGAAAATGCTGTCCTTCTTGCTGTAAAAGGTGTGTTAACTGATCACAAACTTCAACATAATTATTATGCAATGCACCTTTTTCGACTTTGTAAATAAATTTTCAAAATGAATATAATACGGCGCATCTCTAAACAGGAGTGGAAGGAAAAGTCACGATCTCGACAAAAATATTAATTTTGGTACGTTTGAGGTGTAGCTTTCTAACGAAATGTTCGGAGCTTTTATTTTATTAGCAAATAACGTTGAGGTTATCTCATTTAAATCCGGTCGTTGCGATAGAAAATATGTTATCGCTGCGTACACTTATTAGTTTAAAAAAAACACAGGTGGGTAACGTCGAAGACGAAAATTTCAAATAGAGAAGAGGCGGAAAAATGAAATTTGTTTTAAATATCACCCTGTAGATCGGTAACGAAGTGTTTCCCGGCGTATGTTTATATGAATTTTTAGTCATCAAATAAACCAAATAATAAACAAACCTCTTATCCTTATATACATCATATTTAGGAAAACGTAACGCCCTGTATATTGATTTTGTCTAATACATTTGTTTCATCTGTAGAATGTTGTGTTTAGTAGAGCCTAAATTACGACCTAGATAAGTGTTCGCATGCTGAATTTTTCTGTTGGTACCCAAGGTTATGCTAAGAGTTTAAATAAAAATTTGCAATATTTCTTTGTCATTGTGCAGTTGATCAAGGCTGCTGAGTTTAATCATTTCGTATAAAGGATTTGTTAGTACCTGTATTTAACTGAGCTAGTTGGACAGGTGCTTGTGGGTGCTTTAGTAACCGTTTGTCATTACGCATAGAAATATAATTAAATTTATTTTGTAATATTTGTTACACCCTGTACAAATTTATACCAAAACGAAAAACATCGGTATGTGACAGTAGACACCGGCCGTCATTTCAAAATAGTTAGGTTATATTTTAGAAAATCCAATTATTTTAAGTTTAATCATGCTAGCCAAAACGGCTTTACTAGTTGTATCAAATCCAAGCCAAATAGGCAAAATATTAGTAAACATTCACGAAAAGGTCAAAACAACTTTGTACATACAACTGCTGTCCGCACTAAGCGGTCCGTTAACATTCCAACCAAATGTGTTTACGTCGAGCCCCATGTACAGTTCGTTAATTTCAAATATTTACTATCAAGTGAGTGCTTCCATTACAAAAAAGATTAATCGGTTTAATCGTTTACAGGCTGCAAAAGATTGCGATAGTCTCGATGTTCGTGTGTTATTGTCTGCTTTAAAATCGAAAAGCTTACCGAAAATTAGAACGCTTAACACAATTGACTTGGTCATTTTTGATCGAAAGTATCACGATGTGGAAATCAGTAGATTCGTGCAAGGAGGAATTGAGAACATCGCTGCAGATTGTCCTGTTTTAACATTTACCAGTAGTGAAGCGAGCGGGCCACTCGAAAGTGCTCCCACTAACAACAAGGTGTATGAACATACGGTTTTAGGGGGCACTTTTGACCGGTTACATGCCGCTCATAAAATTCTTCTGTCGGAGGCAGTGCTGCGGTCATCCTCCAAAGTTACTGTTGGAGTTACGGAAGAAAATATGTTGGCAGGTAGGCTACGGAAATATTTCTATTCTATGATTGTTATGTCATAATTGTAGGGAAAACATTGTGGGAATTAACAGAACCCCTAGATATGAGAATACAAGGAGTGAAAGACTTCTTGAGCGATATTTGTTCGGAGCTCGACATTAATGTTGTACCTATAACCGATCCCTTGGGTCCGACTCGTGACGACCCCACAATGAATTTGCTTATTGTGAGTGCAGAGACCGCTAAAGGTGGACGATACGTTAACGAAGGTAACGCTTGGTACATTTTTCATGTAAAATCAAGTTATCTGCCTTACAGTGCGTAAAGAGAAATCCCTCCCCTTGTTGGACGTCTTTGAGGTCGATTTAATAAACGAACCGAATCCAAATCCAACCGAGGAGGAGAAAATCAGTTCGAGTACCATGCGCATGCGTCTATTGGGCACGTTGCTGAAACCTCCTGTAGGTAATACGTTAATTCCAGACAAGCCCTACGTTATAGGATTGACGGGTGAGTTGTTTCAATATGGTAGACGTCAATATCTGTGCCGCTTGTAGGTGGAATCGCGAGTGGTAAGAGCGGAATATCGCAGCGGCTGAAGGAACTCGGCGCTGAAGTTATAGATTGCGATAAAGTAGCGCATGACGTTTACAAACCGGGTAGGCCGTGTCATAAGCAGATAGTTGAAGTTTTCGGGGGGACTGTTATAGCCGCAAATGGGGAAATCGACAGACCAGCGTTGGGTGCTATTGTTTTTAAGTCTGCGGTAGGTGCTAGTATTGCACAAGTTAATAACCTAGTCTTTGTTTTTGAGTTTTTTTAAGTTTATTTACGCAGGTCAGGCGCCAGAATGATCCAAAAATAAGAAACGGATACTGCGCATGCGCGCGCACGACTTTAAATTGGGGCGCGGTCAGCCATACTCAGCGCTCACAGAGCTGTTTAATAATAATAATAATATCCCTTTATTTTAAACTTTTGCAGCGCCGCCGGAGAACAGGTAATTTACACAACAAAGTGTAGCAGGAAAAGTTAGCATTGAGTACTTATTAGATTTCTGGAGGCCTCAGGTAATGGCTGGCATACCGAGTTCTCATTGTTTATTTTGTTTGTTGTGTTTTGAAAAGTGTATTTATGAAGAAGTTGTTGTTGCTCTGTACGATTCGATTCCTTGGAGGGAAAACTGAATCCAGTTTGATTTTTCACTGTGTATGTGTTGCTCCCGCATGTTGTGCAGACTGCTGCAGCTCTTGTGTCTTAGCATACACGAGACGGGGGGGAGGTAAAACTTGATGTTTCTCTGTATGAGTCGTTTAACTATATTCCTTGGAGGAAGTACTTTATAGAGTTTGATTATTTGCCGTATCATGTTGCTTCTTCATCTCGTGTTTGCTGCCAGATGGTGTGTAAGCAATACGAGAAAGAGGAGTCCTCCACACTTGTGCTTCTGATTCTTTGCCCAATGTGAACTTCGCCTTGATGACATCTCTCTCCTTTTTTAACAATGATTGTGGAGGGTGGGGGGGGGGGGGTCCGGGGGTTCTCCACTGGAAATTTTTGCAAAGTTATACTCATCATTTAAGCACTTTGAATGACTGTTACAAGACGAAAAGGAGGGGAGGAGATCACATGCAACAATTACTCACATGGACATGAAGCTATCTTGCGAGCGAGCAACTGATGATTTGGAGAAAGCTTACACTATGAAAGAAAGGGGACTGATAATATGCTATCAAGAGCAATGCTGCTTGTTGAAGCTATGGCAGCCATATTCTCGGTGCACAAAAACTGTTTACTTTTTTATCGGTTCATTTGTCATGGCATGCAGAGGAGTTGTGCACAATTTCTACTTGTGTAAATACGCCTTACGCCGATGAACTGTCCCCGGCCATCTTTTGGGTGCACAAACAAATTATAAGGCTTCACTTTACGATCATTATTATCTCTCTCTCTCCTTCTCTAAGGGAGAAAGCATAACCGTCTCCTTTAACTAAAAGTATGCGGCGCGGTGGCCTCTTTTTGTGACTAAAAAAATGCATTTGAAATTTTTGAAAAATCTTTGAAACTAACAGATATCACCGAAAAACTAAAAATAAGAATTTTTGTTTTAATTTTCCCTAGCTTAATCTGAATCTAATATCAGACTTTCTATAGCACGCTAGATCAGCTAGATGTACAGCTACAAGCTACTACTTTCTTATTTCTTATAGACGCCATATTGGATTTTTAAGGAATGAAATAGAGGATAAAAAAGGAATGCATCGCCATTATAGCCATGTTGATTCAGCAAGATCTAGTTACCTGTGGATATTTTGTTGAGAAATGAATGTAAAACATTTGATTTTGAAATTTTTCTCGTAAATTTATGTAAAAGTAAACTGTCAACATTGCAAAACATTTACTTCAGCGCATGCGTACACTCGCGTTTTGTTTTGTACGACTCCTTTGATTTTTATTAAAAGGAATTTTAAAAAGTCCTTAAACTCTTTCTACAATGAAGCTGGATCTTGTGTTAAATCCATGTCCCATTGTAAAAATTTCATAAAAATGTTTGTAAAAACGTTTTATAAAAGGCATTTTGGTGGTATGACAACAGTCAGTTTGATAACGTCACATAAAACACTACAGTACTTGATTAAGGTGTTTGGAGCCCACTGACAGCCCATATCCGTACACACAAAAACTGGTCTTACCTTATGCATTAATCATCATTAAAAAATCAATGGTTTTTCTTTAAATGATAAATTTTAGTGAAAATGTCCAGATATATCTGTCAGTAATTTTATAAATGCTGTGAATGCTTAGGGAATGTTTAAAAACACTACAGCTAGGAATATATCATAAAACTATATAATGCGTAATTATTTCAAATATAAGTAGATCATATGATCACTATTTACATAACACTACGCATTCTTATTTTTTTAGGAAGAGCTAGACAAATTGAACAACATAGTTTGGCCAGCCATCGCCGAAGAAGTGAGTGCTAGAATAAGAAATTCGTCCTGTAAGGTTGTCGTCGTCGAGGCAGCAGTCCTATTGAAAGCGGGGTGGGAGAAATACTGTCACGAGGTTCGTTTTTTTTTGCTTTCCTTTCAGTTAAAAAAACGCCTTTCTATGCGGCAGGTTTGGACCAGCTTTATTCCGTCAAAGGTCGCCATTGAGCGTTTAATTAATAGAAATGGTTTAAGTGAAGAGCAGGCAAGGAGTAGAGTCGATTCTCAACTGGATAATGCAGGATATATTCGAATGGCGAATGTGGTGTTTTGTTCACTTTGGTCAAAAGAATTTACCATTAGTCAAGTCGACAGAGCATGGGATTTGTTGCAAGCGCGGCTGCTTTAAGAGCTATTATTGATTATGTTGTTTGTTGATTTTTGTTATTTTTTACTCATATTGTCTATGTTTTTGTTACCGAAATATTTTTATAAATATGCAAGAGGGAAAAAGAGGCATTTCTAAGCATTCGTGTCGGTAAAAACGCAAGCTGGAAGCTCAGTTCGGCTAGATATTTTTACGATATTACATTACAGACAAAAATAATATTTATTGAATTGCTTCAGACACAGATTAATTTCTGTGCTTAAGATAAGATAATCAGGTAGGTACTGTTTGTCCACAGTGGGATAACTCAATATATTTAAAAAATAATAAAACGCATTTGAAAAAGACAATTGCCCTATAACCTCTTTCGCGTTTTCTTGAATAGTCATTTCTGCACAGTCATAGGTGTTTTGTGAGATTCTTAATTTATTTCGGTATGTCTTTAATAACGGTAATTTGACCAGGTATCTTGATTCGATAATTAAAAAAACCTACCTTATAAGTAGGCATAGCTACCTAACTGCTAGAGCACAACTAATAGCTTATATATATGGACAACTTCAACTTCGTTTGTGGTAAAAAATTGTAGAATTGTGATTAAAAGATACTGATCCCTTAGTATCCCTAGAAGAAAGTTGACATTGCGCAGGCCCAGACATTTGACTTTTACCCTATGCAGTATGTTTGTCTTTACTAGGAGCATCTACTGTTAAAATGTGAAAGAAGTATCTATAAATAAGAAAGTTAGTAATACGCATACGGCGCACATATCTGATTTTTAACTGTTTGCGATATGTTTCCCTTTATAGAAGCATCTGTGAGTATGGAAATTGAGTTGAGCAGTCTGTGTATATTTGATTTTTAATATATGCGATACATTTGCCTTCACTAGAAGCATATGTGGTTTAAATTTCAAAGTTATCTCTTGTAAATCCGGTCGTTGCGATAAGGAGTTTGAATATCGCATAAGCGAATTAAGTTTCGAAGTTTTCTTCACCGACGTAAATACAGATGGTAGTTACTCGACGTCGCAGTAATTTTGATAAGAAGATGGTTCGTAAAGTTGAAAAGAAAGGAAATTGCTTTAAATAGAAGAGACCGACGTTTTTGTGGTAGCAGTTTTTTTTTGCGTATCGCAGTCAGCGGTAGATCGTATTTTGGTTACAAGACATCCGTCTTGCCAGTTATACAATTGTTGTAGAAGAATAAAATATGTGAAAGCATTTCCTAGTATCCATTCAAGAGAGATTTTCCACCATCAAAGAGCAAATTTTAGATCTGTAATTCAAATAAAGCCAGTGTCGTCCAAATCGGGATTGAAGTGCAATCAAAGAAGTGAAGTTACGAAGTATCACCGTTTGGTGTCTGCATTTGTGCATCAGTTACCGTATATTTTGGATTGTTAAAACTTTAAAGTAATTAAGATTTCTTTAATTGTTTCAATCGATCACTTGTGGCGTGGTATGCGCATTTTGACCCTGAGTGACTGTTTTTATTTCAGCCTTATTTGATTGATTTTGTCTAATCAATTTCTTTCATCTGTAAATGTTATGTTGTGTTTAATCGAGCCCAAATTACGACATAGACAAGAGTTCTCGTGCTAAATTTTGCATACAGGTATATAAAATTAGATTCACCGGGAATGTGTCTGAAAGTTTATATAGCCTAACGAGACAGACAGAAGTAAGAAAAATTGGAGTTATAAAACAAAAATTTATTTACTCAACAACTTTTTAAAGTTTCGCATTCACAACCTTGCTTTCTAACTGTACAATTTTGTTCAAAAATTTATGGGCTTCTTCATAGTACGGATTTAGCTCTGCTCGTACATTACTAAGCCAACGACTTAGTATAGGCCGCCCTTCAGCGGGATCATAACCGGCCATACCTAAAATTAAAGAAAAAAAGTCAACCCTAGATCGAGATGCAGCGCTCGGTAGACTTACGGGGCTGTTCCAGTTCGCATGCAGCCCATATGTCGGCGGCAGATATTTTATCGCCGGCGATAAATGCATTAGATTGCAGCCAGCAACGTTCAAAGGTATCTATCGAATCGACCATTAGACATTTATACTTGGCTAGTGTCTTCTCATTGGAGGGCTCGCCAGTTATCTTAGGCATTAGCCACTAAAATGAATGTTAAAGCGTTAACAAAATGGTCAATTGTTGCACACCTTGTTTCTAAAATACATAGAGCAACCTGCTCGGATATTGTTGTGTTGCCATTCCAAATATTCATCGACTCTGGCCTGCAGTTTACTGTCCTTCGGGTAAAAGTGGTCGGGCACGGAGAACTCGCGGCAGAGGTATCGTAAAATTCCAACACTTAAAACGCAAAATCATAAAAATATAGTGTACTTCAAACTGTTCGAGGAGATTAGCGATGCTAAATCGAATGGTTTAATTTTTTTCTGTATTCTTTCCCATTAGAACAGTAACTTTGTTATTGGTATTTCCTATTGTAATTTTTATTTCATGTTCGAACATGCATACCAAATTTGGGAAAGATTGATGTATGGATAACGGAGATGCCTATACATTTAGGGACGGAAGTCAAACTCAACACATTTTTCATGCATTGATCAGTACTTTACTAGAAGCATCTATGGTTAAAATTTCAAAGAAATGTCTCCATAAATAAGAAAGTTGGAATTTGCCAATCTGCGCACGCGCACATCTGATTGTACAATATGCGATATGTTTACCTTTAGTAGAAACATCTGTAGAAAATATCTTTATAAATAAGAAAGTTGACATTGTGCAGCACTGCGCATGCGCAAATTAATCGTCAAGATTTTTCTTTGCTTGGGTGCCAAAAGCAAGCAAATTAAAAAAGAATGAACTAAATATATTGGAAACTGTATAGGCGGGCGGACAGACAGACTTCGTTGGAAATGCGCTAAAAAATCTTTTTTTACCTCTTAATGTGAGTTTGCAGTTTTTCCAATCTAAGTGCAAGAGCAGTTAAACTGTGTAAAAATTTCGTTTTTTTTGTAAATATCTCAAGTTAGGTACCATAGATCTGACTTGAAAATAACTCTGTTCTCTTTATCTGTAGCATGTTTCAATGAAAATTAACTGTCTGATGGATTTAACCGTAACATGAAACCACCAGCTCTTTAGCATTATAATTCCTATATGCTGGGTTACACAAGTATAACCACACTGTATATATATTAAGAAAATTGAAACAAATTCATTCATATTCAATAACAGCTTATGAATTACTACAATTATGGACAACAGAAACCATCACACTGTTACCTTTCTGTTAAATGAAAGTCCCCATGAATGATAACAGGAACTTTCTGAAATGGGGACACCTCATTCTTATATTGCTCAGTTAAATGTTCACCTGCAAAACACTGTAAACTAGGCCACCGTTGCTTACTATAAATTCGCTACCTACCTTTCCCTATATTTACCACACATCCCGTAAATGGTATGTTGGTAGTTTTCAAGAAGATGAGCAAAGCTCTGGACGGTTGAGACAAGGCGTCGTAGTATAATTTTAACGACATATCGTAGTGTGGCACAGCACTAGTGTATTAACAATTATCGATTAATAAAGATGCAATTTATGAGTTCAGGTTCAGAGTCTAAACTTCATGTTTATCTGCTCAGTAGCTGATTTAAAGCATATATACCTACTTTTATATTAAAGTAGGTGCGTAACGTAACCTCAACTCAATCCAGCTTGAACCAGCGTCGTACCTAAATTGGGGGCGCGAGGTTTTTTATTCTGAAGAACAAAGTGGTCATAGCTTAGATGATCTAAGGTACTTAGGTATTTTACATAATATTAGCTAATATTGTTTATTGATGATAGGAGCTGACGAGCGCATTCTTGAGTCTTGACTTGACCCTTATTTGGACCCAAAAATTCCACTTGGTAGAATTGATCAATCAGGAAGCTGCCACTGTAACCAAAACCAGTTATTCACTATATTTTGCCCCCCTCCCCCCAATTTATTCCTGTCAGGATTTGTAAAAAAGGTCGCTCAGCAGCGCTACCACGCAGCCGTCGTCCCGCGGCCCTATATTATAAATACAATGATATTAGTCCCAGAGTATTTTTTAAGAGTCAATATATCATTTGTTTGGACGCTTATTGGCTGTGTTGCCACCATATACTGCCCATACCTCCACCCGATAACAATTGGCGCCCAACGTGGGACACCGTCGAGTGTAGCGCATCGGCGCATCCACTAATGAGGGACTCAATAATGGGAAACACGATAGCGCCTATACCTACTACCGCCGTCAGTACATTGTCCGCTGCCAGTATGAGAACCGCTACCACCAGCTCAACCTCGACTCAGAGCCGACAAAGATTCTAGCCACGGTCGCACAAATCATCAACCATCTGACCGCTGAACTCAAATAGCACTAGAGGGCACCACCACCGGCCTTCCCGTCTTCTCCGGGGACTCATTCGAGGGCCAAAAATGCCGTTTCCAGTGGAGCCCAACGCGCCCTGGACGAGCAGCAACTGCAGAAGGCGGTCGTCAACTGGTGGAAGCCGCACACCTACCTCCCCCATCTCGAAGTGCGACCAGTGGGTCACGGAGCATATACAGTTCTACAACCGCGACCAAAAGAACGAAACCGGCCTGCTACTCTCTCCCTTCAGCGGGAGGCCCAGCTCGCTACACGGTTGCGCATCGACATAAACGGGCACATAGCCTTGCTCGCGGATCTACTGCATCACAGGCGGAGTGGGGCCGTTCATGCGCCTATCGGGCCCCTGGCAATGTGATCGAGATGAGGTGGTAGTGTACTTAACCGCCAGGTTCTACGCTAACTTCACACTACAAGAACACGGAAATAAAGTCATTTATCGCACATAGAACCGAAAAATTTTGATTAGCATAATCTCGCCCCCTCAAGATAGATAACTCGCCCCTCGTTCGGCGTTTCGAGCCTACAGGCGAACACAATCACGGAATTAGGTGTCGTAACTCAATTTGATGACAGTTTTTGCCACCCCCGTGACTGATTCATTCACGGAGAAAATGTTAGTTACAAACAACAAGTCAGTACACACACAAACAGCTCGCTAATTTCCACATATTAAAATAAAATGATCAAAATTTATATTATGAATGTTACGTCTGGTCAAGACCATGTAATCAAAACATAAACAAAAATTCAGTAAGCATTACACCAAAAACGTAAACGATTACGAACAAAAGGATAACGGTATCAAATACGTGATTCTGCATTAAGGTTAAATCAAGTCAATTTCAAAAACAATAATTGAAACTCAAAAAAATATAAAATGCTACATACAAAACACAAATACGATATAAAGAAATGCAAAGATTACTACCTGCCATTAAATAACACAAAATAACAACAAACATTTATGGAGCAACGCGTTCACGACAGCCATTAAAGACAAGATGCCAAACGTAACCATCGTTCGTACGCTCCAGAGATGGTGCAAACAGCTTTCCCCTCCTAAAGTCACTGTATCTCTACAAAGTAGCGCAATTGGTAAGGACAATCGTGTTAGACAGAGAAAAAACTATTTTGAATTACAATGGCGGAGTGACAGTTCCAAAACGCATATGGCAGTTGCCACCGGTGGAATTCCACTAACAATAAACATGCCTGGATGTTGTGTATCACATTGCAAAAATAAATCTGAAAAAGGCTTTAGATTGCCACAAGGTAAAAATTAACCATTGCTTGTATTCAATGAAACGGTCATACCTATATTATATGTTTTAATTTTTTTAACGGCAAATAAGTGATGTTAATAGAAGAGCATCTTGAGTGAAAAGTATTGGAAGTTTGCTCGCAGAATTGCTACTTTGTAGAGATAGAGTGACCTTATCCCTTCCTAAAAATTGCGTGGTTGCAAACTCACAAAAATGTATGCATTGTCGTAAGTTGCATATACAGGATGGAACCTCTCAAGGTGGTCGAAGAAGACACTAGCTAGGCCAGTTGGCGCCGACCCTCCAAATAGACAAGTTTCACTGCCCGTCTGCTATTACTATCCCGAGCGCCACTGCCATCGGGACTGCCGCGTGGCTCAAAGATCACGTCATCCAATGCACGATAACTACCGCAGCTCGGGCTACCAAATATCGCCATGGAACTTGGGGACGCCACCGCTTTGTCCTGCTTCTTGGGCATGAACAATTGGCTTCGCGACTACGTGTCCCGCTGTGCCGAAATTCAAGCTCCATTCAACGACATGTTAATAAAGGAAGCCCGTTTCAGGTGGACGGCCGCCGCGAACATGACTTTTGAGCGTCTGCAAGAGGCCCTCGGTCAGCCACTGGACCTCCATCGAAGATCGAAGACCAGCGTCGGCTCATAGTCAGCTCGAAACGAATCCCGCTCAGACCACGTCAACCAACTGGAAGAGGTCAATACTGGAAGGCCGACGATTTACATTACGCACGGACAGTCTAGCATCCCTCTGGCTGGATCGAAACAAGGCCGATCGAAGTAAACTCACCCGCTGGGCCCTTTCAACAAATACAACCTATGTTATTGGACATACATCTTACCAAACTTATTACCTATAAACAAACGTGACAATGACAGCATAAGAAGATTATATACTTCAATGCAATTATCTGTTTGGCATCATTGCGATGAGAGGCATTTAGTCCATTAAAGGCTCCATACTGCAGCCTCTGGAGGTGCGAACGCAGTATAGTTAAATTAAGATGAATATTTGCAATTTTATCTTTTTTTTTCCAAATCGCTGTGTTTTTGACTGACACGGCGGTGATGCACCAAAATAGTTTTTCGTTTTCTGGCAACTAAAAAAAGGTCAAAGAGTAACTAATTATTCTTTGGTCACGTATAGCTACTTACTTAAAGGATATGTACCTAAAGGTTATAAATGGCTTTTGATTTTTTGTAGGTAACATAATGAGGATTTGGATGATGAGGACAGAATGAGGATTGTAAAATACCTACAAAAACAGTATCAAATTCATAATTGTTTTTATATTTGCCGATTTCCCGTCGCTGTGCGGAAATATAATCTAAAGGTATCGGGCGCGGATATCGTTTTCAATAAGCGTGGGGAATTGTAGGTCACTGGTGAGTTAAAATATACCTCGTTTCTGCATGCACATTTAGTTCCGCCGCATCTTCGATACCGGTAAAATCATGTCTCCAAAATTATATGTTATTGACGTCAGCCCTCCAGTTAGATCGGTTTATCTAGCGGCGGAAGCTTTGGGACTCAACCTGGAATATATACAGCTGGATTTATTCTCCGGAGAACACTTGCAGCCGGAATTTAGGAAGGTAGGAGACTTACTTAAGTCGATCTTAGTAATCGTGCTCGGTAGATTAATCCCCAGCATACAGTTCCCACTTTGGTCGACGATGATGGAACCATCGTATGGGACAGTCATGCCATTAACGCCTATTTGGTGTCAAAGTACGGAAAGGACGATTCGTTGTATCCAAAAGATCTGGCAAAGCGCGCCGTTGTCGATCAAAGACTGCACTTCGATTCTGGTTGGGCTTTTCTTGGAGTTAGAAACATTGCTGTAAGTTCCGTAAATTGTGCCGAGGCTACTATTTCTATTTCAGGAACCCATAATTTTTTGGGGAGATAAAACAATTCCGGAACAGTACAAGGCGAACGCTCTTAAAGTTTACGATTTTTTGGAAAGATTCCTGGATGGAAACACTTGGGCTGCGGGTGACCACGTCACGATTGCCGATTTTGCGCTAATTCCAAATATAACGTCCTTGAACGTGTTGGTTCCAATCGATGAAGTCAAATTTCCTAAGGTGAGGGCATGGATGCAGCGTTCGGAAAAGCTACCCTACTATAATGGAGGCAACAAAAAGGGCTTGGATGATTTCGTAACGCTAATTGACAACAGGTTAAATCCATAACAATACACTAACCCTTTTACTGAATCAAGGTTTTTTGCTTATTTTTGAAGATTAAGTTTTTCTACTTAGGTATATAGTGTCACAGTACATTTAAATAGGTTGCACCATTGTGATCTGTTACCATAATTCACAATTTTAAAAATATAGATTGTAGGTATGTGATTGATAATTTATTAGGGTAACACTTTCTGTAGAAGCATTGGGAAAATGCCACCTCTGCCAAGAGACTCCAAGGTCATTAGCAACCCGTTTTTGGGTGAAGTTTTTAGTTCACACTACAATGGATTTTTTTTTGTAATCCTCTACCTCTGTCGTGTCACCTAATGTCATTATTTGGTGAGAGCTGGATTGTTTTCATGGTGCCTCCCGTAAACTTGCCAACGATCTTTCGAAGATTTCCGATGCCATTTAAGTGATCTTTTGGTAGTACCTGTTGTATGCGGCTAGGCGCGAGGAGCTGCTGAAATCCGCCTTAGAATTCGCGTCAGGGGTTTCTCTTGGATCGCCTTATTTCGATATTGTATGTAGCTAGTGCTGCTCTATACAGTTCTCAGAGTTTCCTTTCTGCTTTCTGCCTCTCAAAGTTCCACATTCCACCAGGGTGCGTTTCTTGTAATCCCTTTCGTTTTTGCTGGACAAGTGACTTAATATATGTTTGTTTTCTTCATAGGAATATCTATACCTATCATCGGTTACCGTTTGGCGCAAAATGTTCGGCAATTGAGCTTTCACCTGAAACCAAATATGTCTATGGTCCAAGCCTAACTCAAGACGTGTCAATTATTTAGTTTTTCCACAAGTAGTGAAATTGCTAGCACCTCCTGCCTAATTTATTGAACATTTGCCCCTGTTAGGTGTTGCATGTGAAATCGAGATAATGTATTCTAACGACTCACCTTTGGGTGTTCGAGCTGCCCCATACTGACCTTCACAGAGCCTCTCGGAAAGTAAGCCCAGGTCACTAGATTCTCATGCCTCTGTAACGCGGTCCTTGAGATGTTAAACTCTCGGCGATTAAAACACAATAAAGAAGCCGAATACCTCTATTCTCAGAAATTCTCTAGGTACTAGATTCTGCTAGGTCACAGTTGGTACTCGTGGTAATATGAAGTACGTTCAGGAATGGACAATAGTGCGCACTATGCAAGTAGGTCAATTTGTCTTAACTGGATCTATATGGTATTAGCTTCCCTAATAGTAAATTCTGTCGAGTTTAAAATTCTTAAACATATGCGCGGGTTGCGTCCCGTAATAATAGTGTAACAGGAGCGAAACTGGCTCAGTTCAAGGTCGCTCGCTACCTGGTGGTGACTTTGGGAAGTAGGTCAAGGTGAAGCTCAAAAGTGCTTTCAAGGTCATCGGATGCGGATGACCCCATTTTTTTGCAGTGTCATCTGTTACTCTCAACGTTATTAAAGATCAGTGACTCCATTTTTGTAATATCCTATTTTTCAAGGTCATCAAAATTCAATGACCTCATTTTTGTCGTTTCATTTTCAAGGACAATGGCTCCATATGGTATAATATTTTATTTTCAAGGTGATCAAAATTTAATCGCCTCCATTTTTTACATTAATCTATCAGAGATCAAGGATCCCATTTTTTGGAGGTTTTTTGAAGGTCATGAAAGGTTAATGGTCTCGTTTTGTAATCTAATATTTTGCTTATCAGAGGTCAATTACCACGCTTTCGTGGTGTCATTGTATTTCTTACGTCAACAGATGTTAATGACACTTTTGTGGTGGTATGTTTCATTTTGAAGGTTAACATAGTTCAATGACCTCCATCTTTGCGGTGTGATATTTCATTTTCAAGATTATCAGAGGTACTCTTAGAATATCTTATTTCGAGCGAGTATAAATATTTATAGTAGCACGAAGGTAGCACCAATATTATTATCATCACTCAAAATTTGCGGAAGAAAACTACTCGTAAACTGCTCTACCCAAAAATGCACCGATTCGAATACTATGTCACGTATTTTTCTAATAAAATAAATGAGTTTATTTCGCTTCTTCGATGTTCAATCGAATTTTAATTTCGTACGTTCATTCACAACAAGATTTTATACCGGCTTGGTTGAAATTATAATCTTTTTTTAATATCTTGAGGATATAACTGGACACAAGCGACTAACGATATATCTTGTGTCTTTTAACATCGCGATTTATATTACCGCTTAAAAAACCGAAACGGACCCAACGCAAATCTCGCAATCAGCGTTTCCTCTCAGCCAATTGCCAACCCGCATTTTTGTTAGCTCGGCCCTGTCAATGAGAGCCAACAGAGCTGGATGGTTCACGGTTGTCTCGGTTAAAAACCCACGCATCTTAAAAGGCGTATGATATCAGTACGCGTCAACTCGCCAAGGGCGACTCGCCACCGGACCACTCGCCATTTCGTTGGCGAGTTGTCGCAGTGGCGAGTCGTCCGTTGGCGAGTTGTCGCATTGGCGAGTTGTCCCGTTGGCGAGTTGTCGCGTTGGCGAGTTGTCCCATTGGCTAGTCGGTCGGTGGCGAGTAGTCCGGTGGCGAGTCGCCCTTGGCGAGTTGACCGTGTCCCTATGATATCGCATAGCGCTTTCAAACCTACTCGCGCCTATTATTCGTATAGAGCGGTACGTATGCAATTTTACCGGTCTAGCGGGCTCCCCGACCGTGGACATTTCCACTACAACCACATCTCAAGAAATAAATTGAGTTATAGGGATACGTAACCGAAGTTTTTATAGCAGCACTACCGCTCAGCTAACTACCTTGATCAGTGGCCAATTGTATAACTGGCAATCTGTAGATATATGTATATGGTTCTTGAATTAGCGCAATCGCTATCTTGAACATAACAAATAATCTACACAGCATGAGATCGTACCTGAATATACATTTTTGAAATACCATGTATATAAAGTAATATTAATAATTTATTTATACCAAATGTTCCAGTGAATAAGTATATATAATTTGTAATTTAAATTCAAACGGAACTAGGCGTGCGATTCGGTTTCGCGGGGAAAATAAAACGTATGCTTTCGCCGCAATAATCCTGCCTAATGTCGTTGTTACATCCTTCCATAATAAGTGCTTTAAACCGGAACCGTTTGCCTGCATTTTCCTGTGGCGTCACAGTGACATCAGCTTTTTCAGGTAGGGCACGTCTTGCATTCTACGTAATCATTTATATTTATAACGTACTTACAACACGCGTAAGACTTTGGGGTAAATTATAATTCAATTTACGATCAGAATATTCGTTCAAATTGTGTAGTGATTTAACCTATAACGTTTGCATCGTAAAGCAAGCAAAGTATTGATTTAAAGGTATAATTCAGGTAACGTATCGATTTTGATAGGATATTTAAAATTGGAGCTTTATCTGAGCACAACGTTCTCAAATTCTTTTATAATAAATTTACCCAAATTAAGTTTTGGATATGCCAATACCACATAATTTAGTTACCACATAATACATAACAGCTTTATATATAGGCAAACCAACCTACCTAACTAAATATATGTTTATATATTTTTATTTAATCTTTGAGTTGGTGAAGTATCAGCTCAGCTGCTCTACCAACCTAATCCACTATAAAAATCCATGCATTAGCATTCCTTGCAACATTCGCGACTTTTGCATGGGCCGCCTTTTTCGTAACCCCTGATATAGCATCAACCGCCTTTTATGTTGTAATGGGAAAGGGTTGCTTTCTTCCTTGGATCGCATTGTTCGTAAAACTCGCCGCACGGACCACCTTTTTCGAATTGACCACCGACCACAAGTTTTGCATCACACATCGCTACGGCATCGACTGCCTTTTTAGCGCATTTCCACAAAAATAAAAAAAATGCGCTATTGTGGCCACTTTGTCCGTCCTTCCATCCGTCCGTCCGTCCGCTCGTTTTGCGACGTTACTAGTTCTTTATCTTAAGAGCTATTGTTCTACTTTTTTCGCTATTTGGTTCGTTATGGTGTCGAGTCTTGTACCAAGGAAGGAATTTTTTCTGTACCGCTTACAAAAAAAGTTATTTAAAAAAAACAAAAAACCGTTTTTTACATGTTCCATAATTTTACACTTTTGCCGTTTATTAACGATCCTAGAGATCGTTTATAATTTTGCATTGCTATCTGTCGTCTGCCTGTTGGTCTGTCCGTCTGTTCCTTTGTCTGTCTGTCCATCTATCTGTCCGTGTGAACGATAACTTTGTTTAGAAATGTTCGATCGCTTTTACATCTCCGTTAGTTATGAACTGAATTGCATGAAATTCAATATGGGCATAGCTTTAACCATATAATACTGTTGTATATTAATAGAAATTAGTAGTGGGTTGTGTGTGTGTTACTATGGTTTTTCATGTTCAATAAGAAATAAAATAAAATCTGTCATATATAAAAGGTGGATGTTTTTTCGTGTTCTATACAATTCGAAGAATATACAGGGTGATTCCTATAGTACCTGCCACCGTTTGGGAGCGTGTAGGTGGTGCGTAGGGGAGTATTTTGATATAGGACACTTGGGGTCAGAAATCTAAAATAAGGGTGCCAGAGCCAAATTTACCTTCTGGAATTTCGCGCCTGTAGGTAGGCAACCCAACCGGCCGGCGGTGGACACGGAGCGATCTCAGGCGGCGATGTGTGGCTGACACTTGATCAGAATTTTGTTTAAACCCACGAAATCCCGTCTGCAACGACGCGTATCAAGTGAATAAACATATGGCAATAGTATAATAATAGTTGGCTAGATGTAGGAAGTGCATTGAGAACAACGGTGGCCACGTTGAACACTTGTAAACGTTATTGCTTTTGACTGTCGTTTTTCCTCCTTCCCTCCCATGTCGCTTCCTCGCGCTAACTCGCTCTGCATCGCTCCGCGCGAAACGTCGGTCGGTTGGGTTGCCTACATACAGGCGTGAAACTCCAGAAGATAAATTTGGTTCTGGCGCCCTTATTTTAGATTTCCGACCCCAAGTGTCCTATATCAAAATACTCCCCTAGGCACCCCCTATACGCTCCCCAACGGTGGCAGGTACTATAGGAATCACCCTGTATATTAAATACGCAATGCCAAAAGTTGAATCGAATCGATTCAAAATTCACATCTCGACCATTTATAAACCGAATTGCAAACTTATTTACTTATAAAAGTATTTGAATGAAATTTGATACATCGGCACTTGGAATAAAGGAAAATCAACCGCCAATTTCAAAATTTGGTTTTGCGCATGCGCAGTGCCAACTGTTTTATTTATGGAAGAATTTAAATGAAATTTGATACATAGGCACATGTAATAAAGGAAAATCTAGCGCCAGTTTCAAAATTTTATTTTGCGCATGCGCAGTGCGAACTTTTTTTATCTATGGAAGCATTTAAGTGAAATTTAATACATAGGCGCTTAGAACAAAGGAAAATCTAACATTAGTTTCAAAATGTAGGTTTGCGCATGCGCAGTTCCAACTTTCTTATTTAGAAAAGCATTGAAACGAAATTCTTCTCATAAACTGAAATTGAAGTACTTAGCACGTCAACAATGGATTGCCCATGTGCAACGCTATCTTTCATATTTGTGGCCGGATTTTTACGATTTTAATAGAAGTTGCATCTTACAATAATGGGAAATGAATGCAAGTGGAAATGCATGACGAAGAAGCCATGCTTGTTGCAATTTTCATGGCTTAAATTGACATGGTAACGGAGATAGTTGCTTGTTGGATCGGATCATTCGCAACGTCAGTTTTAAAATCGTAAGAAGACAGGGACGACTGTCGAATCTCCAATGGATGGCACATTTCGCAACACTCAATGCTTTGAACCGCCTTTTTAGTATCTAGCTTTGATTTAGCATCGGCCGCCTTTTAGATGGTAATGGGTAAAGGTTGTTTTTTCGCTTCCACGATGGATAGCAAATTTTTGAAGACGGAACCGCTTTTTCAACGGAAGGAGTGCTTGTCGCACCGTCCATGAATCGCATTCCCTTTTACGGTACCCACTTCCGACGTCCCGTTGCCGTTCACCCCAAATTCGCGGTTGAAGTTTTCACTCCACCATCAGTTAGATCTTTTCGGAGGCTACCACATTTCCTTTTTCGGTGCATACTTATATTACACCCACATTTTGGTGGATTTCGTTAAAAACCTTCCAATAAGATAGTACTTACTTTTTGGGGTACTTCTCATTACTCAAGCTTCTATTGACGACACGAGAAAGAGAGACAGCGATTCCAGATTTACGAAACGTTAAACCGCGTGCCAAAATTCGCAACGGAAGGTAAAAGGTGCCCGAAGTTGACTACCTCTCGAAGACGCGCGCCTTGAAAAAGGTCGTTAATTTCGCCCCTAGGACAAAAAAACAAAATTCCACGCAGGAGTTGTGCGCGTTTACAACATCTTTCCGACGACACCAATTTGAAAAGAATCGGACCAAAACTGTACTAGAAGATAGGAAAAAACTGAAAAACCTTCACGTTAGTAAACTACGCTCGAGGATGACGCCCAGATGTTGCCAACCCCACATCATGTAGCCCTGTCCCTAAGGTTGACAAATTACACGGCCTTGTAGATACACGTACACCCGTTGCCTTTCTACAAGAGTTCTTCTACGCGCCCACATTTGCTGCCAGCCAGCCAGCAAGCCAAAGTGAGATTAAAAGCTACTTTTTACAAATAAATTTGCAAAAATGCGCTAAAAAGCGCAATTATGGAATTACTTAAGATGTGCACACGGACAAACAAGTGTGTACAATGGGTTGCCGCTCCTTAGAAAATCGGGGCGCATTTCTCGCTCAAGCACCTTTCATTTTTGCGAACCAATTTCTCTTTTGCAGTGCGTACCTGGCGATAGACGATAGCTCGCACAAAACGTGCCTTCTCGATTGTACGTTTCTGAAATAACGCGCATTAATCTTAATCTTATCACAGTTTAAAGTTATAGAAGTCACATACAATACCTGCCCTTTTCTTCCATTTTTCCCTTAATTACTTACTTCCGCTACAAATGGCTGATTTTTTAATGCGATTACCCATCGTCGGTAGATACGTGGATCCGAGCGTGGATCTCGACGGAAATACGGCGCATTGCCTCTTGAAGTAAATATCACTTTTGTACTGTATAAACATCGATAAGGGCCAGATATATCTTATCATGTGATTAGATAAGGGAAGTGGGAATTTTTTATATGCGTTTTTAGTTTTAGCCGCCTAGAAGCAATTGCGTCATGTTTGTGTTTTTTTTGTTCATAAAACAATAATCGCGCGACAAATAAACTTTGTAAGTAAGAAAGGGAGCTGTATTTTTTTACTGTTTAAGTATGTGATTAATTTAGTGCTTTCTGCAGGAGGATAGCGGACCGATTTTTTTAATGTACAAAAGGCCCACTTTCAGCGAGCTGTATTTAAACGTGGTAGCAGCGCGATATAAATCAATAGAGTTTAACCTGACGTGGCCTGTGAACATGGGTTCATCAGCGCACATGTGATACCTTCAACTACCGGCACTTGTCCATTTAGTTCATCACAAATCTTCGCTTAAACCGGAAACGAACAAACTATTCCCAAACCCAATCGCGACGAATAGCGCGTTCGCGAATGCGTTTGAAGGGAAAGTGCGCGAAACGTTCGCCGACAAACTTTTCAAATTGATAAAAAGTCCCAGTGATAACGGACCGCCGCGTCGCTATTAATTAATTACTAAAAAATCGTTGTCAATTCACAAGCGGGTAGTTAACGATAAGTTACTTACGATTTAAAACGATAAGTGCGCAAAATTATGCATTTGCTGCGGGTAAATCTGTTGCCTTCTTCCGGAATAGCTATGGTATTACTCGTATCAGAGACTCGCACGAACTCCGTAGTGATCGCCAGTGTTTCAGTAGTTCTGTTAAAGCAATCCACGCAGGAGGTGAAACATGGACGAGTTACCCAATTCCGACGATCCCCAAACGGAATGTGATGGAGAAATAAGGCGCGTCGCAGACCAACAGCATCTCGAACCGAAAAGTGCGCCGGAAATTCCGTGCAGACGCTCCGCGCGTATCTCCGCCGCCAAGGAAAACGGCACGCTTCTCTTAAACGCGTACGAATACCTCATCGCCGCAAGTTTCAATAAGAAGCCTCGAAAGGAGATCAGTGCGCGACGTAAGACCGCCAAAAAAGTGACGGACCCCTGCGATTGCCAAGAGAAGTTTTCGATGAGTTCGAAGAGATTAAGGACCCTATCCCATTCGAACAACGCGTCTCCTGCCACCGAAAACGAATGCGATCAACCGCGCAAAGATGATGAAGTAACGGCGGTCAATCTAGCACATGGATCAACTGATAACAATGCGGTCAACGATGATAAAAAAGACAAAGTCGACGATCGTGATGAAATCTTTAAATGTGTTAAAATGAAAACGGAATCCAAAACAAATAGTGATTTAAAAATGAAAATTAAAAAGTGCTACAAAAAGTCGAAGAGGAAGGAGCCGAGTGGCGACCTAAATAAAGTGACTGTCAGCGATAACGGAAAACCTGGCGTTCCAAACGAATCCGGAAAGAAGAGGAAGCGGGAAACGTGCAGAAAACAATTTCGGCACAAAGACATCACGTTATACAAGCTCGGGAGCGGTAAGTCAAGTTTTTTGAGCTTTTTTCTCTTACTACCAGAGAAATTTTAATGGATTCAGCATGAGTTCATTGCACAAAGTTATCAAAATTATCTGAACTGAAATATTCAGCTCACTTTCGACGCAGCGATATACGTCAATGGATGGTACTCATCTAACGCTTTGTCGCAATTCGAAATTGCCACAGTATAACATTTTTCGCCCATTTGCGTGTACCTATAGGGTGGTTCAAATTCCTGGCTCACCATTAGGATCTCCGGATTTTTGAAAAATCTTTGAAAATAACTGAGATATCACCGAAAAACTGAAGATGTCAAATTTTCATTTTCCCTAGCTTAAACGGTCGGAAATAGACGGTTGCCATTAGCACCTTCTTGGGCACTTTTTTTTGGAGAATCTTAATCTCGAGCTTAATCTGTTATCAAACTTTCCGTAACACGTTAGATATAGAAGCTACTACAGTGGCGACAACATGGTATCTGGTTTTTGATTGATCATTGGTTCCGGTCGCCATATTGGAGCTAAATTCCAAATTGGCCAATAAAAGCCTCCAAAACGACACGATACACTCCGTGCTATAATTATAAATTATACTGTTTTGACAGTTCATGCTCCACGGCTTCACATTACTATTTATAGTTTGCACTTTGCTTCTTGTATTTGCTTTATTTTACGTTTTCCGTCTCCAATGTCGTATTTTTCAAGACGCATATAGCTTGGATTTACGATATTCAGGTATTCAATCCGCTTAAAGTATTTTAGAGGTAAAACTGTACCTAACCTTACTAGTGGTAATCAGTGGCGGTCCCAGGATTTGATAAAGGGAGGGGCCCAAACCCGAACCCGAAAAATAAAAGAAACCTCGCATATGAAAATGAGATCGACACAAAATGGATGAAAAAAATGGACAATGCCCCTCCCCCCCGGGACCCGCCACTGGTGGTAATTAATGTAAAAATCGAGGGGTTGACCTCGCTGGGAATTCGGTATATACGCTGTTTGTTTGGGGAATTCTCTGGGAAGTCTGAGGAATTCCCAGGAGTGTTTTGGGAAGTCTTGGGAATTCCCACAAATTGGGTCATCATTTGTGGTAATTTCTGCTGTTTGTATTTTTATTATACACATCGACAGTATTTGTTTGTTTTTTTAAGTTTATGATTTATTAATTTGTTTATGTTTTTATTAGTTTTGTATTCTTTGTTTGAAATCAAATCATGGAATAATATCGCTTAGGTTAATTTTCCTGATTTTTCTCAATTATTAATCTCCTTGGCACTTGGCATACGGCTAGTTGTTCTTTTCACAGGTCCGCACTCTGGATTTCTAGATTTCAATGGAACTATAGGTCTTAATAGTTTATGATTTTTGCCAATGACTTTTGACCTAAAGTGTAATTTAAAGAAAATACACAGGGTGAGGTTTTTTAAAAAGCTTGGGAGCCGATCTCTCTTATTACAGATCTCTTTCATTACAGACATCTTCAGAATCGAATGTCAGATTAGGATCAATGGATTCCGCCTGCGGCATCTTGGTTACCGTTGAGTTTTTGCACTAGAACTACGTCTATTCTACGTTCAAAATTTCATTTAAATCATTATTATATTAAATTAAATTCAAAGAATTAGTCTGGCCATTCAGCGCGGCATTGCTGCTAGTATTATGGGCACTTTTCCTTCTACAATCTCTTTAGATGAAATTTTCTTCCTCTCTTAAATTTCAAATCTTTTTTATTAAACATATTTTTTAAATCTCTTAACAAATAAAAAAATCGGATTGCGCATGCGCAAAATACATTTTTTGATTCAGAATTAGTTTTAGTACCTACTTTATTTTATCCTAAATCGTTATAGTAACAATAACTCCTTAGCGACGGGTTATGTTACGGCACATTTAACAACACTAGTGCTGTAAAAAATTATTACCTGACGCTGTCAATGGCAACGAGGATGTATACAACATTTCAATTAAATATTTGGAAAAATTTAAAAAAACAAATTGCGCATGCGCAAAACAAATTTTTTATTTCAGCATTAGTTTTCCTTTTACTCGAGGTGCTTTCATCTGGGCTTTCATACAAAATTTCATGCAATCCGGAGATGTCAAAAAGGCCTTCCTTATTTTTTTGGGTTCATTGCCAGTTCACGACCTCCGATCTGCACATTTGATAATGAATCTCGTAATGAATCCACTTGCAAAATTTCATCGTAATCGGTCCATCCGTTCTCTTTTAAATCGATGCACATGAATCCATCGATCGAGCGAGCAATCGTACGATTGGGAAAAAGCATAACCGCTCGTTTAAAACTCTAATATTACCTAAGTCTTTTTTTAATTCTAAAAAGCTGCGTTGCTAAAACAAAAATGGTATTAGCGAGGGTATTAGCTATGTTTGTTAGTCAATTGAAATCTTTGATAGGCATCAGTTATCCATATTTAGGAAGAACAGTTTAGACATGACATGAAAATTTTTTTTCGAAAAGTTACTCACTTTTTGTTAAATGGTAATTAGGCTTAAAACAAAGCTTAAACTTTCTACTTTTCAAATGTGGCAAAATGACGATGGGATCTCGTCCAGGTTTAGCTCTGTGATTTTTTCTGGGCGCGCGCACACGTAAAGTATTAAGGCTTAAAACAAACAACAGTTTTATTAAAATCGCCTCGAAAATCGCTGACTATAAGCTCGGGTTTAAGTGCCTAATCCGGCTTGAACTCCCCCATAAGTATCATGAATATGGAAAATCGTGGGTAGTTTCTGGGAATTTCCGGGAAATCTTTGGGAATTCCCAGGAATTCTCTGGGAATTTCTAAGAAGTCTCTAGGAATTCCCAATTTTTTTTCTCCCAATTTGCACAGATAGATTTAATTAGTAGTAAAAACTTGTTTGACCTATGTTAATTATGAGATTTATTAAGTGTTATTGAAACAAAGTATAATATCTGTAGCTTGAATTACAACCAAATAACAATTTAATTTTTTATTATACCTGAATCACAATCTCCGTTTTAAACACTCAAATGCGTGCGAAAAAGGGCCTTTAAAACACACGTGCTTTAAAGTTGCTAAGTAACGGTACTTCAAGTATGACTTTTGAAACTGTCATCTGGATGAAATAAAAAATCCTCTTAGGTCGCTTTCTGTAAATGCAGAACATTTCTTTGGCTTTTGTACCTATCCTTTGGTTGAAGCTTTCACAAACGCGCGTAATTTAGGGTATGCTTCCAAATCTGTTCCACTTTTTAATCGCAGCATTGCTTTAAAGTTTTGAATGAATGCACCAAAATATAGAAGATTTAAATACCTTTGACATTTCCTTCATATATGCCAGCATTATGGATGCATTTAAGACTGTATTCGTAAGTAACTTCCTATTCATCCATGGAAACAACTTTTCATATTCTTTATAATAGGCTTTACTGAAGTTGGATTTTACACCTTTGTTTAGATTTTACAACAATCGATTTAATGGACGGTGTATTATCTTTTTCAACGGAAATCGTTTAATTCACAAAGACGATGATTTTTATAAGCAAACGTCAAGTGACATTTCCATGGCAATCGTGAAATTACGAACACCCAGCCCACTTAATTAGACATGTATTCGAGTATAACGTCAATATGACTTCATTGTATTTCCTATTTTTAAATTATACTGCAGGTATAATAAAAAATACTATAAGATACACGTGTATAATTGGTCTTTAAAGCACTTGCAACGTTAAAGGCACTCCGCTTTGCGTCGTGCCCTTAAACTCGTTGCGCGTGCTTTAAAGACTTGATTATACACTTGTATCTTAATATACTATTTAGAGATGCCCTTTTTAAATAATAAAAGACATCAATTTCAAATAACGTATTTCAAGATTATTTTATTTCGAATTAGAACAAGCAAAAGCTTTTATGGAGAATGCATTTTTCTCAAAAAGTATAGTAAAAGTCAATCCGTGGACATACGGTACATGTACATATACCGATGATTTTTTTAAATGTTGTATGCCGTTTATACCTAAATATAGATTTGTATCTTTCTTCCCCATGTCTTAAATTCGAGGATTGGTCTTTTGTAAACTAGTAATATACAGGGTGGTGACTTGCGTAACGCATCATAGGGATTTCAATGTAAAATTCATAACATGCGATTTTGGCTCCCCAAATTATTTTAGAGCAAAAACGTACTAAAGTTTTTTGTAAAAAAATTTTTTTACGCCAATCAACCGTATTAGATTTCAATTTTTTTCATATAAAGACGGAAAATTGGAAAAATAAAGCCCGCATCTTTTTCAATAATCTGCGATGCCACGGAATTTTCCGAGGAATTTTCTAAAACAAAAAGATAACCAGTTCTCAATTAGCAGCAGATCGAAATGGATTTTATGATCAACTTGGTTACTGTCTTCCAGTTAATGGTGACTTATTCGAACATTTATTGTAAATTGTTATATTAGGAAATCGTTTTTAGTAATTTGGTCTTTCTTTATGTTGAATACGCTGTTCTAAATATAATACTTTTTGATGGAATTTGATTTGTTTTATAGCAGACATTCCATGGCATGACGAATATTGGCGTAGTTTTTGTATTTTAAAATTCCATGGCATCACAGATGATTGAAAAAGATGGGGGTTTAATTTTTCCAATTTTCCGTCTTTATTAGGCAAAAAATTGAAAACTAATACGGTTGATTGGTGTAAAAAAAAATTCTACAAAAAACTTTAATACATTTTTGCTCTAAAATATTTTGGGGAGCCAATAATCGCATGTTATGAATGTTACATTGAAATCTCTATGATGCGTTACGCAAGTCACCACGCTGGGACAATTATTACACTATCAAAACTAATACTAATATAGGTACCTAGGCACTATTGAAGTTCAAAAAATTTAATTTGCAACGAGGTATGGATTATAATTTACGGTACCTATTTTAATTTGCAGTAAGGAAGACGGTCAAACAAATCGCAATACAAATAAACACCCACACAAGGTCGCAGCTTTCCAGACATCAACAACACAATATACAACAGCCCTGTGTTCTAAAAATAACGTAGAATTTTGATATTTGTTTTTAAAGGAATGTTACCTATTCCCATTTCTATTATTTATTTAATATAAAACGGTAGGTAGAGGTACCGTTTGCGATGAATAGGAAACCAAATAAATTGCGAAGCAAGGAGTCGATAAAATAAAAATATAACTGTGCTTGATTGTGCACGAAAAAGTAAACCAGCACGTCCACCCCTTTTTGAGGCACAGGGTACCCGTTTTCCGTGCCAACTTCATACCATTTTTGGACGCACTAACGAAATGTGTTGTACCAAATCGTTACTACCTGCATGATGCATGGACCATGTGGCGAAAAAATTTCATCCTAACGATTCTAATAGGTGCACGTCGTTTAAAAAACTACGTACAAGATTTTCTCTGAAGCAGCTAAGTCGTTATGGGGTTAGGGGGGTGGTGAGGGGTTGTCACTCATAACGTCATTCTGGTTCCCCCTCGATACCCCCGAAACGGTTTTTCGCGATTTTCAATATCTTCTTTAGTTTGGAAAATATGGCCGACTGCAAGTTTTAAAATTGACACCCTGTATTTGTGTCACGTAGGTATATCTTCTAAAAACTGAGGATAGAAACTCACAACTGTCGAAGTGCACCGAGACTTTTGGTGGAAAATATCAATAGTTGTTGGCGGAGTTCGTCAATTAGCGCCAGTTGAGATACATGGAAGGCGTGTAGACGTCGTCGAAGCTTGCGTCAAGAGTGGAGATGTTTGGAACAATTTTTATGAGTTACATGTTACTTTCTGTGCTGGAATCACAGAATGGGGATTTTATGCTAAATTTGTAAGCGAAAGAGTAGTAAATATGTTGAATGGCGAATGGCGATATTAAGACATATTATAGCGTTGTCCAGATATGCTTGTCTGTATACCTACTAGAGAAACATCTGTGGTTAAAATTAAAAAAAAAGTCTCCATAAATAATGTGACATTGCGCAGCCTGCCCATGCGCATATTAATCGTCAAGATTTTTCTTGGCTGAAGTGCCAGAGCTGTAAGCTACCGAATTCAAAAAGAACGAACTAAATACAATGAAAAACTGTAGGATTAGTTAAGGCCTTAGATGGACGGACTGACGGATAAAGTTACCATAATATAGTACCTTCCAACATGAGTCAAATGCGCCAAAGGACTGCTGTGTAATGCTGTTGAGGAACTTTGCAATGGGGCAAGGATTATGGTGTAATCGCTATAGGGGCCAACATGATCAAATGTAGGAGTTCATCTGGGAAATGAAGGGGAAAAGGATATAGTGTGGTAAAACTGAATTATAATCTGGGCAAATGCAATACGAGTACAGTGAGAAGCGTACCTATATTTTGACTTATTCAAAATCTCCATTAATCCTTGCTCCATATTGATTGCAAAGGAAATTTTTGCAAGTGAATTTACTTTTACAGCCGTAAACACTACGATATTGATTACTTTTGGCCATTGTAAATAAACAAAATGGCGGTCTTAACCCACCAATAGTAATTACAATGTGCTGCCATCACAGGTCTCACTGTTAATCTGAATCGCGAATTTAGTTTTGAAATACTTCAACGTTACTTAAACAAACCAAATTTCTAGATTTATTTTTTAGAAACAATTTTCGGACTTGTAGTCAGACTCAGTAGTTTTTTAGATATTAATTTTTATACAGTCGTGGTTTTAAGCATAAACAGGGTGAAGGTTTGTCATATTCTTATCAAATTCCTTTCGGGCAGCAAACTTTTTCCTCTTTGTACTTACAGGGTGAGTCAACGATTGCGCGGAGTAACTTAATTCCTTGAAGATAAGATTTTTCGATAGAGTGCTTTTGTATTATGATATGGTTGAATATTCTGCACATTTTAAAAATATTTGGAATTATACAGAATGCGCCCACAAAGTAGGGCGTTCAAATGGTACATTTTTTTAAATAGAACTCCCTGTATTTGAATGCTTTTTTGAATTCTACGTGTAATTGTACGTTTTATTTATTATATGGTTAATATCCGAAAAGTTAGTAGTTTTAAAGGTAATTCGATTTGTAAGAAAAATTGGGCATTTGCAAGCGTCAGTATATTGTCAAAATTATTACTTACATTTTGATTCCAGGTTTTATATCTTTTATTCTGGGTTAAGTAAAAGTCAAATAAATACATCTACTATAAAACATTAAAAAATAGCTTGCAGGGTGTTTTTTTTAGATCCAAAGTTACAAATTTTCATATTAAAAATGTTACTTTTTTTAAATGGAACGCCCTGTATATTTTTCTGTCATCTTTTAGCTCCTCCAAAAACCTTCAACTAATAATAATGTCCTATACCTATCTCTGATAGTCTTCGAAACATCTTGGTCTTCCTGGTTTTTATATTCTAAACTTAATTAAGTTACCTATATGTAATTTACATAATAGTGAGGTGGCCCTGCAAAAATTTAAATTTAAAATATAAAAAGTAGAAAAACCAAGATATTTGTTTTTACTATCAACTTTATTCTCTAGTTTTTATAGACTTAAATGAATTATTAGAAAAATGAATCAATAAATATGATTTTAACTTGGAACGAGGCAGATAAAAATTGCCTTTTTTGCATGGCGACCTCACTATTATGTAAATTAAGTACATATAACTTATTTAAGATTAGAATATAAAAACCAGGAAAACCAGATGTTTCGAAAACTATCAGAGATAGGTATAGGACAATATTATCAAAAGTTGAAGGTTTTTGGAGGATCTAAAAGATGACAGAAAAATATACAGGGTGTTCCATTTAAAAAAGTGAGATTTTTTAATATGAAGTTTTGTAACTTTGGATCTAGAAAAAAACACCCTGTAAGCTATTTTTTTAATGTTTTATAGTAGATGTATTTATTTGACTTTTACTTAACCCAGGATAAAAGATATAAAACCTGGAATCAAAATTTAAGTAATAATTTTGGCAATATTACTGACGCCTGCGAATGCTCAATTTTTCATAAAAATCGAATAATCTGTAAAACTACTAGCTTTTCGGATATTAACCATATAATAAAAAAGACGTACAATTACACGTAGAATTTAAAGAAGCATTCAAATACAGGGGGTTCTATTTAAAAAATGTACCATTTGGGCGCCCTACTTTGTGGACCCACCCTGTATAATTCCAATTATTTTTAAAATGTGGAGAATATTCAACCATATCATAATACAAAAGCACTCTATCGAAAAATCTTGTCTTCAAGGCAATCATTGACTCACACTGTACATAACATAACGTTTCGCTCAATCTAATGATGCACCACGGCTTCTGTTGTGACGTGAATAGCTAATTGGATAATTATACAGCCATTGAACACCTAGGTTCAAGGCAATCGAAGACAACAGACAAAAAGACCTAGGCTCTTCTAAACCAAAATTGTGTGTTATCGGTCAACTAGAAATCAATTTGGCAGTTTTGAATTTGTTTCAAAACAGATAACCGGTTATCAAATAATCGGTTAATGAACAATGTAGTAAAGCACGTTTTTTTTAAATTATTAGTGACAGTTGAGCATGAATGAATACTTGCTCTGAGGTTTTTAAATTTAAAACATCGTAACGTTCTTCATCATTTAATCGGTCAATCAGATAAATCCATTTTTTCCGCAATATGCGTAAAAGTTTTAGTGCGCGCAAATTTAATGATGCCGCAAATAATTATTGTGGTCGACGCTTTTTTGATGATAGCGCTATCGGGTATCAAAACAGTTCATTGCCTCTATGAGCGCTCTCCTGCGATTTTTTTCTAACTATGTCTGTGTAAAGAGGCCATGTTAGTCAAACAAAAAATTGGGTACTGTGGATACCATAATCGATCGCTGACGATGGCGTCTCTTTTTCATCCGAAAGTGCAAAATTTTTTTTTAAATTTTGTTTTATTTTTTATTTTTTTAGTATCAATTGATTTTATTTAAATATTATATAAAATATTTCGAACATTTTAAAAATGTTGAAAGATTTAAAGAGAAGAAGAAAATTTCGTCTAAAGAGATTGTAGAAGGAAAAGTGCTCAAAACACTAGCAGCATTGCCGCGCTGAATGGCCAGACTAAGTTTTTGAATTAGGAATGTTTTCGAATGGTGCTCTCCTGGGACATTTTTCAATTTTTTTCCTAAAGTATTCACAAATTGCATAGCTTCCGTACACCAGGGAATATTTTTTTAAATTATTTATTTTATTTTAATTCTCAAATTTTCGAACTCGTGTCTCGTCCAGACCTTCCATTTTCCCAGTGAGAGTACCCTTTCACATCTTTTGATTTTTTGCAAATAAATCATCTTTTGAAATAAAAGAACTGCATATTTCTACTTTCCACCAAAAGACCTACCCTACGACACCCATGTAGCGAGTAAAATGTGTTTGACCTTTGGGCGCGCTCAAAATAGGAGGAGCAAATTCGCGATAGGCACACTGGAAAAGATAGAAAGCATGTTCAGAATTAAAAGGTGCATACAAAACTGTTGTTTTATTAAGCTTTTGGCGAGGCTTTTGGTATAACCGCAAATTTAAAAATAAATTTCAACATTTATGTTGTTAGTAGCAAAGCAATAGCCATGACTTTTGTTGTTTTATGAATTGCTACTAATAACAGAAATGTTGAAATTTATTTTTAAATTTGCGAGTATACCAAAAGCTTAATAAAACAACAGTTTTGTATGCACCTTTTAATTCTGAACAACTTTAAACTCTACAGTTTTTTCTGTAAAATGTGCAGGAGGGTAGGGGTATTGCATTGCATAAAACTAATTTCCCATGTTAAATCCCTATGTTCCTACTTACCGTGCACCACCCGGTATAGATCTGCTATGTCAATTTTTGGATTTAAATTGATTGTTAGTAAAAAGGAGATCAACACGTAGTCTGAGAAAATATTAATATCAAAACAGGCTTCCTCAGAAACAAACGGAGCTATAAACGAATCTCAAGCAAAAGTAATAATTACAATTCGATTGTATCGAAAATCAATATGTATTCAAACGTTTAACCAGGAAATCGATGAAAATAACAAAATTGACTTTTGAACTTCGGGTGGCAACCTTTTGAGCTCAGAAGGGCGCATACTTCAAAATCTGTAACACAAGTAACACAATAAACAAATAAAAGGGTTGCTGAATCGTGCTGCACATAAAATATTGCGAAATAGCAATGTCTAACGTCTGACACGGAGGGCAGTGGTATACTAAAACTGTGATTAATACTCAAAAAGAATCACTAATCCAAATGACTTTACACTAGCAAAAGTCCGGGTACAACAGCATAAAAGTGGCGTTAAATTCAAGAAAAATACTTTACTATGCATAAATAACTAAATTTCTATTTAATAGCAATAGAATCTAATCAATTCAAAACATAAACAAGATAATATGAGCCGAGTCTTTGGAGTAAACAAACAACGTAGCTAAAAATCATAGATATAGGCTTCAGGCTTCTGTAAATGTGCTGCGTAATAGTCGAGGTAATAGTGTAACATACCTCGAATTGTTTAAACGCAACACAGATTCGTAAAACGTTTCAATGGAGCCACCATCCACAGAAATCAAGAAGACAGATAAATCACTCCAAAGTAAAATATGGTAGAGGCAAAACACTATGCCCTTTTCAGGTAGACCTGAAGTCAAGGAACTAATGGTCACAAAAGAACATTCTAAGGCAGACATTTTACTGAAGAGGAAGAGAACTAACAACTGCGAGCAAGCAGAGAGAAATAGGGGGACAGAAGTGCAGAAAGGTACAAGGCGTGCACTCTGGCAACAAGACAATGAAGTAAGTAAAAGAACTCTGACACTAAGATAGCCTCTAACGGCAAAAGAAAGAACTAGGTAGAAGAACTCAATACCAGCGAAAATACAGAACTAAGGTAGAGATTAATCTATTTGAGAAATAATTTGTATCTATACTAGTGGATTGCAAAGTAAACACTTAGATGTCGTAAGGGTGTCAAAGTCACTAGATATAGAAAGTACCGCAATCCATTGGGCTCGTGTGTTAGAGAGAGAGCAGATGACTTTTGCCCAAAAATGGCGGAAGTTACCAGATTCTAGTAACTTTAATGTTAGGGATTGTTGCACTTGTTAATAGAAATTTCCTGTTGAAGTTCGAAGTAAGGATTTTCCAGTGCTTCTGTCTAAGCTTAAAGTTAAGACATTATATATGGGCCGTCTGTGTGGCTCAGTGGTAGAACGTTCGGATACATAGCCGGGAGGTCGCGTGTTCGAACCTGGGTTGAGGTGAATTTTTCATCTGTGGCAGAGCTGGGAATTTACTTAGATCAATTTCGAGCATTCTGCCGGCTACTCCGAATTAGGTTTAGGCCCAGAACAAGAGATGGACAATAAATAAATCAACGGAAGCGCTTCCACGACAACTCCCCTACCCCTCCCTTCTACACTCTTTTCCAGACACCGTCTTTTCGTCTGGCCTTTTGATGTGTTTACTTTTTAACTCACTCACTGGTCGTTCCTTCATTTGAGTATAGGATACTGGAGATGCTGCAGATTTAAAGTTGGAGTGGACCTTAATTTCTAAAGCTGTGGCCGATAGCTAAATCATAAATTAATTACACGATATTCTAAACCGATCCCTAATTAAATATCGCAGTATTGGAATATTGATGGAAGCTTGTTGCTATGTGTATTATTGGAGGATTCACTTATTGATGTATATTAACTTTTCATTAGATTTAATATTGAATTTCGCAGAGGCAACGCAAATATGCGTTCATGTTTTTCAATTCGCTAAAATGTCAAGTGTTTGACCTTATATCTTTATAAAACGATCAAAGTGTTTACGCAAATTACTGTTATTGTAAATTGTGGCATCAAAATAATGCTACTATTTACTTCTGATTTTATCGCTTCTTTACTAGTAGATATAGATGCATTTTTCATTACTTTTCGAGTGGGGAATATCGACTGGTCAACTAATTTGTAATATATGGACTGTAATTATGGGGAAATTTGCGCAAATGAAATAATAGGGAGGGAAATTTTTCCCTTTGATACTGTTTTGTTATAAATTTGAAAGAACAACAGGAATTTGTCAAATTAATTATTAATTAATTTCAGAATTATGCAGATGTGACTATACTCGTATGTGCAGTGTATGTCCAAATACCTCATAAGTTGGTTCGATAGTAATTAGTGAGATACTATTTATGAACCTTGTTTGCGACGTGCAAATAAAATTGTTCTCGAAATGGCGGAATAAAAAATACTACTTTGCAACGGAGGGTTTGACACCTAACACCAATAACATTAACTTGAATGACCTTATATTTTCTTAGTTAAAGGAGATACCGAAACATGTTTATTACATATGTTTCTTTAAAATGAGTCTTGAATAATCTGCCGTTTTCAAAATAAGTGTATACGAGGTCAGGTAAAAAAGTTTTCGTACTGAACCTCTTTTTTTAAATAGACCACCCTGTATATTTTAATCTGAAAAGATAACATACTACATCCTCTTTTAAAAAATATAGCGCACCAAGGATGATATTCAAAAAAGATTCAGGCGATTAAAAAAATTCGAAAATTTTAATGATTTCAAAAGAGTAACAAAAAATGAATTTTTTAAATTTTAAAAACTTTTTGAATGTTTTTTAACGCTGAATTTGTTTTAGTGTGATATTTTTTAAGAGAGAATTTAATATGGTATTTTTAGATTAAAATAATAGGTCGTTCAAGAGCCGTCCTTAGCAAATGCGAGGCCTGGGGCGAAATATTTTTGCGGGGCCAATGACTGCCGGGGGGGGGGGGATATGGAATACACCCGGAGGAGGGTGGTCCTCCACCGGAAATTGTTGCAAAATTATACATGCAAAGTCGTCATTTTAAGCACTTTGAATGACTGTCACGTGGCGAAAGGGAGAGGAGATCATGCAAGATGACTCACTCACCGGCGAGTTGTTTTTATTTTATAAAATAAATGGGTAACGAAAAACAATTGAATTTTTTTAAATGACAATGCATCTTTTCATTAGGCTCATTTGATAGAGATTTTTTTTCCCTTTTCGATGATATAACATAGTCCCCTTATTCAAGAAAATTGATTATTAACATCAATCCAGATATCCTACATCAAAATAAAGCAAATGAACGTGTACGTTTCTTATTAAACCTTGAAGACAAAATGAAATTAGCATTAAAATGTTAAACAACTTTCATATAGAAAAATTTCATATGAAGGGTAGAACATGACGTGCCCCCTCCCCCCCCTCCATTTTCTAAAGTTTCCACCACTAAAGGCATGTGTATGCAAAATCTGAGACCAATTGGTTGTCGTACCCTTAATAATAATAATAATAATAATAATCTCTTTCCTGATAGCGTTGGCTTATTGTGCCCATGTGTGATTTTTTTTTTTTTTTTTTTTTTTTTTTTTTTTTTTTTTTTTTTTTTAGGACCCTACATAACTTCACCAGACACAGACACAGACACTGATCGTTACTTGATTTTAATCCGTGCGATTAGTTAACCAGGCTAGACCTGAGTTCTCACAAGAAACACCGACCATAATAATAATAATCATTTATTTTCACGTCATAACAACTTAGAAACAAAGGCTGAGAGTGTAATAAGGAGACAAATGCATATACCTATAAGCTGTATGGTAAAAATCACAGGGGATATTGGTTCAGTCATTGCAAATAAATGCAAGTTCTGATCTACCACCAATTCCCTGAAAAAAGATTGTTCATCGTGCAAAACTGAACTTTTAAACATTTTGCCTATTAACTTAAATTATGGTGTGAGATGATAATTGGATGAAGGATGTCGGTGCAGCGATGTAAAGATTAATTAGTTATATAACAGGTGGTTATAGTGAATAGTGTACCTACGTATTCTGGGTGAACCCAGACGTGGTAATGTTTGTATGTTTTAATTATTTAAACTGACTATGTAAAAGTTATGCACGTTTTACTTTCAAAAACAGCATCTCAGGAAATAATTCGTGGGGGGGGGGGGGCCCGAAATTTGATGGCCGTCTGGCACACCTTCGAGGTATAGGATACCTACTGCAACAAATTCCAGGACTCTAGGACCATTCCCCTAGAAGTAGTTCAAAACGGTAGAAGTGAGTCCGGACGGACGGGCGGACAAAACGCAAACAATGGCACATTTTTTTAATTCTTAAAAAATGCGCTAAAAAGACCTTGCAAACGGAAAAAAACGCTCATGAGCGGAAAAACCGTTCGCGGGAAGAAAAAAGCGTTCGAGCGCCGAGCACTTCAACTTCCACAGCATTCCACAGATCCTCGCATCTGGCAGCATGCTTGCACAGTAAACTTTCAGATATTCCTGTTTTCACGTCCTGCTAATCTAGCTGTTTGTGGTAAATTAATAATGATTATTACGCTTTCAGCGTAACTTATATTTCAAATTTGAGCGAAAAATCTGAGTAACTGCAGGAGACATACATATAGAAATAAGTACAAATTGTGCACAACCCTTGTGCAGGTAAAGCGCATTTTTTTTTAACACTCCTACGAAATTTCTTCCATAAATAAGAAAGTTGGCACTGCACATCCTACACAAAACCAAATTTGGAAAATGGCGCTACTACTCTGAGACTAATTGGTTGTCGTGTGTAAAAGTTATGCACATTTTACTTTCAAAAACAGCATCTCAGGAAATAATTCGTGGGGGGGCCCCCCTTTTAGACAGCGAAATTTAATGGCCGTCTGGCACACCTTCAAGGTATAGGCTACCTACTGCAAAGAATTCCAGGACTCTAGGACCATTCCCCTAGAAGTAGTTCAAAACGGTATAAGTGGGTCCGGACGGACGGACGGGCGGACGGACAAAGCGCAAACAATAGCACATTTTTTTAATTCTTAAAAAATGCGCAAAAAACTTAAAAAATTCTTGAGACGTTAACGCCCTGTAGATCGGTAACTAAGCGTTTGCGGATCTATGTTTATGTGAACTTTTAGTCATAAAATAAGGCAAAACATTAGCCCTTTCAGTATTTATCATATTTATTTTATTTATTATATTTTGCGTTTATTTTTGAGTGCGCGGGGTTTCAGCCAAGGCTGCTCTACCAACCTAACCCACTATACATTTACAAATATCCATGCCCGAACCCGGATTCGAATCAGGGCCTTAGCACCACAGTTCAGCTGGAACAACCTGTATAAAACAGAAAATTATAATATTTATTTTATCTGTAACCATCTACAATTCCACCAAACAATAACAAAGTCACTCACAACTTTACAAACTTCATGGATCTGGATAATTGTAACAAATCGAAAAATATATAGTAGGAAGCAGTTATGGACTCTGTGCGAGTATAAGAATTCAAGGGAACCGAATGTTGCGAAAGATCTTATGAAAGAAAGATTTGAAGCTTTAAAAAATCAAAAACTGTTGAAGGAAATACACTTAAATTTCAGAAGGAAGGGAGGAATTTGAATAAGCCAGACACATCACGAGTGCTCGGTGCTCGCTAATCAAAATACAGAAAGCATGCGCTACCGCATGGAACCCAAAAATGTTGGCGTTATGGAGAATTGGCCCCCGCATCACTAGCGGTGAAAAAATGACGCTAAATCTGCGGAAACATTTTTTTGGGCAGGTTTTTTTCGTCTATACTATTAAACAAAATCCCGCAATTGTGAAATGAAAAAGAGTATTTTTACTTCAAGATATATGATATTAAATACTACACATTACATTTATCTTAAAAATTATTAACCAAAACGAGTAATGACATATTTGATAAAAGGTTATCAACACTTATAGCAATAGGAGCGCTTTGATTATATTTAAGTAATTGGCTCTAAAGTGTATATATCGCATTGCAGTTTGCAACAAAACGAAATTACCCGCGAAGCGATCGAATTATTATTATTATCGATCAATTCTGGCACACGCGATTAACTTTCGCCATGTACATACCTGATATTGGGTTACAACATTTTTGCAATCCTCTATCATTATCTTATCAAGGAGGTTTATCGAAATTATTTATATCCAAAGAGGTCCCAAGTAAGATATGTAAATATCAGCTCCATTTTCTGTGACTGGGACAGTTATGCCAGTTCTGCGTGAGTCATGCCATGAATGTACCTACTGGGCAACTTCATTTAGGCAATGATGAAAAAAGCATGAGATACTGCAATGTAGGTCCTTTTCGACATTTTTTTTTCGGGATATCCAGAAAGTTGGAAAAGCGTAAATCAATTACTTATAGCCGTCGTGAATTATTTCCGGTAGGTGTCTAAAGGCATAACTACCTATAAAATTTTATTGGTTAGATAAGGAATTCCTCAATGAATCACGAACAGGCGATGCAGACGTTGTGTTTTCAAACACTAACCGTTTAGATGCGGAACATAATAAACACTACTACTACTACTACTGCAAGTTTGATAAGATTTTTATATACCTGCACTCGATGTATGTGAAGGATGATCGAAATGAACGATTTATAAGTTCAAGATTTTTCAAATCGCGCTGCGTTACGAGATAAGTCAGGGAGTTGTCAACACTGGCAGAATCGCCGAAATGCGCGGTATTTCTGGACTATATACGCACAAGTTGGATCGTTGTTCAATCCCATCTTCAATGCCTCCTCTTACAGTATCCTTACTAAAAAAACAATGCCGTCCAACTCCAGCCTCATCTTAAACTGACACCAACAAAGGTATACTGTAAGGTACTTTGTCAATTGACCGTATATTAACAGCCACTAATGAACAAGAGGTATGGTTTAGTTACGGTTTGCAACTTCACGAGAATATTGTTAACGTTGCTGAAGATTGCAATTCTGCAATGCCAGCTCGTACCGCCTCTCAATTAAACAGAAAAGTGTATCGTTATAAACATGAAGAAGGATAAACTTACAATTAGACTGTATACCTGTCATAGTGCATGATAAAGTTAATTACTTGACTCCCGGGACACGGTTTAAAATTCAAGTCAATTAGCGCGCTTCCAACAATACCAAACACCTGATGAATTTCATGGATAACATAGTTAGGCATACTTAAAAGAGTCCTCTATTGTTCAGCAGTATAAACATGTACCGTTTAAAACTGTAAAATGACTTATGGATTTGTGCATTAGATGTCGCTGCAAAAAATTTAAAGCGCGAAAGTTTGCTCAATTCGAATCCGCTATTAACGGATTGGACGTTCTGTCCGTCCGTCCGTCTGTGTACACGATAACTTACATAATTACCTTTTGTATAATGTGAATTGTACACAAAACTTTAATTTTTTGGGGCCTCTCCCGTAACACTACATAAATTAAATTAAATAACTCGCGAACGGTTTCGCATTTTCCAATTTTATTTTTAGTACAATGTTTATCATCACCCAAGGAATAGAAGAACTAATTAATTTTTCAATGACCCAAGAGCTCATTTGCTGTATTTTTTACAAGTTATAAGTGTATTATTAGTATTACAGATATAATATGATAGGAAATAAGCTGAACCGCCATTGTATAATTGAACAATGGAAGTACTTATTCGCTTTAATTTGTTGCAGCGACATCTAATGCATTAGTCCACAAGCGTCATTTTACAGTTTCGAAAGGTACATGTTTGTACTGCGGCTCAATGGGGGCGATTTTAAGTATATGTACCTACATTGATTTTATAGACAGTGGCGACAATAGTGTTTAAATTTTGATTGGTTGTTGAGATCGACGGCCATATTGCATCGAGTATATATAATATTGTATTCTCGTGTACGTAACAAGGCCATACGTGTATTGTTTGTTGCCTACTTTCTAATTTGAATTTTCTATACATGATGGCAGCTGGGCTCCTATTGTCGCCACTGTCTATAAAGTCACTGTATAGTTACATAAATGTGATACCCATGAAATGCATAAGATGGATTGCTGCTTGGGATAAGAGCAACAATCCTAAGTCAATTCGAAAGTTTCAGAAAAACCCACCTAAATTCGTGCAAAATATTCCACTACTCTTTCCTCAAATTCATTGTTAAATAAACGCTGCTTTATTTTAACTACTATGACCGTGTGGAAACATTGTCGCTTAGTATGAGCACTATTCAAAATTATAACAATTTAAATCTTTTTTACCCTTACAGTCACGGAAATGGATTGAATACACAACTGTAAGAAAGACGAAATTACCTTATTTTATTGGTTTACTTATATTTTCTACACCTCCGGCTCGATTACAGGATGGTTTTACGATAGTGTTTCCTCATCGCTTTTGGAACTCATTGGATGGATTTTTGAAGAAGACGAATTGTTTTTCTCAGCAATATTGTTAAACATATACTGCGCCATTGAAAGTGCCATTGGACACGTGTTGTTTTGAATTTTGAAGTGGACAGGGTTTCAGCCAAGCCTGCTCTGCCAACCAATCCACTATACATTTACAAATGTCTACTCCCGAACCAGGATTGGAGAGAGATACCCTTGGTAATGCAGTCGAAGTTCCACGCCACTGCGCCGCACAGGCCGGCTTCTACAGCGAAAAGTCGTTAAACTGCTAACAAGAGGTGACGTCAGCGACCAGGTTACGTCGTAATTTATAAATACAGTCTGTGCTCCTATTTATTCCCGAAGACTGGTCAATTTAACGTTGTGTCTTATTGCAATTCCTTCTCCGTAGCCACCTTCGAATTTTTCATTTAATGAACATCCAAACAAATACTTCGTATTTGCGCGTTATCCGTATTGATTGATTTACGCTACGATCATCCCTTATTGTCATGCGAACACTTGCCTTAAGTCGACTGGAAGTATTCATCCTACTCAATTTAATTTAATCTCCTGCTTTTGCACACGTATTTCGCAATGTTTAATCCGATTTTGTCCTTTTTTGGTTATGAACTCATCTTCTAAACTTAGAATTCTAGTAGCCCTCGTGACTTGGTGACTGATTTTACCCGTACTACATCGCGGCTACCCGCATAATACCCTCAAAAAACTCTCTCTCTCTCCCCACTTTTTCCAATTTAATGATCACACCTTCAAAATGGTAACTAATCGGTTTCAGCTGCCATCTTTATGCGTGCAACCTATACAATTTGTTAACGTTTGACCAATCCGACGTTTGAAAAAGCCATTGCCAGAAGCCTTGACAGTTCAAAACCCTGACTAATCAGTTTTCATGCTGCGTCGTAAATCGGATCCAACTTATCAGAAACTGACACGTATAACCCACAATCTACCGCCAGACAAGCGCGACCAACTTTCTCCCGCAATTAATCGCCGTATCCGGATCATTGACAATAGAGCGACTATGGATAAAATGATGGATGGAATAGGAGGATTAAGGGAAGAAATGAGGAGAAGAGAAGAGCAATGGAATAAAGAAAAAGAGGAAGTTACAAAAAGACTAAAAGAAACTGGAAGAAGAAAATGACAGAAAAGAAAGGGGAAAAATATAACAATAAAGGGAGTAGTGATGGAAAAGGGGAAAGTGCGAGAGGGAACGGAGGAATGGTTGAAAGAAAACCAACAAGTAAAAGCAAATTCAAAAGAGGCGAGTACTTTTGAAGTAAGGGGAAATAAAATAGTAATCGCGGAACTTACATAGGAAAAGAAGAGGGAGGGGGATAAAATAAAAACCAGTACCTATTCCGAATAAATATATTTGTAAGAACCAATTTACGAAGAGGAGCAATGTAAAGGGACGAGCTAAAGGAGGTATATAACAGGGGTAAAAAATGCGATACGGGATTGGGGGGATGAAACGAAAGATGAGGAAGGAATACAGAGAAGAATTTAAAACATAAAATGGAAAGTATGGTAAATGAAAGCGAGGTGGAGGAGGGGGGAGATTTTAATGCTAAAACAGGAATTAAAGAAAAATGGGTAGAGGTGGGAAGAGGACCATAAGATAGAAAATCAACAGATAAAGAGTGCAACAAAGAGGAAGAAATGTTACTGGAATTATCAGAAAAGAGAAGCGGAAGGATTTTAAACGGAAATATGAAGGGGGATAGTGACGAGTAATTCACATACATGGGAGAAAGAAATAACTGAAGGGAAGAGAAAACAGAAAGTACAATCATGTAGAATAAAACGTGTACAGAAGTGAGAAATAGATATAGAAAAATTGAGAAAGAAAGAAGAGGGGAAGGAATGGAAACAACACTTTGTCAAGTTACTTCAAGGAAAGCAGGAATAAGAGGAGGCTATGGAAGAGGTAGGAAGAGAGGAGAGTGAAGGAGATGAAATATCAATAGAGAAGATCGAGCAACAATTAAAGATACAGAAGAAAGAGACAGCGGCAGGGAGCGTCGAGATAGCTAATGAGGTGTGGATTTTCGCCACAAATAAGCTCAAGGAAAGGATAAGAAATCTAGTAAACAAGGTATGGGAAGGAAGTGGGTTTACCCGAAGAGTGGAAGGAGGGGGTAATTGTGCCGATCCTCAAAAGCGGGAACAAAGATTGTGTGGGATATGGGGGAATTACTATAACGACTACGGCGTATAAAATATATGCAATGATACTGAACGAAAGACTAGAAAGAGAAATGAAATAGCAGATGATGTGGGAGGAAACACAACGGGAAGAATGGAAGTGTATTGGGAAATGAAAAGAATGAAGGTGATCGAAGATGATGAGATTTGCGAAGGTGAGAGGAAAAGAGAGATAGAATGGAAATGGGGGGAGGTAAGAGAAACTAAATAGTTGGGGACCAAATGCAAAAAAACAATGGAGCAAATATGCAGGTAAGAGAATTAAGGAATAAGAGGTTTGTGGCGAGGAGACAGGTGGGTTCCAGAATGATTTTAGAAAAAGAAAGTGTCTGTTCCACCAAATTGTATATTAAAGGAAGAAACAAAAATGGAAAAGATAAGGAATGCGTCGGGGCGAAGGGCGGTAAGATTCGAGAAAAGGGGCGATAGAGAAAGCGAATGGTGACAGAATGCTTGACGACGAAGATAAACGCAAAAGGAATGAGGGAAGAACGAACATGGGATATTACGAAAAAAATGGGTACGGACGTGTTGAGGTCGGAAGGGGAAGAGGAGTAGGAGAAAAGAGGGGGAAGATAAAACAACAGAGGGTAAAGATAGAGAGTGGACGCAGTAGTAGTAGTTATAAAGAGCAATAGAACACATGTTATGGAACTGTACGTAGGTGGAAATGGCAGGGAAAAGTAGGAGTGGATAGGGGGATAGGTACTAAAGAAAAGGGAAGAGAAAATCGCATTTTAATTTATACTGTAACAACTTTTGCCGTTTTGGCGTCCAATAAAGATTGATTGATTGACAATAAAGCGACCACGTATATTGAGAAACCATTAAAACGATATGTTGGAGAAACCTGCCCTATAATAAATCCACCGTGTATACCTTGTAATAGTCACCCCTGAAACCGCGAAACCCTACAGAAATTTAACTTTTAAGTCCTTGATTTGGACAAACCACCCATAAAACTGTTTCAACTATCAAAATAAAATCCAGCCTACATCCATGTGGAATTTCAAACAAAATTAGAATTCGCCACCGGGCTCCCGTTACAATGTATGGGCATGCATTTTTTATGCTTTTATAATTTTGTTTCTCTCTGTCTCTCTCTCTCGTTCACTCCTCGTGGATAGCGAAATACAAAATTCCGAAATTCAAAAAGTTGAAAATTAAAATCTTTCCACGATTAAAAATTGTAAGAATTGGAAGCTTATAATAGTGAGTGTTTGCTTTGAATCTTGTGCATACCCTGTGTAAACCAAAGGAAGCTCGTTCTTGTAACGTTGATGGAATTGTCCGGAAGTGACCTTCAATATCGAAATTTAAATGGAACGCCCTCTATATGTTGCATGTTTAGTTTCTACAAATAATTTTACACCTGATACATTGTTTTCGGTCGAAAACTTAATTAAATTTATTTTTTAGTTTCGGTGACCATGAATGGACCATAATTTTCATTGTTACCACCACATTACTGGATTTTTAATTAATTTAATTAATGCAAAATTATTAGTATCATTGTGACTTGCTACTGAAGCGATCGTTAGTGTGAAAATTTTAAATTTCTACTTGCTAATTATAAAGGTATGTCTTAATATTTGTAATATATGCACGCAAAATGTCACCCGGCCTTCAATGCGTCAATATTATGTCAACAGGTCTATGTCACGTAAATGCGTTGATTTATCAGACGCAACTTGATTTTTTTCAAAACGATTTATGGATCATGCTGGAATTGTCGCACTAGTCCAGTACGGCGCTGGGCAGTTCGGACGTGTCCGATTCGCTTACATTTAATTTTTACAAAAGAATGAGTCTCTAATATATGATTTCATCAGCACTGTAAATACTGCATACTACGCCCTGTGCACTACGGAATCTTGCACCTGTGTGAAGTTAGCAGTCAGTTTTCAGCAGCCAAATTGCCGAAGACGCCCGAACGTCCAGTGGCGCCGTCTATTTAAAAAGTGGGGGCTGTGGCAGCCATAATTACTAAAATGATATCAAGCTATTCATTTAGCGACCGTCGGAGGGAGTGAAATCTGCCCCTAACGTACAAAAAAATTCCTTAATGTACAGGGTGGCCAACTAAGAATGCGAGGTACTGTATCTGAGAATCTATCCATCGTATAGGCTTACGGTAAAAAAATTTATTACTAAAACGGCTACGAGCAAAACCTGGAAAATATTTTTAAGTTTCTGAATTGACCGTTAGGGGGCGTAACTGCAATCTGGAATCTAAAAAAGTGATGTTTCTGTGAATTCCGCTATCTTAACCTAACAAAAAAATGTTCGGTCTTTGAAGTCGACGATAATCTGAACAATTTTTGTTTGACAATTTTTCCTGTATCTCTAAAAATGAAGTGGTGGGGAGTATTCAAACGTTTCCGTAAAGAACACCCTGTATCTTCGAAACGGTTGAGCCGATTTAAACAAACTCGGGTTAGTTCAAATGAGCTATTCTTCAACTACAAATATTATACTATTTGAAGTTTTGTTAGTTTCACATATCACCGCTTGAGGGCTTTTTTCGACATTCCGACAGAAATGGTTAATTTTCTAAAAAAAAAAAAATTATTTGCAATGGTGACTTTGGGGATAGGTATTTGTCATAGGCCACCATTGCCAAGTGTTAATGACTTTTCAAACGGACTATCTGATTGATTGGAAGATGAAGTGGACTATGTAATATTAATGGGAGACTTAAATATTAATTGTTGACATGTCGAAACATATAGTCTTATGCCCTCGCTTATGCCTTATAATCAATTTTAAAATTCATAATCTATTCATATATGAAATGAATCTATGGGGAAGGTCTAGAAATTTATTTACCTATATTGATATACCACTCGCTTCCATTTGGAGATTTATCATCAATTCACCATTATGGAAAACAATTAAAAGATAAATAATACAACAAAGAAGACAGAGAAGAGAGAATGGAGGATAATGAATGGAAACATTTTGGATGATACGAGTACATACATGGGGTGAGGTGTATAATAGATTACGAAATATCAAATGACACAAGGAATAAAGTAGTACCAGAATTCATGGTAGGAACAAGGATGAAATCGAATTACCAGCCGGGTAAGATAATTCTAAAATGCAAAAGAAGAAGTAAGTACACGCACTCTAACGATACAAAGAGCAGTACAGATATGGAAAGAAGCAAATCTGGATAATTACCTACTGAAGAAGGCTGGGCAATTAGGGACCAGCAGAATATGAGAACACAGAGAAAGATTACAACATGACAATATTAGAAATACAATATCATGAGAACAAGTGAATGAATTGTAGAGAAAAGATGCAAAACAATGATGGAAACAAATAGAAATCGGAAATTAGATTAGTTGGAAGAACAAAAAGAATGTACAACCAACATGTAAAGGAAAAAATCTGAAGAAACAGAAAGAATATGAAAAATAAATTGGATGTGGATAAATAAACAATTCGAATGTGGCACTTGGTAAGTGCCGACAGAAGCGACTCTCACAATCCTTCGCTTGCCTCCTAACGCCGCTGCCGAGTGTTAGGTGTGACGACCACCGAATATATTATGTGGCGTTACTCATGAGATTCATGAGGATCCGTTAACTCCCCCCCCCCCCCCCATGAAAGATATGATAGTAATATTACTATAAAGTAACGCGCACCGATGATAACTTCGTTTTTTCAGAAATCCGAAAATAGGGGTCAAGTATAATACTAAACGAAGGAAATTGGAGCCCCCCCCCCCCCAAGAATAACGCATTTTCTACCGGTACAATTCGTTATTCGCTCCACTTTCATTAAAGCGAGCGCATTCACAGTTAAGCGATAACAAATTTTTAAAAGTGGGGGGGGGGCTAACTTACCTCTTTCTAAAAGTTACGTTTTTAACATGTTTTTTACACTACATTGTACCTTTCATCGTGCGCTCAAATGTGCGGTAAAGAGAAATGTTTGGTCTTTTACGAACCCGTTACAACATATGGCTATGCGGTGAAGATATGCTTTGTATTATGCGCTTAATTGTGCATCTTTAATTCGGTAATAATATTACTATTAAATCTATAAGTGAGGGGGCCTAGCTAACGTACCCGTTAAATTAAAGGGGTTCGAGAGAGGGAGAGCCGAAAAATGAGACATAAATATATGCAACAGATACACTTTTGCTTCGTCGCACAACGTTCTATTCAAAATGAATGTGCACCCCTCTGGATGCTAAATAAAATTTAACCCACACAAAAGGATGTATTACTGAACTGAAAATTACCAATCTCTTGGGCTGAGTTCTTTTATCATTCAGAAAAATACACAAATTTGTTCACGGGTCCCGTGGGTCGACCTTTTTAGGAATGTTAAAACGAACCAGGACGTTTCGCCGTCGGCGTCATGCCGTGGCTATCTCTCCGTCGCCATTTCACCGTGGCCACTTCGCCGTACACCATCTCGCCGTCGCCCATTTCGCTATCAACTTCCAAATACATTTTATCAAAATCAGAAAATTGTTACAACCCAACTTTGATATTGACAGGGTTTTCTACTATACTATATCTACTATATATCTAATGACTATTAATTGTCCGTACACATAATTATCGTTCTGCAACTTTCTATCCAACATTGATGCAAGTGCCAATTACTTAATATTGCCTTTATGGCCGTTTGCACCGATAAATTTAAGCGGAGCTTAGCTTAAGCGTAGCTTAAAATCCATGGCAACCATTGTCTCAATAATTGTTGCCATTGATTTTAAGCTACGCTTAAGCTAAGCTCCACTTAAATTTGTCTGTGCAAACGGGCATTAGACTCTTAAACTGGAAATGCGGATTATGTACACTACTTATAAACATTACATTACAATTAATATGACAGTTCAATTTTAATCAACTACTTCTTATACAGTGCGCGTCTCCCCCCCCCCCTCTACTACTAATTTTTGAGTCACTTAGGAGATGAGAAAAAATGTATCGCGGCGAAGTGCCCACGACGAAATGGCGGCGGTGAAGTAGCAGCGGCGAAATGACGACGGCGAGATAGCGACGGTGAGACGGCGAAACGTCCCATACCGTGTTAAAATGACTTTAACCACACATCTTTTATACAAACTTCCCCAAAAAATACAATTGATTTGGCAGCAATTTGGAAAATTTAATAGTGGAACGCGTTGTACAACGCCAGTCGCCAGGTAAAATTTGGTTACACGTTAAAAATGAATTTCCGAAGATTGTTGACGAATTTGAATAAGGAGCAAACAGTGCTTCAGGTTTCTCGCAATTATATTAATTAAAAGTTGGTTTATTCACTGGAATAATTTGCAAATGTTCTGCAGCATGCATTCGCATCTAACCGTCTCCAATATATCCGCAATGAACGTTTTTCACCTTGGATCGCAACACTTTCGTGGTAATAATTTGTTCGGTTTCACGCGATCTCAAAAATGGCGCACACAACTTACATGATTCTCCTTGAAAACTCGGCGTAGAATTTCGTGTTACCCGAAAGTTTGTCGCTAAGAATCTAATACGCGATCGAAAAATGCGTCTATGTTTGTCGCGCGTTGTCTATATTGGTTTGAAACAATTTATTAATGCGCTCCTAAATCTCGCGAACGGTTTCAAATTGTGCAATTCTGTTTTCAGTATTTTGTTTATCAAGAAAGAACTGATTAAATTTTCAGTTTTCATTTTTCATTTCATTTTCATTTTTATTTTTATTTATTTAATTCCTTCGACAAATAACATTTGTATGGAACAAGTCAATATAACATTAATTAAACAAACAAACAATTAAATATTGGAAGATATAAAAAATTCTTGTATGTTGTCGAAACACCCATTGACTAGATACTCGTAGTACAATTTCTTTTTAAATTTTTTCCATGTAAGGCAGGTTCTTATATTATGAGGTAAATGGTTGAAAATTTTAATTCCTGAAACTAGAACTAGAACTATACCTATTTGTCACAAGTTTATTTTATTTTGAGATTTTGCAACCGGCAAATATGGGATAGTCACTTTCATGATCACTTAAATGACAAACTCGAAATATAGAAACTAGAAACTGGTTTTTTTCAGATGGTTCTAGAAATTTCGGGACAATTACACAAACAGTAGAGTTGGAGAAAAATTGATAAAGAGCTGACTACTTAACCGATAATATGTACTACATTTGGGTGCCATCAGAAAAAAGTGTTTCAATTTGTCTAGAGTAAAATCATAATGGAAAAAGAATTGTGCATTAAAGCGTAAATTGTCCCCAAACCAATCGTAAATCAGATTTACCTATTTATATGCTCGATTGTTCAGGAAATGTAAACATGCAGTAGCTATATAGGTATAATAATTGATTATCATCAATAATGACACATTCCGTTGTATTTAATGATTTGTTAACAATGGGTACTTTTTGTAAATTACAAACCCGACTTGTAGGCAGTTTTTGCTGTTGGAAGTTTATCAGAACAATAATATCAAATGCAATTACGGCTTCTGATTCATTTGAAATTGCATATTATACAATACACATACGCACATTTTATTAATGTTAAAACTATGGATAGGTACTCAATCACTAATTATATTTATTTATAATGAAACTTTGCATAATTTGCTTACACTGTAGGTATTAATCACAAGTTTTTCCTGTTATTGCTACCTTAACCCTAGGACGATAGTAACTTTCTTGGGAAATGAGTACATTCCTGTTAAAAAAGCACACAAAGTGAAATTGTAACGGGAACCCGCTGGGTATTTTAATTTTTTCGACTTTTATAGATATTTTTTTTACACAAATGGGAACGGAAATTGAATAAATACCCATCATTTTGCGCGTAAGAAAAGACGAGATCATATAAATTATGTTAGGCACACAACCAGAGAGGCGATGTTAGGGAAACCTTCTTCGGGACAAAACCCTGGCATAGCACAAATTAAATTAACAAAGAGAACAAAAACCAAAGAAAATGCACAAATTCAAATTGTGCAACAATAAAAATCAGGTCACCAATTTCAAGATTCTAGGATTCTAGGTTCCCCCCGTTCATACATGTAATAATCATAATTTTCGCTATGTCAAAGGTCTAGGTTGATATGTTGGTCCTAATGATGTTAATAAAACTTTATAAATAAATGCGCGATTTGTCAGAAAGCGTACCACAAGTCCATTTACGCGGTTAACTTAATGTTTCTAATTCCGTACTTTACCAACATTAATTTGAGGATACAAAACGCACTTCAATTTTCCTTTGTTATATCATTGCTATGGTAACCCCATAATTTAGTTGTTTTCATCTTTCGTTGGAATGTGATATAGATGTAGATATAGATAATTTTAATACGCAATAGACGCACTCCCAAATATTGAGTGTTTGCTCTGATAAATGCAATTCGCGAACATCAGTTTTTTTTCATATCTCCCCTAAAAAACGCATCTGTATTACATCCGCTATTACCTCTTTCGCGTAAATTAACACGCCATTTGTTAACCGATTGATCTGCACTTGGCGTTCTATTTATCATTTGAACATCGAAAAACCTGCACGTTTCACAATTAAATCGCTTATCTGCACCGTAACTGTTTTCATTCGACCGTTGATTATTAACTCTTATAGACTAAATTAACCTTCGTTTGCAGTTATTGAAAATGCGCGGACGAGACCTATACTTTCATAGACAGTTCATCTCCATCTAGCTCGCAATGCGCTTCGCTATTTATATTGAGGCCAAAACGGAACCAACGGAATTGTCTTGATCTGCGTCCACTTTAAACCAATAGTAGACTAGCTTCTTGTTTACACTGCAATTTTGTGACGGATAAAACGGATCCACCGAAACTTGACAGTTCACCTTCGGTAAAGACCTAAGCGTTCTAGAGAAGTTTATTGTTAATAACTTTTCTTTTGTGTGTCAACGTGCGAGACGAAGCCGAGCAACGGGTCAACGATTCTATACAAGCAATTCTATACAAACTGGGTAACATCTACATTAGGGTTTTACGTTAACCTTCTTTCCTAATTGTATATAGAAGGTACTTTTTTTTAATTTTGGCGCGTATTCGGGAACGTATATTACTCGTCCACATTCTAGAATCGACTGCGATTTGGGTACCTATATGTGCGAGGCGAGGCGGCGCAGTCTCAAACCGCAACTTTCTTATTTATGGAGCAATTTGAACGAAATTTTAACTGTAGGTCCCCCTAATAAAATCAAACAAACTGCATACGCAAAATGTCTTACTGCGCCTGCGCAAAACGGAACCTTCTTATTTATGGAGCAATTTGTACGAAATTTTTATGTTAGGTCCCTCTAACAAAAGGAAATAAAATTCATGCGCAACTTGCTTATTTTCGGCGCTATTTATGAGAAATAAACTCACTTTAGCGGAGACTTTAAATGCGAAGCATTTTTACTAACCTATACGATGAGATTGACTAAAGGAGAGCTCACCAATATATTGGTCCTTTTTGAACCGAATCAAATATTTCCGCTTTTTTGCTTTTTAGAATACGACACACAAATGTGTGTGCCGATTTCGGCGGGGGATACCAAAACGGCGTTGGATACGAAACGCCGTGATCGGTCGAGGCGAGCGCAGCGAGCTCCATTCCGATCTAGTTTAATTAAGAAAACACTAACCTCAATTTGAAGTCTGAATTATGAAACACAAAGGAAAAAACATAATCATTGTTAGTATAAGTGGTACTTGGTGAGTGCGGAGAGGAGAGACTTCTACTTATCGTTTAAGTTAAAATCTTTCCTCTCGCCTCCAATTTCCGCTTACCGCTAAACCCCGCGCGGATTCGAATAAATTAATTAGACTGGACCGTGCACAATAGACTTTGGGCTGATATTGTGTATTGTATTACATATTGTGTTGGTAGACTTGCTGTTGAGTTTTCTGCTATACACTTGTCCTATGTTGCTGTCTCCACTCTTCTCTGTCCATTGACTGTGAACTGTGAAATGGAAACGGTGCACTGTTAACTGAACTGTGAACTGTAGACTGTGGATACTGGTGTGTAGCATCTGGATTAGTGAAGTGTAGACTGTATACTGTGTCCTGTAGACATCATATTATGGACTGACTTTGGGCTGTGGTCTATGTGCCGTAGCCATCGAATAGACGAATATGCTTTTCGAATTTTTCTATTAGAAACAACTCGATTACGTTGACCCGGTGGCTGATCATAGAGATCCATTTCACTAACACATGTCCTTTGTTTTAGCTCTACTATAATGGTCAGCAATGGCCAGTTTCAATGAAAAAGATCGCCTTCTCTAGAGTGCGGTCAGCTCCGATGTCCTATCTAATCCCGAAGCGTTTCTGTGGGGCATCTGTAATACCGTGGAAACTCCCGCGAGTCCCTTCGATCTAGATCTCACCTAAAAAGTTTCTTTGATATTTTTTGGCAACCACAACACATAGAAGGATGAAACTAACGGCCTTTGGGACTTTATTTGAAACAAATGTTTTGTATGTGTTTTAATAACAAATGATTTTCTAGCATTTTTTTAAAAATTCTCAACACTTTTACAAGATAACAACTCCTAGTTTTTTTAATCTTTAACTAGATCAAGATCTTGGTCACGTAATATCATAAAGCGCGTTTCTCGTATCAGACGGCAAAGGCTTTTAAAGACTTCTAAGACAACAAAAACAACATGGAACTCAAAGAACCTTAAAGGTTCTGAAGACTATTAAAGTTTGTATAACATTCATGAGGGGTCTAGAAACTTTGGAAACACTTGAAAACATCCACTTTAATGTTGTTTAAAAATGAGTGGGTTCAAATTTTCATTTTTTGAATTGAAAAAATTTTAAAGAATCAAAAATTGTTACACTTTAAAATTTCAAATCACTTATATCTGTCCGTCTGTCCACCTGTGCCATACTGCTTTGAAAATACTTAATTCGATTTTTTTTGGAGTTCAGTAGCTTAAAGTTCTGGTATGGCAAAGCAAAGTCAAACGGTTACGTGATTTTACCTAAATTATGATAAAATCATTATTTCTGTGTCATTTGGAAAGCTCGGGCATAATAAAAAAAAACCGAAAATATTTGTAAGATTAGGAATCGCAATTTGCTGTAATAATTAAGTACGGAAGCTGTTGAGAGGTGGATTGTGGATAAGATAAGATTGCGTAAGTACATCTTGAGCCACATAGATATTCTCGAATATTATACCTACGTTTAATAACATCTTACAAATTTACCTTAACCCTACAAGTAGGTACAGCGTATTAATTATTATTAGATAATGTACCTTTATCAGTTTGATAAGAAAGGTTTTGTACTTCAAAATGGTTCGGAATCTGAATAAATTGTGTTGCTGGGGAATAGCGTAGTAGAACACATGATTGAGTTTAATTAATCATTATCAATAATAGGATGACATGTAATACTGATACGAGAGGAGTTTGGAGATCACTCATGCGATCTATGTGTTTGCAAATTCGGTAAAATTCCTTCCGGTCACCCGTTACTTTGAGTAGGCGAGGAATGTAGTTGATCCAAGCGAAAACGTTCGAGACCCCAGACTTGACTGAGAATGAGAACATTGCTAGTGGTCACCGAGACCATCTTTATTTATGTAACAAATACATTAATGAACGTTCTTCGCCCGAAATCTTATCAGGTAGCAATTTAATGTGTACCGCAGCATTTAAATGCTCTAACGACGTCTTCACACAATTCCCAATTGGATCCAAAAATCATTTGCTCTCCACTTTGACATTCACGACCTGATTAGACCTCGCTAAACCTAAGATATAACACAAAACTGTTTAAAAAAACTGCAAAAAAGTCAACTATTTAATCGTATTGGTCAGTTTCATCAACCCCTTCATTTTCCTTCTGCTTCATTCATCAGGATCGAGAGGTGTCAGAAAGATTTAAAAGTAAAAGAGGTCTGATCTTTGTTAGGTGCCAAATTGCTTTTTTATTTAAATATTTATTCTTCTTTAGGGCTCGGTTGTTTTTTTTTTCGTCAAAAATTCTTAAAACCGTACATTTTTACAATAGAAACAATATTCAATAGCTAATATTTCGAAAACCGTTATTTTTGTTCTTAATAAAATACGGGGTATCCATTAAACAACACTTATAGTTTAAAGGACTTTTTCAATTAACTCTTCCTCAGCACTTATTCATAATCAAAGTTTCGCCACTAAAACGGAACCTCTTCTATTAAAAGAAAATTCGGCCTAAATAAATAATAACAGGTCTTATACAGAAAAAGTGACAAATTTTTGACATAAAAATTAAGATATTTCAAAAACGGCTGAATTTAGGTAATAGCTACGAGTATTTATTTATCACGTCTGGAAAAAATATATCCATTGGTGATATTAACACTTTCAAAGCAAATATCTCGAAAACCGTATGTCGGAGGTGAGTGCCCACACAGGCAAAATGAAACGTCTGGACGAACGAGACATATCTATTGGTTAGGTCGAAACGAATATCTCGAAAACGAAGTGTCGGAAGAGGGTACTCATAAAGGGCAAGTGGGATGTCTTGTACTAAAAAAAAACCTGGCATACGCCACACTAATACGAAAAATAAATCAACTGCAATAAAATTCAAGAGAAATCCAACATCTCAAATCGAAAAAAAAATCGGGTCATCGGTTCAAATACAATTAAATGAAATAATAAAACAAACACTAGAGACATCATAAATGCAAATGGATGATACGATAAATCAATTTAGAACAAAATTCTGGATTAAGATAGGAGGGTGGATAACGTCCACGCGTACCTAGGCCTCAAATTCGGGCTCCTTGTACTACCTCCCTGACTACAGTCGTTCGACCTCACAACGTCACTCAAGCTATTCCAACACGTGAGATGAGGCGGCTCTAATCGTAACCATGTCCCGCCAGGATACCCCCAACATGGATTGTCTCAATTGATCTTCGCTGACAACACTCTTCTGTTTCCGATCTTCGACACTATGTTCACAACACCACAATAGTTGCCCTTAAGCGTCTGTCCAAAATCCACTTTGATCAAAACTGACTTGTCCAATCCAATCAATCGATCCAACCAAATGATCCGATGCGCCCGAACGAAACGTTCTTCCGCGAATCGCTTGGCACATTCACCGACTTACTTACGAACACAATTTCCTTTTCATTGATATTCGGCCTTTCCTCTGTTTGTGTCTTTTGACATATTTTTGTCTCTGTTCGGGCACTCCGCCCGCGTGTGTCCAGCTTTTCCGCAAATGTAGCACTTATACTTCTGCTTGTTGCTCTGTTTCTTTCTTTGGCGAATGCGCAGCCCGAGTCATTATTAGTACCGCCGTCGCCGTTATTTGCGCGTTTCACAATCTTGTTGAGCAACCGAGCACGTACAAAGTCCATGGTACATCCGATAACGTGACTATCTGGCCATACGAGCGAGGCACCGACGGTAACAAGTAAAACACTACCAGCCGTTCGTCCAGCTTTGTGCCTGTCGAATCCAAAGATGACCTAAGAAGACTTTAGGATCTGTCCTACAGCAGTGTTTATTTCAACATAAAATACAGAATTGCCAACTGCAAGAAAATGCGATCCGATTGATCCCAACATTTTTTTCACCATCTACCGAAGGAGAAATTAATGAGATGAAGGATATATCTGGCTGTCAATTGGTTACCCATTATACGCAGAACAAATCAGCAGACCAAATATTTCTTACGCCATTGGAGCTTTGTCGTAGTTCAACAAAAATTCACTGGTCAGCGGTGAAGCGTGTTTTTCTTTTAATCAAAGAAACTTTACACTTTAAGTCGCGAGTTGAAGTGAAATGATGAACGGACGCTGATTAGGCAAACGGTCAACCACTGGTTATGTAGTTTCATTTATCAAAATGGAGGTATCTGATGGAGTTCCAAGACCCAAGCAACCTCAGCCACCTTCTCTGTCTGCGTAAACTGCTTCTGCAGTTTTCGAAATATCTACCTCGTTTATGTTAGCCCTTTTGCACCTAATCCAAAAAAATTCATGGTACTACGACGATATCATACATTTTTTTTTGTTAATTGCGATCCAAAATCCTACGAGCGATCCTCTGGATATGTTGATGGAGAGCTACCAAACCGTAGCCGAACGCGTTGAGTTCCCATGAATTTAGTAGAAATCGATGGTTCTTTTGTTATAGGTAGTCTATTCCGAATCATTCACTGTGGCGCTCAGTCCAAGTGGCAGTGAAGAATTAGTATTTAGGCGCCAATGTCATCGGCACTAAAATTCGTCTGAAGAGGAAACGTAAACATGACCCCCATTAATTAAATTTCCCAATGCAACGCAGATCGATTTCGCCACTTGCGCCGAATTGCATAATAATTTCACAGTTCGAAGGTTTTCAAATTTTATCAAAAATTGTCTAGCGATAAGTTAAGCACTGTTTCTGTCCCAAATTATGTAATCTTAGCAATACACGTTACCTACATTAAACAACTTGTATACTTAAACGGTTGATAAGATATCCGAATGTGTTAAGTATATACCTATAACATAAATTCTTCTTAGGAAACCGTTTCCTCTTCCACATCAGTATCCGTCCGCTTGTACACTTTGTTTTTCAAAAAGTCTTTGATTCGGAATAAACGTTTGATCGACTAAAGCACTCCACTTCAAGAGATTCTGACACAGTTTACTACTTACCTACTTAATGCCAACGAATGAAGTTGATATTGATATTATCGTCCAAATAGCGAGTCATTATTAATACATTAGGGTTTTTTGCCGTACCTAATATAATGTTGTCCTTTCGCTTTTATTTTGGAACAGTGACCGTGTTTTTACTATAAATTAGGTCACAAACAAATATTCAATAACGCTAAATTTACATCTCTTAAGCGACCCCCAATTATTTAGCTTTTCTTAGTCTTTTACGGTATCGTTGGAATCCGTGAAGGGCTGGTTAACGGTATCGCTCGTAATCAGTTTAGATGTTGGTGGCAGTAGGTACCTATAGGGGTAGGTGTACACTTGTACAGTGCCAAATCTGCGCAATTTGTACAATGCACGTTCTACCCATTATTTAAAGCACAATTTGCAATTTTAGAACTAGAATCTATGAATTCCAAGACTACAAGATACTTATACTCTTATAAATACAATTTAAACATAAAAGTGTCGTTAAGGATTTCATTTTTTACTATTGAAAATAATAACAATTAAAATATTGTTTGCCCTTAAAGTCGCGGAAATGGATTGAGTTTACAACTATAAAAAAGATGAACTTACCTTATTTTACAAGTTTACTGATAGCGCCTCCGGTTCTACGAGCGTATTTCTCGAAGGGCATCACTCATTGGATGGGAAAATCTGGTATTACTTTGAAGAAGACGAATTGGTTTTTCATATACAGGGTGACAATTTGAAAACTTACCACCCCCCATATCTTAGTAAATAAACGAGATATTTAAAAAAATCAAAATCCGTTTCGGTAATTCGGAAGGGGAATCACAATGACATAGTTGGCGACGCACCCCCTCCAACCCCCTGCGCCCCAGCCACCCCAACTTTTAAATCTTAAATAGTGACCCCCCATGTGTGATACGTCGTTGGAAAGCTCTGAAAAAATGCTTTCCAACCATACCAAATAGCATTACATTTAGGTTAGTAATTATCGTGCAAATCAAAAAATAAACATGGAAAATCGTATTTAACTTGAACTTCCAAAGCCGACTCGATAGCAACTCATTTTTGATCGCCAGTTATAATCTATTCTCAAACTCTTGTCGAACCTTTTCAAATGTTGGTTTTGCAATATTTCGACATTCTTGAATTATTCTCTGTCTTAGTTCGTCTATGTTCGCCGGTTGCGTTATAAATACGCCAGATTTCAAATGTATCATATTAGTTTATTTTTTGATTTGCACGATAATTACTAACCTAAATGTAATGCTATTTGGTATAAGTCGGTTGTCGAAATTGATTAACAAACGACAAAATTTTGCGACATTTCACTGTTGGAAGTTTGACAAATGTCATTGAATAATCGCATTGAATTGTCGCTGAAATACCACACGTGAAATTATCTAAGTAATTCCTTTGAACAAACGTTTGATAGCGAAAATTCGTTATAATGGGACCACTTTTTATTTAACTGAAATTAATTTAATTAACATTTACTTGTATAGTTCGGAGTAGCGTATTACGAGTATAACTTGGTTTACAACCTGTATCGTTCCTTATTGTTGTGAAGACCCTTGTCTTAATGTAATTCTGCACCCGCTCGATCCAATAATTTTTGCTGATTTTGCACACTTATTTTGCACTGTTTAACGAGATTTCTTAAGTATCTCGATAAACTTCGAATTCTAGCGCCATGGTGACCTGAACACGTAACTTATCACCACCACCATACTTCTCACGCTGGCCTCCTAACGCTTAAGTTCCGAAAAACCTATCTCGTCTTCATCCCTACTTTTTCCATTCTTCACAAACACGCCTTCAAGATGATGCTAATCATTTCAGCAGCCAACTTTACGAGTTTTACTTCAACTCCCGTTACCAACCCCACGTTTGGAAAAGCAATTAGCCAGAAACCACTGCATCAGCTTTTTTGGAATTGTGCTAGAACCCTCAGCATATAAGTGGCTCTCTAAAACGTACCCAACTTATCAAAAACGGACACGTTATTTCTGTCTAATCTCCCGCCAGACTTGTGCGGAAAGCTTTCTCATGCAATTAGTCGGCCAGTCCGTATTTGGAAACCATTCACTTGCACTATAATTAACCGCCAGGTTCCACGGAGACGTTTAAAAAATGGTTATTCCCTCCAAAACGGAACAAATCCTGCTTCAATCCACCTCATTTTGATCAGTTATCTTAATAGTTAATCATCTCAAATAGGCAACAGTGAAACTGTTATCAATGTATAAGATGATATAAAAGCAGGCTAAAAGCAAGTTGCAAAACAAAGAACTTATCGAAGTGCAAACAGGCAACAAAACAAGGTAGCTGTACAATAACTTACTCATCTTTGGGAGAATAAAACCTTTTTGCTCCAACCACCTGAATAAGACGCTATTTTGTGACACTGTTCGGTATCTAAAATTGACGTTTTGCGGATTAATCGCTTTCACCATGGCAACTGTACAAAAAGTGGATACTTTTGGTCCTAGTACCAAAAAGAAATTGACCTTGAAAGTTGGCCAATTAAAAAATTACAATCACGGAGATATGTCACATTGACATCGTTTTACATTGCAGGTTGTAAGATATTTCTATACATACAAATCAAATATTTTTGCATATTCAATGCAAATAATGATGTTACCTATACGTATGTACATGTATTGAAAATGATTTACGCTCGCTATTTTTATTTAAACCATGTGTAACATAATTTACATATTCCGTGAACGTAATTTTAATACGTATACAACCCGCCGTCGCGCGTAACGCCATCTATTTCAGACCCATTGCACTATTATCTGTCACTTTGAATTCAAAATTTGAAAAAGTTAATCGCAATTAATTTTAATTAAAAATCTGTATGGTAAGTTTTTTATTTCAATACAAAATATAACAATATTAATTGTGTATACAATAAAATGACTGAAACTGATAGCGACATGGATTGCACTCCGCCAGAGATTATAGAAACGGCAGAACATGCTACCTCAAGATTTGCTCCCTACAAAGTCGCGAGAGGTGAGAAGTAAGAAGTAAGAACGAATAGGTTATAAGTTAACCTAAAAACTAGAGTGGCATGACACGTGAGGACAAGAAAGCAGAAGTTCTTATACTAGTAGTGAAACTGTGACTGAATCTAAATTCGAATATAATTTGAAGTAAAGGGGGTTGGAGAAAAAATTTTATGTTTTATTCGTACAAAAAATGCGTTTTCGGGACTCGGAAGGTTGCTGGACTCCGCTAACGCGTCGTCCAGCAACTATCTTCCTCGTTCCGAAAACTGACATTTTTTGTACTAATGAAACAAATAACTATTTGTTAACAGCAACATGGAAAATTAAATGACCTTAGAAAGCAAATTCATCGTTAACAGCAAAGTATGTCGAAATTAGTAAATCGCAACTCATATCGCAGATGAACTCTAAACAGAAACGTTTTTGTTAGCAAGATCCCGGCCCTGGGACGGGTATTCGGGCCCTCGTGCGAGAATTTCAAGCCTACAGTTGAGATTCGCGATCAATCACAGCCTTAGATGTCATAACTAGTGCGGTTACAGTATTTCTCATCCCTGTGACTGTGACTACACGATGCTCTTTAGAGGAAAGCTCAAACCAGAAGAACCGTTATTTGGTGCTCACAAAAAGGTGTACGTTACCCAAATTTTACTAAAATCTACTCCATAATGAAACCCTTGAATACCTTATAATACTCAACCCCTAAAACCATGTCACTTTAAAGCACAACTATAAACCCTTAAATTACTATTTAAATAGTTCCAAGCACCAAAATCTAATGAAAATCGCACCTACACACGTGTCCTAATTCATTAAAAAAAAATACGCTAGCGAGTCCAATAATCATAGGTGTAGGCTTGATTTTAGTAGTGGTTTGTGGGTGGGTTCTTCCAAGTTTATGTCGGAACTTAAGGGATTACGAGAGTTTTTAGGATGGAGCGTTGCAAAGTATTCAGGGTGTCATATTTGAGGACAGATTTTGTTACGGACAAATAGTTTACGAGTGCGGTCCTGGCTGGTAAGTCCGCGCCACGAAGAAAAGTAATGGGATGGACGTGACCGTCTTGCTGAGTCAGATCCGTTTCGTTATCAGAATATTACGCAGTCTGGTGATCCCGAGGTTTCTGCCAAGTAGGGGTTCCAGACAGACTTCTGGCAAATTCCCAGCTATTTGGAGCATACTTACCATTTTACCTAGTTTTGCAGTCTCCTTTGAACTCATCAAGAGCAAGACAACCTTGACGTCTACTGTCACACCTGTTGAGGAAGAGTATTTTATATTTAAAAAATCAGTTACCCCGTCACGAGACCGGAAACCCACTATCCTGAATTTTGGAATATAAGTAAATTTGGTCTTGGGTACTTATCACGCTAGGTTCATTTGAGGAGTGTAAATTTTTTAGTATCAGATTACTCGCTTATTTGGTTGATTATATCAAAAGAAGGTTCCTCTTGAGCTTGTGTACCTACTATTTTATTGCCACAAGACACAGATGCGTATCATTTTCCGTTTGTTACAAGAAGATGTATTAAATATAGGAGTTAACTATGTACGCGTAAAATTTAAAAGTTGTGGCTAATTTTTGTGTATCTACGCAGTGCACCACTATCAATAAACTCAGTGGGTTTTTTTTTGGTCTGGGGGATCCTCAGTTTCAAAGCAAGCAGCCGCATATTTGGCCAAGCTTTCAGTGAGTTCATGAGCTACCGCTTCCATTGATTAATCAGAACTTTTTCTATTAGAATTGACCAATATGGATGAACTGTTTCTGAAGGAAAAGGTGGTATAGTGTTGTATTGGAATTCTCGTGTTTGCAAGTAAAGTTTTCGGTTGTTAAATGTAATTTGACCCGTTTTGTTCTTGGGATTGTTTTTATATTATTTTTACCGCTTTTTATAACTAGCTTCATTTTTTTGACACAAAATGTTATGTCAGAATCACAGAAACGTTCTACATTCATTCAAAAGCTTAGAAGGTGTGAAAATTGTACCCTGGATCTTATCTTGATACAACCATACTCAAAATCAAAGATATTGAATAATATTGACAAGCTTTTTAATTTGTTTATAGAATACAACTACTTCAATTATTTTTATAACATTCACTCCTTGATACTTTATACAAAGTTTGTACAGAACACTTTTCAACACCTTCCCTCAAACTTTGCACAACAATGTTCATCACTTTCAGTTCATTAACACATCCCTAAACCGTTTAAATTTAATTGGCAATAATGGCTTAGTAAGTATGTCGGCTATTTGATATTCGGTGGGACAATGTATTAAATCAAATACACCTTCACTTAATTTTTCACAAATGAAATAATACCGCACATCAATGTGTTTGCTGCGCTGATTAAACTTCCCATTTTTTATTAGTGCGATTGTGCTCGTGTTATCAATTTGAAATTTAATTTTTAAATTTTCGCCTATCAACTCTTCAATCAAGGCTTTCAAAAATAAAACTTCCTTCAGAGCTTCAGCTGCACTTATGAATTCAGCTTCCATAGATGAGAGTGCTACGATGGGTTGCCGTCTTGAACACCAGCTTATTGGTGTTCCATTAAGGAAACATACATATCCAGTAGTACTACGTCTACTTTCTAGATCATTAGCATAATCGCTATCCGTGTACACTACCATCTCATTCAAATTTCCATTCTTTTTGAAGAACAAACCTAAATGTTTGGTTCCTTTCAAATATTTTATTGTACGTTTTACATTTTTTACATCCGAGTCTGATGGATTTTCCAGGTATCGAGATTCCTTTCCAACAGCAAAACTGATGTCCGGACGTGTTTTTGAACTGAGGTAGAGCAGGCTTCCTACTGCTTCACGATATGGGAAAATACCTTTTAAATTTCGATCAGTCTCATCTTTTGTCATGATTGGTATTTCCGAATCCTTAGCATTAGTCAAACCAAATTTTTCTGCTACTTGTTCGCAGAACAAAGACTGTGATAAACGAATTCCATTCGTTTCTTGTGAAATTTCCATTCCTATGAATGTTCCTGCTGAATGATCTACTGTAATTTCGAACATCTTTTTGATATTGTTCAAAATTTCATCTACCTCTTGCAAATTCTTCCCCACAATTATTCCGTCGTCCACGTATACAGCAAGATAGACAGTATTTGATTCATTTTTAAAAATACAACTATCGCATTTTAGTGGTTTCAGTCCAATTTTGTTGAGCCTCTTCGTCAAAGTTTGATTCCACAATAACGGTGATTGTCTTAACCCATATAAACTTCTCTGTAACTTACATATCATTCCTTCCTTCTTTGGATAACCTTCCGGAATTTGCATGAATGTTTCGTCTTTCAGTTCCCCATGAAGAAACGCTGTTTTTACATCAAAGATTCTTATTTTAAATTCTTTAGCAGCAGCAGACGATAGTAAGAAGTACTCGCAAACTTGTCATATTTACCACAGGACTATATGTTTCTTGAAAATCTATTCCTCTTTCTTGTTGAAAACCTCTTACAACTAGTCTAGCTTTCCTGGTTCCATTTTCTTTTCCTTTGAATATCCATTTGCTATTCAAAATTTTTGTGCCTTTCGCTTCTTCGGTTTTTACAAGAATCCAGGTTTTGTTTTTCGCAATAGACATTTTTTCCTCATTTATCGCTTTCTCCCAAAGCTCTTTATCTACACTTTTCATTACGTCAGTGTATGTTAACATAACGTAATCATTAAAATATGCTGGTCGTCCCAGACGAGTTCGATCTCTTAGTCCTAGAAGGCCCTTTCTGTTCAGATCTGCATTATTTCCTTCTTCAGAATCCGTGTCGTCCATGATATCAGAATTAAAATAATTTTCGTCACTGTCATTCTAATATTCTGGCAACAGCATATCATTATACGACTCATCAGCATCACTATTACGTTCTTGTTCCAGCAGATAAATTAATAATTTGTGTTTCTCTAACAATCTGAGAAACATCTTCAGATGATTTTGTTTCTTTTACAAATTGCACATCTCGTGAGATTACAATTCTTTGTTTGTTTTCATCCCAGCAACGATATCCAATTGCTGAATAACCAACCAATTTCAATTTTACCGATTTTGATTCCAATTTCTTTGTACTCGGCAAAACCTTTACATACACGTCACTACCAAAAATTTGAAAATTCTTCAAATTTGGTCTAACGCCTGTCCAGGCCTCAATTCCGAGTTTTACCAATTATCGCTGATGATGGTGACCTATTTGTTACATAACAAGCTACTCTTAATGCTTCATTCCAGAACGTCTTTTCAATTTCAGCGTCAAACAACAGTGCACGCATTTTTTTCGCACAATGTACGATTTAGACGTTCCGCTTTTCCATTAAGCTGTGGACTGTACGGAGTGGTCCAATTTATAACAATTCCTTTGTTCGCACACCAATCTTTTAATCGCAGAAATTCTGTACCATTGTCGCATTTCAAAACTTTAACTTTCTTACCCTTTTGTGTTTCCACCTTGTTGATAAATTTCTTGACTATTTCTACCACATCCGACTTCTTTTCGAAAGGATAAACTTCACAATAATGAGTATAGTCGTCTAAAAATGAGATAAAGTACTTTTCTTTACAATACGATTCATGTTCTATTTGACACACATCCGTGTGTATAATTTCTAGTTCCTCCGAAGCTTCTGGAAGACTACCTAAGAAAGGTGTTCTTGCATGTTTCGCTTTTATGCAAACTTCACAAGAGAAATCTTTATTTTCTCTAAATTGTATGCCGTCAGCCATGCTACAAAGATTTTTCAAATTTGTACCAAGATGTCCCAGCTTCCTGTGCCATATTTCTTGTGTCAGTAGGACTTTGGGTTTTTCACTTTCTATGTTTACGGCGTACCAGCCTTGATTTGTTTTCCTTCCCTTAGTCAAAACTTCACCATCCTTTCTTATAATAACACTATCTTTCTCAAATACTACGTCTCCGCCATTCTGTGTAATTATGGTGACGGATATGAGATTTGTGCTTACATCAGGAACGCACGCCACATTTGTAAGATCACACTTGTTACCTTTTATGGTTCTCGTAGCTGTTCCCGCCATTTTACAGTTGTTTGCAACTGTAAATTCGAGTTCTGCATGTTTTACATTTTCCAACAATCTTATATCAATCGTCATATGACAACTGGCTCCACTGTCCACGATTAAATTCCCATCGGGGTCATTACCTGTTAGAAAAATGACGTTTTTCTGGTCTTTATCTTTTCCTTGATGATTGTCCCTATTTCTAAAGAAACATTTGCTTGTGTCGTGATTGTTACGTTTGCAGATGGTACAATGCAGTCTTTCCGGTTGTCTTAGCTCGTTGTTAGAATTCGAACGATCTAAGTTTCTTTTACAATCACGTGCAAAATGTCCTCGCTGCTTGCATTTTCTACATCGGTACTTAGTCCTTTCCGCAATTTTAAATGCAATAGCTTCCACTGGAATGTCATCACATTTGGTTTTTAGTTCCTCCGTTGAAAGACGTGCCACCAGGTTTGATAGCGTCCTTTCTCCTACAGCAGTAGATTCCCATGCACTTGCAAAATGAGAAAATTTGTCAGGTAACATTAATAATATTTTTGACATTAGCATAGTATCCGATACATTTTCGTTTAAAGACTTTAACCTGAATGCAATGTTTTGTAGTGATGCAACATTTTCCGCAACACATTGTCTATCATCAAATTTGAATTGATAGAATTTACTTAACAACGTACATTTCAAAGTATCGGTATCACGCTCAAAAATACTTTTTAAAGTGTCATACATTTCTTTTCCCGTACTTTTGGTCATTAAATGTATGAGCACGCTTTTATCTACTGTAGTAATTAAGATTTTTTTAACCTTGGCATCCTGTCTTTTCCATTTAGAAATTATATTTTCAACTGCAGTTTTACCTTCTCCTTCTACCGGTTCAGGGCATAATTCTGTACCGTCAACGTGTCCGTAAATACCCGCCGCTTTCAACAGAATATCTATTTGAAACTTCCACAGAGAGTAACCCTCTGAATCCTTAAGTTTTTCTATGGAGTTCAGCTCATTTTGTTGTTCCGCCATTGTTCCAGTTTGTGACATCTGTCGTTATTTTTCAACTGCAAGGCACCAACTTCCAAGCTAATCCTTTTTTAGTTATTCAAGTTCTCCAACCACGCTCTGCTACCATGTGAAAATTGTACCCTGGATCTTATCTTGATACATCCATACTCAAAATCAAAGATATGTAATAAAATTGACAAGCTTTTTAATTTGTTTATAGAATACAACTACTTCAATTATTTTTCAAACATTCACTCCTTGATACTTTATACAAAGTTTGTACAGAACACTTTTCAACAGAAGGTATTCCCATTCCATTGACCGGTTCATCACTTGACGGAATGGGGTTACGCTTCAGTACGTGTAGTATACCTGAAGTGTAGTGTCATAGTTTGTTGTTGAGCATATCGGTAAGAGTTCCGTATTTTTTATTCCTTTAAAAGAAGGAAGGTGGAATCTGAATTAATCCGTGCACCAATCGAGTTTTTTCATCAGATTTAAGAAGCTTAGTCGTATTTGAAATGATAGAAGAAGGTGACTCGTTCATAGGTAGGCCTAAAGTTATAGTTAAAATAGCACTTGATTTCAATACATTGTGTGTTTACCTTTGCAGATATAGTAAGCCACCCATTTGGGTACAGCGTATATAATTAAAAAAACGGTTTAAATTAATTTAAAACGCATTTATACCGAATATCAAAATAAGCATTACCAATAGAAATCACGTCATTAATAAACACACAATTGTTTTATTTATAAAACTTGCATTGATTGCGTTATCTCCAAGACAGTATCACGTAGATGATTTGTATGTGGATTAAGTTTATTTGTGTACGCATTGTTTGACTCACGAAGACTTGACTCATCATTAACGTAAGCGTAAGAAATACGATAAGGATGTACATGAACATATATGTTGCTGCTGTTTAAATTAAAACCTACCTTTCCGAAATTCAATTTGCGTTATACATAATTTACAAACTGGAATGATAGAATGTACCTTCTGTAGGCAATACGTGACGATTGGTACTTCAAATTCGCAATCTATTCCAACCTTAAGTTCAGGATGACCAACAGGATAATTGTTATATTTGCTCCCTGTGAATAGTCAAATGTTTAGTTGAAAATAATAACACCTCTGAGAAATGAATCATTTAATTTGTCAGGCAACATTCCTCCCTAATGAAATCATTTTTATACCAAGGTATTGGTGAAGAAATAAGGATACCGCGTAGGTATATGGCGAATTGTTGTAACCAGGATAATTCGCCCGGATTTATATATTTAAAACACATTTGATGGTATCAGTAAAATTATACAGGTGTGTCGAATGTCAAACTTAATTGTAATAATACACTCTCATTACGTACACTATCTTTCGGTGGCATCTGGTAACTTATCTGGTGGTCTGTGTAACTACTATTTAAACTGCAATTATAATCTACTCAGAATATAACGCGTTCCAATACATGACACAAGGATACAGGTATTGTTATTTGGGCACCTTTTGTCGTCCCCAAAGTTTATATAATGATGTGTTTAGGAAATATTTTTATTGTAAAGTAAATTGTGCTTAAGACATAACCGATAGTCTTTGTCTCCTTAGTTGATGAACAACCAAAGGTCAGACTTCTTTATTTTTGAAAACTAGTGGTTATGCGAGATGAAGTACCCAAATGCGCGAGGTGAGGCGGCGCAGCACAATGAAACTCAGTGAAATCTTGTGTGCGCTTTTGTCAAATATGTATGGAGGCAACTTGCCTTCACTGTGTTTGGAACAACGACTGAATCAAATGCATACTGTGTTTCAAATATATATCTACTGGTGGTGAGGGGAATGTTCTGACATCCTTGACATATTGACAAATCGCCGAAGTACAAGCTGTTAAATTATATCAAGTTAATCTACCGTTGTAAAATCTCATTTGTTACATCGAATAACTGTCAGAAATTAATGCCTTTTTTTCTGTTTCAGGCCCTGAGAAAAGCATCGCCAAGACGAAACATGAAATACAGAAATTATTTATTAAGTGCCCCACGGGTGATGGTCCATCAAAAGAAGCAACTGAATCTTTCCTTGCGACTGAAAAAGACGTGAGTAACTTGTTACAATCATCTGCAAAGGAAAATAGTGACAAACTGGCCGAGGAAAAACTAGAGGATGCTAAGCTATTAGAATCCGAAAGTACTCCATGGTTAACCAAAGCGGTCCACGAGGAAGCTTCAAATAAGTGTGAAACAGTAACCGAACCTAAAGCGATTCCTGAATTACGAATATTTGACGACTCTTCAAAGTCATCGATAGAGTTAACCGACATAAAAACAAACAAACCCGAATCTGGCAAACATAATTTACCAATCAGAATACCTGAAAGGCGATCCAGCATCGCACAACCCCTACGCCCGACTTCTAGTCGAGCTGAGGTTAATTTTTCCGTCGAAAATATGGTCGAGAGTAATTCTTCTACTTCGATAGAGTATAATGGAAAAATTTTACACAGGCCCTATCAATCTGTGGAGAGCGCCAAGAGTACGTCGTCTGATGAAGATCGCCCACCGCAAGTAGTTACCAAAATTCCGGACATAACGAACGAAGAACTGCCTGCTGGGTTAGGGAAACGTTGTAGTGGAATCACAGATCCACTGAAAGTCAAAGAAAACCACTTGCCTCTGCAAAAAACCTCGCTCAAAAATGATTCGAAGCACGAAAAGATTTCGTCGCCTCGAAACGTTAAAACGATCGTCTCACCGTTACAAAGCATGCCTCGTTTAGACGTCACTGAAGAGCGTATCCCTGACAAAGTAAGTCCTATTTTAAATGCGTCACCTTCATCTAAAAATTTGAAGCGAAAGCTGTCCCCTGAACGAGATAATATACCCTTCGCCAAACAATCTAAAGAAGAGCGCCCCACATCGTACAATTTTCCATTCGCCAATCCCCCCTTGTATAATTTCCTCCCCACGTTCGCAGAATATAACCGATACCTCCGCCCACCTCACTTCGCACCGCGCGCCCTGACACCATACGAATCCTACAATACTCACCTAGTTAGGAATCCCAACTTTCCGCAATCGAATTTTTATAACTACGATTACGTCAAATCTCTACTACGTTACTCGAAACAGGAACCGAGTCATGCGCAAGCCTCACCCGCAACGATTTCGCCCACCGTAACTTCGAACGTTCCGAAAACCAAGGAAACCGCAATCCTAACCATTCCAGTCGTGAGGGCTGCTAGTGTGAAACTCGCGGAAGAATCGCACGAGGATGAAGACTTAAATGCGCAAACCTTAACGAAAATTATAAATAACGAATGTCTCTCGGTGACCAAATTGCCTCCAAACGCCGATATTCCCAAACTGAACGTCGGTAAAAAGGAAAGTGGCTCCAAATTGGAAATGGAGATACTTCGCAAGGAATTGATTAAACCCGCCGCTCCAGTGCGAACATCGTCTCCAAAACCGACATCACATCAACTGAGCAAAGTGGAACCCGCACCAAATTCGCCGCTTTACGTAATATCGGATTCCGAAACAGAAACCGATAACGAAGCGGAGTTAGAGGAGGAAAGAAATAGTAGCGCACTAAATCTAACAAAAGGGAACTCTGCAGTAGATCATAAACCCGCGGTGAGGGTTCGCAATACTTCTTCATCTGAGAAAAAACGAATTGCGCACACGCTGAATACGCTGACGTTTGTTGTCAACGAAATAATCGACAAATCCGGCGGTAACATGGAGAAACACGACAAAGACATGCTACATAAGCTACTGAAAGGTGTCCGTCAGAATTTTGAGCTTAGCTCTGCCGACATCGACGAAAGTCCTCCCGTGATCGTAAAGCAGGAGAACGTTATCGAAATTGTGTCGTCCGATTCGGAAAATTCGAACGGCGGAAAGGACGAAACAGTTCAACAGTGCTTGGATTTATCAAAAACTGGCGATGTTGGAAAGGAAAGTAGCCAAGTGCCCAAAAACCAAAGCGTCGCCAATTCGCCATCTGCCGCAAACGACGTCGTCGTAAGTTTAGTGTCGCCGAATACTCAAGAGGCGCATGCCGCCAATACACCGCCGAAGATTGCGGCGCACGGAGAAACTTGTGGAATCGATCTCTCGCTGCGTGGTAAGCCAAATTGCGTCGAAGAGGCACATCGAGTAACAGAAGTTAATAACAACAAAGATCCGATAAGTATCAGTCCAGTAGATAGATCAAACGTTGAAGCTGCTATAACACGGAACCCGTCACCTTGTAGAGCTTTGGAGTCGCCTCAGACTGTGCTTAAAAGTAAGACAAGCAACGTCGATATAAATGTTAAGAAAGAAAGCGTAATTACTAGCCTCCCGCCAGCACGACCAATAATAGCCCGTCGAGCTAGTTATCATCCGTCCACTACAACACCAAAGCCCCATCCAAACTTACCTTACAAAGACACAACATACCACAACGTGTCTGGTAATATCGAACTTCCTCGACCGACCTATCAAACAAATAGAAATCCAGTGAACAACCCTCAAGACTCGGATCCCTCTTCCAATTTGTCGACGAGTCTAATGAAAACTTTCGTTTGCGAGTACCTAAGGGGAGGTAACCAGAACCAAACTCAGTACTCGCATTCTGCGCCGGTCACACCAAAATCCACGACTGCTACGAATACGTTTACTTACACAAATCCGCAATCAATGCAGGCGCTTCAAGAGTATACCAATCGAACTGCATACCAAGCTTGGCATGACGAACTAAGAAGACGCCGAGTTGCACTTCCTCAGTACTACGCCAACTCGAATGAGCGGCCTCAAACAAATGTGAATTTAAATAAACCGATTAATTACAACGGCGGCAACCCTTACCTGCACCCGACACAGCCTTCGGCAAATCCGTATGGCGCGAACATGCCGAGAGCCGAACGTTACTATGGAACTTACGGGAGTGTTGTAAATGGAAACGTTCTCGCACCAAGTGCCGCTGTGATTCCTCCCAAAAATCAGGCAGCAAATAAGGTGAATGGGCAGTTTTCGTACGCATCTCCAAATTATGGATACTTTAGAAGAGGAGGTCCTCCATCGAAACCGTTCGCAAACTATAATCCAACGAAACCGCCGCCCGCGCCCAACCAAAAGCAGCCACAACAACCCCATCAATTTGCGGAGATCAACTCGAAAAAGCCGGAAAGTTTCTTGGGCAAGGGCCGGTTGAGAGAAGCGGTGTTCAACGACAACGCGTCGCCAGATTACGGTTACTATTCTCCGCAAACGAAAGCGGCGACAACGGTCGACGGAGCGCAGCAGTACGGCGCCTACTCGCAAAACATTGAAAAGCGCCGTCCATCCGTCTCCTCTCAACACTCTAGTCTTAGCACGTTAGAAAACCCGTTCTCCGAACACCACCACACGAACAGCAACAGTTCAAGCACCACCTCGATCGGAAGCGTGAACAATAACCCCGAACCGCCCCCGCAGACGTTTTCGCTGATATCGCAATCGAAGGACCAAGCCATACTGGCGAAGATCCTGCCGAAATTGCAAGCGAGCGATCAGCCCCTAACGCCCGAGCAGTACGTTCGCGAAATGAACATACTGGAGGCCGAGGGCTGTCCCAAAAAACTACTCGAGTTTTACGCTTACGTTACCAAGAAACAAATCGCGAGCAACCAGCGCCCGATAGGCTTCGGCATATTTTTGGAGTTTCAGAGCGCGGGAAAGCTAACCGTTTTCGAAGACGCGTTCAAATTATACACCGAGAAGCGTCAAATTGAAAAGTTTTAAAGCAGCTAAGTGCAACGGAACTTGTACTTTGTTTTACATTTATTTTTCTACCAATTACTAAATTAAAGCCATCTATGCTCAACTACCTATATTCGTGCTTTACTTTAATTATGTGTTCAACTGGAAGACTGAATTTAGATATCTAAGTATTTTTAGGCGCTAGCCGGATGTTTGGGGTTACTGGTTGCACGATTTTTGTTTCTAAAAGCTTAGTTGGACCAAAATTTCACATTTGCTTTTTAAATTATCACCGTTTTCTATTTCTAGTAGAAGTGACTGGAGTAATAACTACCAATCGTATTTATGTACGGTATACGACAAAGGTAGATGATATTTATGCGGAGATACTTAAAGACCTTTTCCCTCCAAGCCAGTGTTTCGTATCACTAAACTTATTCTAGCTATTAGTTTCAATCATTAATTTATTTTTTGTTGCCAACTGATCTGTTAGTTGTATACAGTCTTTTCAATAATACACTCTCGGCCATAGCCTTTAGAACGAGACGAGAATTTTCACAGTGCGCTTACGCATTCCTTTAATTGCAGACTAGGTAAGGCGTTTTATATGTAAATCAAAATTTGGGCTGTGTCCTTAGTGTTAAAATCATTCATTTTATTTTGTAAGTTATTGTGTCATGCAAATTGTTAGCCAACAGCCGATAAGGATCAAGAACATATCATCATTAAAATACAATAAAGGTAGCTTTATGATGTGTTATGAAATGACATTGTCCCCTCCTAGACCTAACTGTTAAAACTCTCTGTATTATTGTATCAATGTTGGGAAGTTTTATGTTTGTAGTAAGGTAAAGACTTAAAGAATAAAATTCCTATTAAAAAATGACTAAAAGACAGATCCTCACGATCTGTGTTCAAAAAGTATTTGATATTTAACGTTTAATGTGTATAATATTTTTTGTACTATTTTCGATGATGTTATATTAAATTTTCATGTTGTATTTCTATTGATTTATTTTTATGTAGGTTTAATGTCGAAGGGAATTATTTATGGTTCTTTGGATTCGGCTCTCGGTACTACAGTAGTCGACCTAAGCAACCAACATACCAAACGCTTTAACTCTCTTTTAATTCAAACAGTTAATGTTAACCGATAAAGTAAGTACTCCATAATGTATCTCTGGCTACATTGACATTACCTAACACTTCCATATACTGCCATTACAGTGTACGATTTTAAATCCTTTTAGGTTTTGTGAGTTAAGACGTTTCAGGACATGGTCAGTGGCGGATTTAAATTTTTTGCGCCCCTAGGCACACCGAAAGATATGCGCCCCAAAATAATCTTTAAATTGCAATCAATTTTAAGATGCTAATAGGAATCAAATTTTATAACTTGAAATTTTTTAAACTAATATGAAAAGCAATACAGTACACCTAAGATTAAGTTTTTCACACGTCAAAACTTGCATTGTCGATTATCGTTCTTGCAGTTACAGTTTGTTTAAAAAATCTCCCAATTCGAATTAATTTTAATTAAAGATTTTTGTCATTTGTAACTTCTTAGGGGGCGTATTTTAAAACTTAAAATGTTACCTAAAATAAATGTAGTGCAAAAAATGCCCCCTCTAAAGCTGCCGCCCCTAGGCACGTGCCTAGTGTGCCTATATGTAAATCCGCCACTGGACATGGTCGTGATATGTTGCGAAATCACACTGTGCATATTTGAAAATATTGTGAGTTAACACATGCCTATGCGCGGGCTATGTGCGGAGATCTGTCTGTAGGAAAAGTCAACTAATATGTATAGGTGCAATTAATAGAATATGATATGAATAGTGGGAGTACGTGATCATCTCGCGCCGAGTAGAGTAGTTCGGTGTATAATCACACGGCGCACATTTTAAAAATCTTCGAAGACTTGTCTTCAGAGTCCCTTCAAAACAAAATATATGGTAACGATTTGTTGTAAAATTGCAATGTGTACATTTTCAATCTTTTGCAGTATTGTGTATTTTTAAGCGACGGGCGTTTATTGCTCATTATTACACATACAATGCAGAATACAATGCGTAAGAAAGACTGGAACAAATAAAATATATCATTGAATTTATAACTATAGTTATAAATTCAATGAATATATTACGCACACAACAACGGCGATACCAGAAACACTTTTTATGAACAAAACACCTGGCATATCCTACAACGTACACGCAATACATCAACTACAAGAACAATAAAATGCAAAAGAGAAAATTATACAAATCAAACATCTGAAATCGCACAAAAAAAATCAGGTATCGAGTCATCAAATGCAGTAAATCAACAAGAATGAGGCACAAAAGACATCATAAATACAAATGGAAAACACGATCATTCAAAATGCATCTACGGCTCAATTTTAATAAACACAACTCGTAAAATGATAAATTGCATGATAAACATCAGAAAGGGTCTACTCCGGCCTCGGCTATCTTAATTTTACACGAAAGGTACCATGTCGGGGAATGCCAGTAGTGTGAGTCTGAGTATTCATGTTAAAGTTTACCTATTATTGCACAAGCAAAACAGCAAAATCACATTAGGTAATAAGTACCTAGAAGAAAGTTTAATTAAAAGATCCTCTTTCTTGTATTTCTAAATTGCTAAGACACAAAAGAGCTGCGGTCTTACACGAGAAAGAAAGTAACAAATATGGCGAAAGATCGAACTGTATTACTTATATAGGTATTTCCGTCACGGAATAATTTAATCGAATCATACAGAGAGACATTACTATGATAAACTTCCTTGTGAATATATAAATAAATACATAATAAAACAATGTAAGGTATCACCACCTGATAGACAGTGTAACAAACAAGAATGATTCAGTAACGGTACTTCAACGAACTCAAGCGACCGGCCTCGCGTTTGGTCGATATGGGCGGTAGCAGCGGTCTTGCGGGTCGGTCTCGGAAGCCTCAACCGGAGAAACGGGAATGAAAGCAACAAAAACACCAAAGTAACAAAAAGCTTATCTTGAAATTAACGGAGCGGTAGCAAAAAAATCTCTAAAAGTTAATTCCAATGAATATTATTATTATTATTATTATCCCTCTCTTGTTTTGGGCCCTCAACAGGCATGCGCCCAATTACAGAGTGACCCGCATAATGCTATTTAGAGGTGCCTCTGCAGAAGGTCTTAAGATGGTCTATACTACTCCGGTATTTACCTTACGAATTAGGAAAACTGCAGGAAAACCTAATTCGGAGTAGCCGGTAGAATGCTCGGAACTGGCCTAAGGTAATTTCCATCTCCGCCACAGATGAAAAATTCACCTCAACCCAGGTTCGAACACCCGACCTTCGGATTTATAACCCAATGCTCTTACCACTGAGCCATAAATCCGATAATCCGAATATTGTGAGGTAACTTAATGCAAAAGGCAAAAAAAATTAATTAACGGTTAAAACACTAAAAGTAAAAGCTGATGATTTAAATACGATAAGGTTGCGCAAAAGTAAATTTTCTGCAAATCTCAAAATTTCGGTACTTCAAAATATAACTGCGAAAATGCAAAGGTAAAAAGATAGTACTTCATAGTGAGTTTTCTATTTATCTAAACATTCATTTGAGTAGGGAAAAAACTAGAATTCCCGTCTCGTATGCTTATACCTTCGACACGTTCAAACAAATTAAAACTGTTTTTAAGTAATTACACCCCCCGACATCGGAAAAATTTCAATCCTAGATTTTCGTACACCATTAAAAAACTAAAATCGACTAAAACTTAATACGACTGATTGATTCTCTCTTCTTCCCTGGCAAGAGAGCTTTCGGCGGCTGTAAAATAATTTAAATATTCCTACAGGAACGGTTGCAAAAAGGATCAGTTCACTACCAAAATTAGGTGCTTGCGTTATCGGCGGCCGGTAAGACAAACAACTAAACAAAATGAAAACACACAAAGCTCACCTTCTTGTCTCCAAGAGCAAAGAAGTAAACTTATGCCACGGTTCGATATCACTATTTTATATGCAAAAAGAAAATAATAACAAATTGCGACATGAAATTCAACGATTCAGTTTGTACAAGAAATAATAAAATGGCGACTGTAAAGTACCTGTAAATACACATTTTCAAACCAAAACGGACAAAATAAACGCTAGACCCGCAATAACTCAAACCAATCTCGGATTCGCACTCGAATACCGTTAACCAACGCTAACTTTTTCTATACGAGAAGGGGTTAAACTGTTTCCGTGGAGTAAGTAAACATTTATACATGTGCGAGTTTGCGCGATAAAGCGAATTGAGGTCAGTGGATACTAAGTGAGAAAGTATAAATACGGGGATTTCAAGCATCAGGGAAGAGTTGCCCGTCGTCGTTTTACGGAGCAACATCTATGTCGCAAATTAAAGCGTTCCGCGCATAGGAGACGAAAACGTTTCTTCCCAGCGCGCCGAAGAAAATTGGAAATTTACAAAATTACAGAAGACAAGGATTCCGTTGTCGGTACGTGCGCAATCCAGCTGGGGAGTACCAAACTGAGATCGAGATACACCAGCCTGCCTGTGATTGGTCCAGCTCAAAAGCGAACAGCAACCTGCAGTGGGCGGTCCGAATTCATTCGACTTCCACATCGATCGTGCGACAAGCGACCTCCAAGTCCTGGTGCACTTATGAACTCGAGGTATTTGTAGACGATAATTCGTTGTAGTTCGCCTCGTTGTAGATTTATTAATTCGTTGTAGTTCGCCCCGTTGTAGATTCATTATTTCGTTGTATTTTTATTATTACAAAACTATTATAAATTGGTATGTTTGTAAAGGCGATTTAAATTACCTACTAATGTTGCGTTCAATTTAGTGCTTATCAGCACTATTTGCATTCATTTAAACGACTCGAACCTAAAAGCGTTACTACACGCATTTACAGCAGTTTTGTGGTGACTTTCGATCAAAGTGGATAAGAATTTATGAAATACGAATTAATTTTCTTTCTGTACTCGGCGGTTTTGAGAGTAAATACCTTGATTTAATTCACATAATAAATACATATTTTCCTTTATATGCAGTGACTTTTTGTGTATGAATGAGTTAACTCTATTTTCACAGGATGTACCGCCTCACCCCCATTTCTTTTAATATGTGTTACTTACAGATAAAAGGCGATTTCTAAGACAAAAAGAACCCAACAGGTTTTAATAAAGATTATTGATTTTTATTCAGTTATCCTTTCCCCTCTCCTTGAGGCCAGAAGAATTATCGACTGAAGCTAGCCGGCGCCCAACAACCCTTAATGTTTATAGGAAGAACCACCCCCAAATAAAGGATTTTAAGAAGAGACGGTAAAGAGAGTTGGAAAGTAACCAGCCGGTTACACAACACATAAATGAATCAACCTACAAGTTTCCCGATTTTCTAGCACATTTCGGACAGACTTAACGAGTCACATTCGAAGTACCACAGGTAAAACAATTTTTTCCATTGAAGTCTCATCCTTTCGAGCAAACTGTCAATTTTTATGACAGTTCCAACACTTTCTCTCTTAGACCATATACATAGTACATGGACTGCTAACTGTAACTAAATGATGGTCAAGGACATCGCCTGGGTATGTGCGTTTCAGGGTAAACGAGTCTGTCCGAAATTGTCCAATGAGACGCGATTTGAGACTGTCAACTGTAACAAATGTCAATTAATTAATCGCCTAGATATGGCAAAAAAAAGCAAACCTGTTCTTATTTGTGGACGTATAGAAGATAATCAAGGGTATTTAAAGCTTCCCGTACTACGCGGTTACCATAAAAGCTACTCTTTACGCGATCCGATTGGTGTTCATACGACTTTAGTTTACCCATGACTATGTGCCCTCTATCCGTTACCACCCATTTTGTACTGAAAGCATAGGGCTAATAGCAGTCCATGTACTATATGGTCTAAGCTTTCTCTCCATCGACCGATATAATATAACATTTATGAGTACAATAAACGGCAAAAGTTTATAATTGTAAGAGTGAAAAAATGGATTTTTTTTGCAAACACTTTTTTGGTAAGTGGTACTGAAAAAATTCCTTCCTTGGTGCTAGCCCTGACAAAAGTAGGGGACACTTAAGATCAAGATTTGATAGCCACATTGCCGCAGGGACGGACAAAATGGCCACAATAGTGCATTTTTGATTTTTGTAGAAATGAGCTAAAAAAGATACTTGAAACAAGCACAAAAATAGTGAAATTTCTATACCATAGTCATCGTTGACATCGAACCTAGCATCTACCTATGGTAAGAAAAAGGCTTAAAACATTTATTTATGTATACAAAAATAAACAATGGCACTAAAATCTTACAAAGAAATGTTTCGAAACATACGTATAAATATCTCTTAACATATAAGTACAACCTTTTGCTTAAGGATTAAAAATCCTGGTAATAAATTCGCGCCATAAATGCAGTCTTAGCCAAGCTAGAACTGAATACTAATTTCCTAATGCAATTGGCATAAATTGCAACCGCGGAATTAAATATGGCAGTAGCAAAAAACAATTAGCACCAATGAATATTGTGGGACAATCTTATTAAAACTAGTCTAATAATATAAACAATACAAAAATATTTACAGGCAAAAAAGAATACTTTTTTCATTTTAGAGATCACATTAAGTACCACTGCAACGAATTTCAAATGATTAAAAATTGCATTAATAAAGGCTTAATAAAAGTGAACTTTGTTATGTAACAGATTAAACTACATGCCATGCAAATTAATACTAATATAAATATTTCTCGAAGGCATTACATTTTATGCAATGATGAAGGCACTCAACAAGACACAATTTCAACATTTTTAACTATCACAATTAGACTAAATGCTACCTGGATGCCGAAGATACGTATCAAACACATTGATTTTGTTTTTAATAATGGTGCAATAGTGTAACTCACCATTAACAAAAGGATTAAGGTGGTTGTAAGGACAATGTGGTAAAATTACACTCACTAACAGGGAAGGTTAAATAAAATACTGTAAACAAAACAAAATTGGAAGCACTACAAGACAACTACGTTCGCTAATTTTTACTGCTACCGTTCTCAAGGAGGGCGTAATTTGAGGGTAGCAAGTACGCAACGTTGTTCCCGTCCTTTTTAAACGAAGGTTCCTGAACTTCCTCGGTAACCTGTATGTTTATGTGGCGCTTCTTGCCTCCGAGCGAACAGGTGAAACCTTTATTGACTGTGACAGGTAAGTCTGAATTTTTCAATCTGTAATGTAAGGAGAAAATTATATATAATGGAAGCGAAAAAGAAAACTGTTCGCATTTAGGGTCATTCCTGTTTGAAAACACAATTGCTTGAGTTCCAAGGTCAGATCCCAAAAAAATTGAAATTAAAGCAAACAATAGCAAAAATCGAGATATGCAGTATTCAAAGCCACAAAGAAACAATCCCAGCCGACGAGCATCGAATATCATAATCTGGGAATATTGCTAGAATATTTTTAAAAAAAGAGCTCACCTTGCATATTGATTGCACAAAACCCCAACCAGTTCCCCAAGCCGATCTTCTTTGGCCGACGTATGCAATGAAATAACCAAATCATTCCCACCAGGTGAATGCAGAACAATGAGCTGATCCTGACCGGGCGTGACGCTCAATCCGGTTAATGAATTGATCGCGACGCCGTCCTTCATGTTTCTAAATTTCACATTGTCTAATTTGAAGACGTGCTGGTCAGTCACGAGCATCGCCCTTTCGGCGCACTTGTTAAACTTATTAAACTTCGTCACAAATGACGAGAACAAAACGTTCGCGAAGTGCTGGCTATTTTTTAAGTTGTTCACGCTCTGGTTGAACGTTGTGTAGTTGTGATTTTCGTTGTGCAGCGCCAAGTAGTTGCCGAGCCACTCGCGACTCTGGCCCCAGTACAGGCGCTTGTTATTGAGCACGCACGCCGCGCTGATTTTAAGCTTCAACTGAGGCCACTCCTTCTTCGGTATCTTGCTTAAAATCATGTAGGCGCGCCAGCGGTTAAATGCCCCCCGCAGTATGCCGACGATACTGCGTAAAGTGCGAGGGGGCGCAGGCCACTGTATACTCTTGCCGTAGTCACGCATGTTACGCGCCCCCGAAAACTTGCCTTGCAACGTGTTTATGTACTTTCGTAATTTCATATTCCTGTACGCGTTCACCATGACTATTAGTGCTTTCATTTTCTTGTACAACTGTCTCGCTTGGTAACCTGAAATATAAATGGAAACAATGATGCATATCCCTTCACTTTAATAACTGATATATTTGATCAACTGAGAAAATTTTGTAACTCTCACCTCGCCAAACTTTCTGAATAAGAGTTACGATACCGGGAATGAGCTCATTCCGCGCATTTTCCAACGCAAAGAGCGTTTTAGGTGACCGAATAAATATTTTCGTGTACCCATACTTAACATCGTTGCCAAAACCGTGCTCGTCCATAATCACTTTGGTGCCGTCCTTCGGGCTGCCCGACCGAAAGTTGGGCCACGTAAACTGCGATATCATCTTATACCTGCAAATGAAATGTCACAAGTCGGTTAATAATACAAACACTAACCTCTTAAGGAAGAGATCGTATCGCTGTCGGTACACAAAACCCGCTCGGCGCACGCGAACGTTCTCCACCAACCCCAAATAATTCACTTGATGCCGTACCCGTTCCTCGTCGAAAACTGTCGGGGATTTAATTTCGTTCGGTTTAATGCACCGAACGTAGTGCGGCTCTTTACTGGCCAAGTTTTGTACTAAGGCGCTCATGGAATTCTTAAATAGCGTACCGGCAGTAAGAGGCCTTTTCGTGGTCTACAAAATCAAAATTATCGCCTGCAAGCAATTTAAAACGTCGTATACCTCTGATATATGTTGAGCTCCTTCGGGCCACATCGCTTTCACGACCGGATCGGAAGAATGGTATAGTAGACGTTTGAAATCTTGGAACAAAGAGTCTTTGTTTTTGTCCATGAATCCGATAATGCTGTATACGACGTCGCCCGCGTAGTGGGTAACCCGGAAATTAATCTAAATATAAGATCATTTTTAGGGAAACGTGGGCGAATTTTGTCCATCCTTTGTTAAGAGCCATCAGTGCCTGTTAGATCCAATATTGCTGTTGATTGGATGCATATAACTGTTTTTGTAAAGACAAGATTCTGATTTGACGGCGGGAAGGGGCAACAATTATGTGTGTCAAAAAATATTGGGTGGTTGAGAATAAACCAAAATTTTGTCCTAAATATACTGGGTCCAAAATCTTTTTTAAATTTTTTGTCAGCAACCAGATTGTTGGGTATGCTCTGTCTGCACCGCATAATTGCGACAGTCTTAATTTTAATTAAGTGATTGGAAAAGCACTGATTTAAAGGCAATTAATTCACACGCAAGTTTTGGGAATTATAAAAGATACAAGCCAATTATTAAGTATTCCACTCAGTTAATCAGTGAGGAATGAAAAGAAATTACCTTGCAGTACGGCCTGCGGCGAAATTTTCACTAAATTGATTGATAGTTCGATAAACTGCCTTGCGCATTTTTCACGGGTAAACAATAACTATGTACGCTACATTTTTATTGTTTTGCACCATCGAACATTAACGGCTTACCGTCCTGAACTACCCTACGCCCCGTTTACAAACAAATTTTGGGAAGATCTTAGAAACTTTAAATTACAACTGGAATTCTTTATTTTTAAATCTCGGAGCTTTAAGAGATTTTGAACTAAACTCCAACTCAGCACATTTCGATCCTAGCGATCAACAAAAAACATTTGGGAAGATTTCTTGTTATAATTAAATGGACCACGATCTAGGGTAGTAACTTTTTTTTAAAACGTTTTCAGTTCACAATATCAGTTACAGAATTCTTGTTTTATGAACTCTTTCGTTTTTCTTTCGGATGCATCGAACTTGTACTTCGAGTCTGGAACTGATAACAAGGATGCAGAGTTGTGCGTTGCATGTCACCGGAAGTGAGGACGTTTGGCGCGTTTCGTTGCGATTAGTGATTTATTTGAAAAATTCATGAAAGCAGATTTATTTTATAGTGGAAGGGGTGTTCCCTTAAATACTGGAGTCAACGTAGAAACGTGGCTGCTACTGGTTTCGCGACGGATGAAGACCGTACCCGCGAATTTTTACGGCCAGCCAGTCTGTTTATGTCAAAACGTAATTTGTCAGTACCGCAAGGGAGCAAAAATAAGTTGGCCAAGTTTAACGCGTGTTGTCTGATGGAAAAAGTTTTGCAAGCAGTTGTAATACGAGACCTTTTGTTAAGGTTCGCTTCTTATTAAAAGTTTCTACCGTTCCAACAGCCATCTTATTCATCACGCCGGTTTTGTTGACTGCCTGCGTGCGGAGTACTATGTCCAAACAAGCGTTGTAAGCTTTTCTTTCTCTCAGGGATTTTGTTTTCATTCTTACATGTGTTTCAGAATAAATGTTTGTCGTTGTCAATCAATTAATTGTGTGTTTATTCGAATTCATTGTGCGACTCGGATAGATGACGATCTCAGAAGAAGGGTTCGCAGCGATCATAAAGGCACTAAAAGAACCCAAAGTAGGGGATATTGATAGAATAATTGATGAGCTGAATGGAAAAACTACTAAAATCAAAGGAGGAACACGTGGACACCGGAAGGGGGGGGGGGGTGAAGAAAGTGGATCAGGTGGAGAGATATTAAATCCACGCAACAGAGAGTGACACGGAATAGAAGAAGGAAGTGCAAGAGACAATCATTTAGAAGACAGTAAAAATAAATGTAAAAAAAGAAAATGAAAAGAAGATGGTTTCATAATAAAAGTAATGGAGGGAGGAGGGGGAGTTGTACGTAACGGATAACGCGACTTATTTTAATAATGCGAAATGTGTCTTTAAAAGTATGAAGTGAACATAAATACCGGTAGCTAACCAGATGTACTCCAGCAAACTTCTCCTGATTAGGTTATGTTTAGTAAGATTGGAAGCGCGCTAATTTACCAAGGTGTTTGAGATTGGCCCCAGATTTATATAACGAAGAACCGAGTAATTAACGAAAGAAGTTTTAATTTTTGAAGATTGTCACCCGAGTACGCCGCCCGGCTGGAAAACCGCTGTTCCTTTCCCTTTTTTTTGTAGGAAATTCTATATGTTAGTAAATTGAGGCGTCGGGAAAGGTCGAGCATTCTCGGGAAGCGTGCGCTAAGTTGCAGAGGAGCGCGAATGTGGTGGAAGGACAATTGAAATAGAGAGATCGTTGAAGTTTGTGGTCGAAAGTAAAGAGCTGTTTTTTTGAAGTTCCATATCTTTACTCTTTTCGGGAAATTTATTTTCTATCTGTGCCGTATGTAGATTTTTCTGTATCAATTTTCGTATTTTCACCGTGTACCTTCTGCATTTCACCCCGTCGTTTAATGTTTAACGTAAGCGTTTGATATTTATTTCTTCCGTTGATGATAAAAAGGGTTGTTTTTCTTTGTTTTCTTTCATCTAACTTTGTTTATTAGTTTGTTACGTTCGCGCAACAGAATTAACTTTAGATAAGCACTCGGCAAGTTCAGGCAAAGTAGACGTGGGTCGGGGTAAATAACGGGGTTCTCGTACACTAGCGAAAACAAAGCAAAAGGGAAATATCGTAAACTGGATAGGCGCCATTAAGTCATATAGTAAATTCAAAAAGAGAAGAGAGAATACTTACTGAAAGAGGGAACAAGGCAGACTGAGAGATCCTTGTTCTGGTCTTGATAAGTAAAAGGAGTAAAATAATTGAAGGGGTAGAACATAAACAATAATTGGGGTCACAATTGACGGTAGTTCATCTAACGTTTGGCATCTTGTCTTGAATGGCGATCGTGAACGCGTCGCTCCATAAATGTTTGTTGTTATTCTGTGTTTTTTTAATGCAAGTAGTAATCTTTGCATTTCTTTATATCGCATTTGTGTCTTGTATGCCACATTTTATATTTGTTGTGTTTGAATCTTTGTTTTTGAAAGTTACTTGGTTTAACCGCAATGCATAATCACATATGTGACACCGTTATGCTATTGTTTGTAATTGTTTACGTTTTTGGTGTAATGCTTGCTTAATTTATGTTTATTGATGTTGATTACAATTTTCTCCGTGAATGAAGCAATCACGAGGGTGGTAAAAACTGTAGTAAAAATTACGACACCTAATTCCTGTAGGCTCGAAACCCCGAAACCAGGGGCGGGTTACCTATCTTGCAGGAGCGGGATTACGCTAATCAAAGCTCTTCAGTTTAGAATCTATGTACAATAAATGAGTGGCGATTCAATAATTTTTTGAATTTGAGAATGAGTTACGATGTTGTCAAACTTCATACAATGCAAACTTACGCCAATATAAAGGAATATACGCGGAAATAAACACAATGTATTAATCTGTGGTGGTATATTCAGAATGGAGGCGCAAAGGGAACGAAATCACGTGATCCTGATGGCTCTTAAAGCAAACATTGAGAAGGTCTGTTTTCTCAACATTTTTGAAAACGGCCTCTAAAAACATACCTTGTGCTTCAAACTCTTCTCCATTGGTTTCAACTGCCTCGAAGTATAATGTTTATGATCCTTCAACTTCTTATCCATCGCATCGAGTAATAATTCGTCAGTAACTTTACCTACATTTAAACAGGCCTCGTCCAAAATCGCCAGAACTCCTGAAATACAAATCAGTAATCTTTGAGAGTAAACAAACAAATCCGTACCTTTATGCGGAGCTTCCACTAGCTCACAAATGATTTGATTATTAAAATAATCGATATCCTGCCACTCGATCCCTTCCTTGCGATACTCTTCCTGTTCCTGCTTTAATACGAGCTCTAAAACCAATAATGCCACAACATACGTCAACCGCACGGCATACGCACCTATAAACAATTGCTGCAATTTCTCGTTACAATAATTGATACAGAACTGTTCGAAGCTGTTATTGTCGAAAATTTCGAATCCGTATATATCCAAAACGCCGATTAATGAACTTCTGTAACTCTTTTGACTGTTCGTATCGACCGCCACGGCGGCATTAATTTTATCGACGATCCACGTGAACAGTCGATCGTAAATCGCTTTGGCGAGAGCGTCGCGGCCGTAAAACGCCTCCTCCTCCGTGTGCTCTTTTCTCATGATATCTTTATGAGCGGCTATAACTCGCTCACACAGTGACTTATTTAACTCATCTTCAGGTACCTTTAATAAAGAGGCCACGTTTTTGGACACCTTCGAATCTTTGATTCTCAGTTTATCGCCGTCAGTCAAAAACTCTACATTGCCTAAATGTAATATTGCACCGACGACGCGCCAAAGAGTGTCGATGTCGGCGGGCGTAAATTCTAGTGTGCTTAGCGACGAGGACATCTCTCTAAAGTCGGTTTTGTCGTTTACCGAGTCGACTTTCGACGCTTGTCCTTGTTGTATATAGTAATAGCTGTTCACGTTTCGGTTTAGAGATAATTTCTTGAGAATATCTTCAGTTGCTCCTGTTAAAAGCTGAAAAGTCATCAAATGAGTTTTTTCTACAACAAAAAATTGTGGAAATCGCCCCCTAATTACTAGTACCCCAATGGAAAATAATCGAGTTACCACTTTACCTACAATTCACTCTATTTAGGTACTTGTAATGTACTCTAGAAGTAACTCAATCTCAAAAACTATTGATGGATACGCAAACTGTAGAGTAGTACTTCATTCAAGAATTTAAAATCAAATAAAAAGGCCCCTAATTTTAGCGCATTTTCCATCAGTACTTCCCATAAGGAATCTATTTTTGCAATATGCGATATGTTTGCTTTTAGTAGAAACATCTGTGGCTGTCATAACAGTCTTAGTGACTACATTCATTTCTGTGAAATATGGTGGCACAATCTCTTAACTATCAATGTAAAGTCACGATTATGAGGGAGATCAAATTCCACGATGTCGTACAAGATAAAAACTATTACAATGAAGTTGTAAAATTCAAATTGGAAAAGAAGACAGTGAGTACTTTTCCTTGTTTCCACTGGCTCTCTTTTTCCTTCCTTGTAATCGATGTAGTCCCTAGAGCTACTCTTGTGTGATTATGAGAATTTGGATTTCGAATTTGAAATAACTCAAAAATGCAATTAGACGCGATACAAGAGTCTCTTGGAGATACTTGAATGCCACATGCTCTTAAATTAAATGCAAACGATTCCAAGAAAAGGAAATGTATCTCAACAAACCTGATAAAAGCAATGAAAATTTCGCTCTCCAGGCTGTTGGTAGATGACTCGCGACTTTTCTAACAAATACTTATTTATATGGCCACCGATCGGATCGCCTTTAAAGTCAAAGTGAATGTCCATGTATTTGCCGAACCTGGACGAATTGTCATTGCGATTCGTTTTCGCATTTCCGAACGCTTCCAATATTGAATTCGATTGTATAAGTACGTTCTTTACTCGTTCTATTTCCTTGCGGCCACCTGGAAACGTAAAATGCATGGCACGTCGGTAACTGTGTATACGTACCTTGATTTGTGACAGCGGCGATATATTTCATTATAATTTTCGATGCTTCCGTTTTACCAGAACCCGACTCTCCACTAATTACAATGCACGTGTCCCGACCCTGCTGCTTCATGACCTTATGCGAGGCATCCGCGATTGCAAATATATGAGGCGGATTTTCAAACAATTCTCTACCTAGAATAATTATTTTTTAGTATCTACTAATTTTAAGTTAACTTTCCATTTTTTAAATAATGTAATGTTTATTATGTAATGAAAGTGCTCTCGTTAACATATACTAATAGGTAATTAGGTCGTGCTTTAATTTTATTTTGTCTGCAAAACAACAAATCATCCCTCCATATATGTATTAAGTAGATTTCCATTTGCGCTTTCATCATAGAAAGTTTTAGATACAAGCAGTGAAGGTAACCTTAGCAGACTTTAGCCCCATTATATTATTAAATAGCTATATTGCATAACAACCCACTTAACTTTCCTTATCAGTGATAAAGGTAAAATTAAAAACTAGTACTTTAGATAACCTGCACTGAATTTTCTTATTACGGAAACACAAAAAAACTGCCCTTTTCATGACATTCCAATACTGTGAAACTTACCTTTATATTGATTAATATAATTGGTATCGTAGATATTCATGGTACGATACGGATTTACTGATACACATACTTCTCCGATGTACGTGTATATTTTACCATTTTTAAACCTGAAACAAAAAAATTCTATTAATACATCATACTCCATGCATTAAAAAAAATCAATAGCAGGGTAAATAGCAAATGTTCACAGAGGAGCAGACTGTGCGAGTCGATATTTTCTAATGGTCACCAATTCACATTCTTCGTATAAGTAAACAAACAGGTGACCAACGGGAAATATTCCGTATTTGCCAACGCACAAAAACCCGGCGTCTTGGTGTCCTTTCCCAGCGAAATTGAATCACAACCGGATGGCTACTAAATTTAGTTTACTTACATTGAGACAATTATTTTACCATTTGTCCAAGCAAATTGGCGAATAAAAGTAAGTTTTACCATTTCTCTATATATAGATAAGAAGTTTTTTCGAGTTTTTGTCTATACAAACACATTTAGAATGAATTTATATACTTAGTAGTTAATACAAACAGCATAAACAAATATCCACCTAATAAAATCAGAGTTGAATCAGCTTTATTGGTGATCGTCAGGTCGACAACAATCCCGCATCACTGTGCCACGATGGCGCCGTTACCATACAACAATTTCTTTCTTGAATCTCTTTTACAACTCGCTTGATACTGTCTTCAAACCCTTCAACCTGTTTTGCAAGTATGGCAAACCTTCAATGAAGCTACATTGTGATCTTGAAATCATGTTGGTCTAGTGAAAATCACATAAAAAAACTCCTTTGAATTTCAATTAAAAAACACTTTCGTAATCGCTTGAAGTTCTTTTATATTTTCTTGAAATTATGGAAATTTGTTTCACAGCTTTTGAACGGATTTAAAACTCTCCTTGAAAGTTGTGCTAGAGTTTAGACGATTTCTTTAAAACTTTTGATATTATGCTGAAACATTCTTGAAAATCTAAACCGAGATCTGAACACTTTCTTGAAAATCTTTTGAAACCCGCTTGTAACTTTCTTGAAATCGTCTCGATCCATTGAAATTGGCTTGCAGCTCGCTTTAAACCTGCTTGCTCTTAAGACATTCTGTGAACACAGTTGAAACTCTTGATATATCTTGAAACTGCCAAAATCTTTGTGTTGAAATATCTTGGGAAGTTTGTTAAAACTCCTCTGGAATTGATCCAAATTTTCTTGGTTGGTCTTAAACTTGCGCTGCCAATCTCTCAAAACTCTCTTGTTGAAATGTGTTGGAAGTCTCTAAAAATTGCCGAAATTTTTTTAATTTTCTAAAAATTTATTGGCTCTCTCTTAAAATTTGTTGGTCTTCTGGAACGCCTTTTTAAATACTCCGAAAATTGTCAAAATCTTCCAATTCCGCTTGAAATGAGCTAGAAATAAGTTTGAATCTCTCTAATAGCCCTCTAGAAACTCTGAAAACTCTCTGAAAGCTCCTTTGAGAGGTTCTTGAAACTATTGTCACATTCATAAACTGCTTCCGACATTCTTTTTAACTTTGGGAACTCTTGTAGCTCTCTGGAAACCCCATTGAAAGCAATTTTCTTAAAATCCCTTTTGCTCTTGAAATAAACTGGTAGCCACTTGACAAATACAATTAAAATTCTCTTGATGTTTCTTGAAACTCTTGCATTTTGACACTTTTTGTAACATTCTTAAAATTGTATTCAAGATTTTTTGTCTCCTTGCGACACCTCGCTTGAAACGCACTAGGAACTCGCTTGACTCTCTATAATATCGCTCCGAAAAGTCTTGAAACTCCACCAAAGCTTTTGGCACTCCTATGTAACTTTTTTTAAAATCATTTAACATTCTCTTTCAACTTTCTTCAAACTGATTACACTTTTAAGTTTGACAGCTACGATTGAAATTCTCATATTTTCTGGAAACCCTTGCAAGCATTTTGAAGCTTTTCTATAACATTCTTGAAATTGTCTGGTTGAACCCCTATTAAAAAGCTGTGGGAACTCTCTTGAAGCCTTCATACTTCCGAGTCTTAAAATTTCTCTGAAATGTTATTGAATCCCTCTTAGAATTTATTTTCTTCTTGAACCACTTTGAAATGCTCCTGAAATTTTCAAGAGTCTCTTTAAACTTCCAATCTCTCTAATAGCTTTTCTACCAAACTTTTGAAACTGCCCGGAAGCTCCCATGAAAGTTTTTTGGAATTTTCTTTTGGGACATACTTTTGAAACCTTCCTGTTTACACTCTTATGAGATTTTTTGAAACAAAACTTTGACAAATACGATCGAAATTCTGTTGGTCTTTTCTTGAACACTTTTTGTAATATTCTTGATATTGTCTTGTTTCCTTGAGTTTGAATCTCTATTCAAAATGTCTAGGCATTATTGAATCGCTCTTGGAAATGTTTTTTCTTGAACCCTTTTGAAATACTTCTTCTTAGACAATTGGGGAAAAAAATTCAGGAAAAGTTCACTGATCAGCGGTCAAGACATGAAAGCTTTCACAGACGCTGATTGGACCAACGATTTGGACAATGGACGATCAACTACTGGTTACCGTTTCATTTATCAAAATGGAACTCGAAATGGAAGTATCTCATGGAATTCCAAGAGTCAGGCAACCATAGCCCTATCCACTACTAAGGCTGAGTCTCAGTCTCAATATATCTCAGTCTCCACTATTTGCCAAAAAATGGTCTATTAAAACAATATTCTTAGAATTCTCTTGAATCTTGCAATCGTCTTGCCCTCTTCAAATTTTCTTAAAATTGTTCGCGAAAGGTGCAACGGAAAAATTGAGGTACCACTGTTCTACAAAAGTGGAGGGAATAATTTTCCGTTTATTTAAAATGTTGCCGATATCAATTTTTCCGTATTCGTCCAAGGTTAAGTGGTAAAGCAATTAGTCTGTTTTTCTCATTTATTTGAAACAATGGCCGGAATAGTCATTTTTGTAATTACATTCATGTAAAAAACACAATCTCTCATATGATGATAACCCATCCCGATAACGATAATTAGCTTTGCGATAATGACTAGGGGACGGATGGAGGAAATTGGAATGCTTTCCCATAAAAACTGTACACTTATTGCGCTCGATAGACAACCTGGATTTATCCGCGACTGACACACAAATTGATTTTCTTCAATGAACCTAAACAGAGGAAAAAACGATACGATTAGAAATAGCTTTAGAAGTTTATTTAGTCTGACTGCAATTTACATCGAACTTAATTACATTTCATGCCTAATCTATACTTAGATAATAGAGTTCATAATTGAAGTGAAATTATAAGATAAACAAGTTCTTTCTTTAATTTATACACTTTTTCCAAGACAAACCGAGACATGTGGTCAGAAGGAATTTCAAATGTTTCAAGTCATTTACCTTCTCATCTCATCAATAATTAAAAGTGACGGTGCGCAAATAAGTACTCGGCACTCGTTAGAAGTGTCCTCAGGAATGAAAAATTTCTTCCCCAAATCCAGTAGTGATTTCGAACCAAAGGGGTTCCTAAGTTTCAACCCTTGATCCTTCGTGTCTCAAAATTTTGTGTTGTTATCTTTGCAAATTGCAACACATCTCATCTTCAATGCATATTGCAAAGAGTTTTTTTGACATATTTAAACCAAGAAATTTACTTTTCCATGTTTATTTATTTAAACAAAATACTTACCAAGATTTTGACATGTATATCCACGTAGTTTATTTTTCAACCAGCCAATTTATTTACATGGCGCTTCAAGACTACAAAGGAAAGCTTAAAATAAAACAGCCGTAGGTCATGGTCGAGCTTTGATTATACCAGGAAATCGTCCTGAAGTTCCGTTTTTGAAGGCAATTCCGCCGACTTGGCTTGTGCTTGGAATGATTTCCTGTACTGTCTTCACAGTCCGAATTTTAAATAAAAGTTTCTACATGGAATGTATGGCCACTCAAGCATTTGAAACTTCAAGAATGACATTTTATTTCAGTACTGTAATGGGTCATGTGATTTGTATTTTTTGTATACATAATGTAACGGGAGCCCGTTAACGTTATTATTGGATTCGATTTTTGTATCTATTGTTTTTTTAGATTTATATTGGCATTTCGTGGACAGTTCTTCTGAGATTACCCGTGCGAGACCGCGAAAAAATAACCCTACCGCAGAGAGCACTGCGTGTCGTAGAAGGCGACTAAACAACGGTCAGTCAGCCGCAATCCTAGCAGCGAAATTTTGGTGAGTAGAGTATTTGCAGTATGACAAGATTTTGATTTTTATTTTTAACCGATTATGATTTATTTTTCGATTGTAACGAATTTAGACGATAGTAGTTTTTTTAGTTTTTAATTTTGTATGTGGGCGAATGGCTTGCGCCGCCAACGAGTCGTGTGATGTGGCGTGGTTAGTTCAGATTGCCAGGCAGATTTTGTTTGATTTGCAATCGTCATTATGGATACTCCTCCGTAGAGTTCGTTGTTCGGAGAGGACTGTTAGGAAATTCGCGTTGAAGCCCGAAAGAATACGCGTGAAGCGATTAACGCAGTAAAGTCGTTCACCTGTAAATTAACGCGGGGTGTTTACCACCTTTAATTTATCGCAGGATGTTTTTTTATACATTGGTGACAATTCTAGGTACATGAAAAAAATTGCGAGCGACTCTCATTTACACACGATAATTTGCGGCTTAGAAACTATTACGTTAAATACAAACAATAGTGGAAATTTTAACTCGTAAAAAATTAAAATCTGGTAACCTGAAATACAGTCGAGAATACGGACTACAGCATAAATTTAACGCGCGGAAATAAAACTTCTATCATAGTAATATTTCGAGGTGAATGGACTTACAATAATCCTGCCATGACGTAACTCTCCGCACGTCGGAAGTGCACATAATATCGAAAGACGACATTGACGCTTGCCGCTGATCATCTAATGTTTCACTGTTCACTTCAAATCAAAGAAGCCATTCCTTTTACGAGGCATAGGATTTCCTATTCAATCATTTGAATGTTTGCTGTACGAATAAGGTAACCATATTCTTGTATTCACATAGTAATATACCGATTCCTTTAAGGGACGTAAGAAGTCCAAACAGAGATCGCCCTGAAATAAAAACTGTTCTGACCGAACCAACGCGGCTCTCGAACCTGCGTCAGTTTGCAAGATTCACATTACATTGTCCAAAAATGAGCAGAAGAGATTTTAACAAGTAGGTATTTACCAAACCAGGAATGAAAGATCCGCTCGTACTAATCAATTTTATTTTAAAACTGACGAACTTCGTGTCGCCTTTGGGAAACCCCTTTTTCCGCGTTCCCGAGGGAACTTCGGGAAGTCTCTTTCGGACTATACTTTAACAACTTCAAAGAAACCAACGTTCTAAACCCCGGGTCTCTTTTCAACCGTAAAACAGAAAATTCTGTTTTTTCTGTTTCCGTTCCCGTGGGAATTTGGTAAAGTATTTTACTACATCAGAAAGCTTTCTCCTACTTCTGATAATGTAACCAAGTGTTTCCAATGTTATAGTCAAACTTGTTAACCACAAACAGTTGTATTAATAAAAATGATGGTTTGCTGGTAATTTTTAAAATACAAGGATACACCAAAACAGCTAAAGAAAACAATTCGTCGCCTATCTTGTCTAATTCATTGTCACAGAAGGAAGATTGTATCCAAACCAATTCTGTAGCAACGTTGTCACCTGTGACAGGGCCGTCGTATATGAGGTAGGTGCCATTCTTTTTTCATTTATGTAAAATTAAAGAGTAGATATACAAGGCCTCACCTGGACCAATTCAAGGTCGCTCGCCACCTGGCGACCTTGAAAAACTCAAGGGACACGATTTGGTTGCCGTGTTTCATTGTTTGAGGTGTAAAATTACATTTGCAAAGCTAATGGCCCCTTTGGTGATCTCAAATCAAAGGTCATCCATGGTCGATTACTTTTTGTGGTGTCAAATTACATTTTCAATGCCACCCAAGATCAATGGCCCTATTTGTGTGGTCAAAATACATTTTCAAGGCCACCCAAAGCCAATGCCCCGATTTTTTGTAATGCCAAGTTACATTTCAACGGTCATACAAATTTAAGAACTCATTTTTGTGATGTCAAATTACATTTTTGAAGTCATACAGGGCCAATTACTTTTTTGTGATGTCAAATTACACTTTCAATGCCACTCAAGGTCAATGGTGCCATTTTTGTGGTGCCAAATTACATTTTCGAGGTCATCCGGGGCTAACTACTTTTTTATGTCAAATTACATTTTCAATGCAACTCAAGGTCAATGGCCCCATTTTTGCTGTCAAAATACATTTTCAGGGCCATCCAAGACCAAGCAGTTGTAGCGCCAAATGCCATTTCAAAGGTCATACAAAGCCAATTCTTGTGATATCAAATTACATTTTCGATATTGTCATCCATGGTCAATTATTTTTTTGTGGTGTCCATTTTCAATGCCATCCAAGGTCAATCAATGGCTCCATTTTAATTGTGTCAAATTTAATTTTCACAGCCATCCCAGTTCAAAGACCCCTTTTTCGTGGTGTCAAATTACATTTTTAAAGTCATCCAAGGTCACTTTTTTGTTAAAATATACTTCCAAGGTCATCCAAGGCCAATGGCCCCATTTTTTGTAACGCCAAATTATATTTTAAACGTCATACAAGTTCAATAAACCCATTTTTTGTGTCGCTCAAAATTTAGGTAATCCGACGGTAAAAATACCTGAATGTCTACTGTTCTAGTTTTCAGGCCCACAGAATTTCATTTGGAGCGGTCAATCCCGAGTTACCCTTTAATTTGAGGGTCACTAAAATTTCATTCACTTCCACTACTGTTGGTATTTACCGTAATTAATGTAACTTCGGTAACGTACACGCACAAAATTTCTCCGGAAGTAATAATTTACTTCACTTCTAGGCGCGAATTCTCTTTCTCCCACTGTATTCCACGGGTGGTTAACTTAACTTCGCTTGCGGCTCCATGCGAATTTCGTACAAAATAACTAATCCGCCCTACGCTAAATTACAGGTGGTCGACTTAACTGTGCCGACCGCTTCACTCTAATTTCCTTAACAGTTGTCTCCGTTCAACCAACTTCCCACTCTTTATTTTGTTTAATGACACTCCGCCCGTGACGCAAACCCATTTTCACCAATAAAACAATTTTTGCTGTCCAATCCGATTGCTCGCAGCAATAAATGGACTCAACGTGGAGTAATTTCTCACGACTCGCTCGTACTGCAAGCTTTAGAGTTCAAAATCTTTTCATTCCACAAACACCTTTCGCCACCCCCCCCCCCTCCCTCCAAATCCTGGCGGTAGGATTGCGCCTGACCTGCCGATGTTTAGTCGCGTCCTACGACACGCAGCAATCTCTGCGGTAGGGCTATTCTTTTCCGCCACTACACGGGCATTGATACAAAATCGAAACAATTTAGCACCATGCTGGAAAGATCGGTGTCAAGTTAGCCCCCCCCCCACACTTTTGAAATTTTCAGAATATTTTTATTGCAATCGTTTGTTGGTTGACCGTTATTTAATTATTCAAATTTCAAAATTTGAGCCCCCCACTTTTTGAATTTTCAAAATATTTTTATTGCAATCGTTTAGAAAGTACCGATATAAAATCAGATATTTTTATGTGGAAGACCGTCGACCAATTCCAAGCTTTCGCCTCGTCCTGCGCGTTCTGGAACAGTAACACGTCATGGGGGATTCAGCAGCGATATACAGGGTGGTGTTTCTAAGTGGACCATTCGGAGTATTTCAGGAACGGTTTGGAATTTCGAATCGGGACCCATTACCTTTTTTGAATAATCGATGAAAATTAATCATTTAAACATATTTTCAAAATAGCCGCTTTTCCGGTTGTATCAGAACGGTACCGGAACTCCAAAACACTCGCGAGTGCCCTTCGATCTCGCCTTCGATTATCCGAGCTCCCTGAACTGTTTCCATGTTTGAAAAAATAAAGCCCCCCGTATATAAATCTTATCGGCGTTTGTAACCATCAATATACAAGGTGTTCCTAAATAAGTACATACGGAAGGTCTAATTGATTTGATTCTTCTATGACTAAGCAAGATAGATACTTAAGCAAATGCTTCGTTACCGATCTACAGTGTGTTATAATTTCAAAATTTTTTAATTTTTTTCCTCGGTTTTTTCTTTATATCTCCTCGAGTATCTCCTGCAGTTTTAAGATACAAATTTCGATTTTGGCTCACACCATTGGTCATGTCTATGGTAGTAAGAATCGACCGACAGGGTAATGTTTTTTTCTGGGGTCATGTTCCATTTTCTACCCTCGAACTTTTTTTCGGTGCGCCGCTGGTAGATTGTAAAATAAGAAATTCATTTTTGTTTAGAATGTAGAACATCTAAATTTGATGTTTCCTGATCGGTGCGAAGTTTGCAGAAAAACCGCGATATTTTCAAACGGTATGTTTTATTGTTGAACTGTTTACGGCGCACGTGGCACTAACTAATCCACCTATACATGGTTCCTAGTTCGGTTCCAAGTGTTGGGCCGCAGATGTTCTGTTAAGTTCACGGACCAAACTTCCATGACTAAAACTTGAAATACTTATTGAGGTGTATCCTCGGGTGTATCACTCTGGGGAGATCAAATTAAAATTCGCAAATTCCATTTGTCAAATCGTAAGAAGGGGACCATGAAAAGTCTGTCTTAATAATTGATTTCAAACGTATAATTAGTCCCTAAACCTAATTAATTAATTACCTATCCAATCTTGTAATTGTTCACATAGGTAATCACATATGAACTATGCCAAACTCGACCGAAGACAACGGAATACCTTACCTATCGCTGTCTCCCCCTCTGCTACTTACAGGTATACAACAATGTCTGTTTTATGTCTCTTAAAAGACCGTGGAAGTCGTTAGTAATTTTATATCTTCGCTCGTTAATGACCGCATTGCATCACAAAACAAACACAAGGTAACTACTACGCGCCGACTGCGTGTGATTGACCAAATATTATGGTAAACATAGCTGGAGGCATTACCCTTAGCCCAAAAATTAAATTTTCAATGTCACTTCTGGTCATACGGTAATTGCCAATTACGAATGCCCAGTTAACGGTAGTCTGTCAATTAGAATTCAGTCCACAATGAAAGTCAAGTACCTACCTAAAATTTATTGAAAGAATAAGTTTTATGATTAAAGCTCGTGTAATAGTTAAGTATTCCATTAATTAAATGATGAGATCAGCGAAGTGACTCAGAAGGAACCGCACGTTAAAAAAATCGATTTTGGTGTAAAGTGCACAAAACACCATCGGAGGGTAATCTCGAGGGTAATGCACTTAACCCGCAAGTCTTCAACTGCTTCAACATTTATTTTTAGAAAAATGTGTAATAGGTCCACATGTACTTCTCAAGCAAGTTATCTTTGAAGTAGGTATTTACTTAATTTAGTAACGAGATTAGATTTATAATGAATTTTGGGCATGCCGATCCCTTGGAGACACCCTGTAGGCCTGTACGTTCCTACAAGGAAGAGAAGTGTGTCATGGTAAAATTCGAAACACAACACCAACGATTTAAAGAACAATTGAATACTAAACACCTGTGCGGGGACACGCCCCTTTGCATTGCAAGGTACTAATCTTTAAAAAAAATCGTTGCTCGATACTCACCTAATTTCCAAATTTTGCATAAAATTGTCAATGTCAATTTTATCGAGCAGTACGAAATCGCCGACCCCGACTTCCTTTTGCGTATTCATCTTGTATAAATTTGTAAAAAAAGAAACTATTTATCACAGTCAAAACTACTTCAACTACACTAACACACAATTGATGAGTCAAAGTGATTCAGTTTTTGTATGAACGACGACCGCGACACCGTTCGCTTCTCTAGCGACATGCTCACTAACAAAGCCGGTTATGATCAAGTTACGAACTACTCTCACGGCGAAACCGTCCCACCATTCAAATATTTGTTTTTTTTCGTGCGCGCGGCTGGTTTCAAAATGCGGCGTGGAATCCCCAAAAATGTATTCAAACGGTTAATTCGTTCATATTATGTAATTATTGTAATTGACGACGTGCTAAAAGCTAGTAAAGATAGGTACGTTTGGCTTGCCTAAAAAATGTTCTTGGTCTAATGAATTTTACCGCAACAATGTCGCAATGTAATCTAATAAAAAGGGTAATAAAGTGCGCGGTTAGGCGCCCAACATTTACTTTCATTGTAGGTACTTGGTGAAAGTTTGAAAAAAGTGGATGATTTCACGCTCCTTTTGCTGCTTACCTAACACTCGAATATGGAGAAGATTATCGCATTTGGCCGAGTTCGTCATCATTTTAAAGCGTTGCGAAAGCTTTAGCCGGAACGGAATATGCCATCCATCAGATGAATGGGTACAGATCTTCGAAATGCCATCATCTCCATCATTTTCCCTCATCACCCTATAGTGATCAGTTAATACGTTGTCTATACCCAGGCGATGTTTCCACATTCGTGGCTCTCTTGTTGGTGGATACCTCAGTCAAAGATAATCTTTGCCTCGGTGGATACATTTGGTCATCACGATCTCGACTACGATAAATCGTATAACAATCAGGGTCGGCTTGAGGCGTAAGCGATGTAACCTCGGATGTAACCCTTTGCTTACGGCGCAGACAAGAAGGGGCGCAAAAATTACTCAGATTTAATGATTGTCGAATCATGGATGTAAACGCCGTTTCTATTTTAAAGACCAAACGATCACGCATAAAAGCATTTATACGATAAAAGATACATTGAAAAAAATCCTATTTTTCATATCTCATATAGACACTAGGTTGTCAAGTCGGCCATATTATATGTAGCTTTCAAGGATTTAACTGGAGAATTGGATATTCCTGTTGAGATGCGTAAAATATGCCATCTAAAAGACATAGACATAAGCGGGCTTTATTTTACTACGAGGGCACGGACGAAGCATCTACCGATCCCGAAGAATGTATGTACCTACAAAAGCAACCTTTTTTTCATACGGTAGACACAACCACAACGTCCATTTTGATCAACTCCAGAATCCGGAAGCGGGGCTACTACTAATAAATGTTTTTAGCGCATTTCCACAAAAATAAAAAAAAAATGCGCTATTGTGGCCACTTTGTCCGTCCGTCCGTCCGTCCGTCCGTCCGCTCGTTTTGCGACGCTACTAGTTCTTTATCTTAAGAGCTATTGTTCTACTTTTTTCGCTATTTGGCTCGTTATGGTGTCGAGTCTTGTACCAAGGAAGGAATTTTTTCTGTACCGCTTACAAAAAAAGTTATTGTAAAAAAAACAAAAAACCGTTTTTACATGTTCCATAATTTTACACTTTTGCCGTTTATTAACGATCCTAGAGATCGTTTATAATTTTGCATTGCTATCTGTCGTCTGCATGCTGGTCTGTCCGTCTGTTCCTTTGTCTGTCTGTCCATCTATCTGTCCGTGTGAACGATAACTTTGTTTAGAAATGTTCGATCGCTTTTACATCTCTGTTAGTTATGAACTGAATTGCATGAAATTCAATATGGGCATAGCTTTAGCCATATAATACGCAATGCCAAAAGTTGAATCGAATCGATTCAAAATTCACAGTGCCCTTTTCGCATTTCGACCATTTATAAACCGAATTGCAAAATTTTTTACTTATAAAAGCATTTGAATGAAATTTGATACATAGGCACTTGGAATAAAGGAAAATCAAACGCCAATTTCAAAATTTGGTTTTGCGCATGCGCAGTGCCAACTTTTTTATTTGCGGAAGAATTTACACGAAATTTGATACATAGGCACTTGGGATAAAGGAAAATCAAACGCCAATTTCAAAATTTGGTTTTGCGCATGCGCAGTCCCAACTTTTTTATTTATGGAAGAATTTAAACGAAATTTGATACATAGGCACTTGGGATAAAGGAAAATCAAACGCCAATTTCAAAATTTGGTTTTGCGCATGCGCAGTGCCAACTTTTATTTATGGAAGAATTTAAACGAAATTTGATACATAGGCACTTGGGATAAAGGAAAATCAAACGCCAGTTTCAAAATTTGGCTTTGCGCATGCGCAGTGCCTACTTTTTTTATTTATGGAAGAATTTAAATGAAATGTGATACATAGGCACTTGGAATAAAGGATCATCGAGCGCCAGTCTCAAAATTTTCTTTTGCGCATGCGCAGTGGCAACTTTTTTATCTATGGCACCATTTAAGTGAAATTTGATACTTAGGCGCTTGGAACAAAGGAAAATCTAACATTAGTTTTAAAATTTAGGTTTGCGCGTGCGCAGTTCCAACTTTCTTATTTAAAAAAGCATTGAAATGAAATTCTTCTCATAAACTGAAATTGAAGTAACACGTCAAAAATGGATTGCCCATGTGCAACGCTATCTTTCATATTTGTGGCCGGATTTTTACGATTTTAACAGAAATTGCATCTTATAAATGGGAAATGAATGCAAGTGGAAATGCGCTTTATGTAAATCGTTTACGATTACTTTTTAACTTGTTAATAATATGAACCTCTGTATTTGAAAAAACCTGCTTGCCAACAGTTTCCCTTATTTAGGCTACTTAACTTGGCCTAACCGTGCTTAACCGTAACTTTTGTCTTAGCCGGTCCTGGTAACGATGATTGTCCAAGTTATATCGTTTCAATAAATCGACAAAGTAGGTACTTACTGTTTACATGTAATAATTTCTTGTTCCAATTTCATTGCCGATCACGGATTAGCACAGTTTTGTTTTAAAACGGTTTTCGGCATGGAGGAAGTACCGGCGCGGTTTGTTGATATCGCTTGTTTAGCGATTAAATTGAACAAGTTAAAAAGTAATCGTAAACGATTTACCTAAAGCGCATTTCCACTTGCATTCATTTCCCATTTGTAAGATGCAACTTCTGTTAAAATCGTAAAAATCCGCCCACAAATATGAAAGATAGCGTTGCACATGGGCAATCCATTGTTGACGTGCTACTACAATTTCAGTTTATGCGAAGAATTTCATTTCAATGCTTTTCTAAATAAGAAAGTTGGAACTGCGCATGCGCAAACCTAAATTTTAAAACTAATGCTAGATTTTCCTTCGTTCCAACTTCCAAGCGCCTAAGTATCAAATTTCACTTAAATGCTTCCATAGATTAAAAAAAGTTGGCACTGCGCATGCGCAAAATAAAATTTTGAAACTGGCGCTAGATTTTCCTTTATTCCAAGTGCCTATGTATCACATTTCATTTAAATTCCATAAATAAAAAAATTGGCACTGCGCATGCGGAAAACCAAATTTTGAAATTGGCGTTTGATTTTCCTTTATCCCAAGTGCCTATGTATCAAATTTCGTTTAAATTCTTCCATAAATAAAAAAGTTGGCACTGCGCATGCGCAAAACCAAATTTTGAAATTGGCGTTTGATTTTCCTTTATCCCAAGTGCCTATGTATCAAATTTCATTCAAATACTTTTATAAGTAAAAAAGTTTGCAATTCGGTTTATAAATGGTCGAGATGCGAAAAGGGCACTGTGAATTTTGAATCGATTCGATTCAACTTTTGGCATTGCGTATTATATGGCTAAAGCTATGCCCATATTGAATTTCATGCAATTCAGTTCATAACTAACGGAGATGTAAAGCGATCGAACATTTCTAAACAAAGTTATCGTTCACACGGACAGATAGATGGACAGACAGACAAAGGAACAGACGGAGAGACCAACCGGCAGGCGACAAATAGCAATGCAAAATTATAAACGATCTCTAGGATCGTTAATAAACGGCAAAAGTGTAAAATTATGGAACATGTAAAAAACGGTTTTTTGTTTTTTTTACAATAACTTTTTTTGTAAGCGGTACAGAAAAAATTCCTTCCTTGGTACAAGACTCGACACCATAACGAACCAAAAAGCGAAAAAAGTAGAACAATAGCTCTTAAGATAAAGAACTAGTAGCGTCGCAAAACGAGCGGACGGACGGACGGACAGCCGGACGGACGGACAAAGTGGCCACATTAGCGCATTTTTTTTTAATTTCTGTGGAAATGCGCTAAAAAGACGATTTTCTGTCCAAACGATCCATAAATAACCGAGAGTTTAAAGTTTGGTAATGGAAGTGTCTGGTCAACTCAGTTCAGATTTGACAGAACGTACGCAACTACTCGAGAGACGAATAGTATTAGTAGATCGTTGTTTCAACACTTCAGTAATTTAGATACATCTAGATAACGAGAAAAAAGCGACAATTTCTCTTTGTCAATGTGATAACAAGACGTCGACGCCGTTAGCAATGTGAAACTTTTATAATGGGGTTGCTTCGTGGAGGTCTTTGAGTAAAGAATAAAAATGTATCTTTCACGTTTACATTAACAAAAAACGATTATGTATGGCATTTCGACTGAGAAAACCTGCTCGTATGTCATCCCTTAATCGTCCAAGACCGAAGACAAGTCGTTCGCATTACGTAAATGCAATTAGAGCTATCGTTCGAAAAACGATACAAAAATCGATGACTGGCTCGCTGTAAAAACAAAACACATAATTTAGATGTCCTCGATGCAGTCTCCAGCTTCCGATTTCTATTTAAATTTATCTGTGATAAAAATCTCCCGGAGAACATTTAAATATTTCAAGCGTGGTTTTAAAGGTACATACACGTTTTATGGCGATGCTCGTTGTGTCACCGGAACGCTAACGCCCGGGGGTGTGATTGATTTAAATGTTTGATAAAATATTCGACCTTTTTTCTACGCTTATTCCCTTATAATCCGTAAGGCGTGCTGTCAGTCTTAATTATTGATAATTGGGATTAATTTCTGGAAGTGGTCATGTGTTCCTAGTCAACTCTTCCCTAGGGATTAGTATTGTTTTCCCCATTTGTCTCTGCTGTCTGTTTATATTGGAGGAATTGTTTCATATAATTCAGTTGGATAATTTGTCACATGTTATTAAATACCGTCGGACTTGAATTTCTGTGCGATACTGTATGACTATTCTCAAAGGAATGTCGGAAGTGTCACTAATCTAACATTTAACACAACTAATTTCCATTTTCTTAATACAAAAGCTTTTTTAAATTATCTACCTAGCCTGGCGTACACTTGCACTTTAATAAAATTCTAAACGGCTCCGTAACATTGTCTAGTCGCGGCAGTACTTTTTGATTGGAAAGATGAGGGAATTTAAGTTTAAGAAATGTGTGCTTATACCGTTTATCGCTGGAAAGGGAATAAACCAAAATTGGTCTACGAAAGATGACAGATTGTAGTAACGACCCAGGTTAAAATACCATTCGAACTAAATTGGCCCACGCGCGAAAATCCAAAGACTCACAAATATGAAACGGGGGTGTCACAAAGTGCAATGATTAAACTTTTAAATATAGTATGGAGAGAATCGATGTTCCACAACGATTCTCAGACGAGATGATAAGAATCGATAAAATGGGTCCATAAATGGTTTCCACTCCTAGAAAGTTAATGACGACCGTTACCTAGTTATAGTTTTTTTTTACTTCGTCCTATTTTCTGTTACATACATATAAGGATATGTTTACAAACTGTCCTTGTTTTCCAGTAGACTTGATGAAAAAATTAAACTTCGGAGTGCAACGCTGGGAAAGAGTATCACTGTACAGTTAAAAGGTTTGAAGGAGGACCAATTGGGAATGTCATAATCAAAATTCCTCGGAATGGTAAGGGACGATAAATGCTGATGGGCAGGTTATGTGCACATTTCAGAAATTTTGTTCGAAATATTTCCCCCTATAATTAGAGTTAATGATTAAAAATGGCCGAATTCATTAATAAAGCGCCATTTCGGGGCGTCAATTAATTAGAAGAAAAGTAGGCATTTTTCGTTTAGCCACCTAGCGACAAGCCATATTCAACTATTACGGGCTCTCAACAGTAGAATTTTAATACTGGGAAAATTCTAATTCGGGTTAGAGCACGCGAAGCATTGCGTACGTGTGTCCGCGAAAGTATACAGGGAATAGAAGATTTTATACAGTGGCTTAATATTTTTTTATTACGTGGGCTTTGTGTTTAAAAACAAGGAAGCAAGTTACTGTTCTACAAGGGATTATAACTCAACCAAGGGTAGTCAAATCGGGTCCCTGGTCAATTACTTAGTGAACTTCAGAGAAAATTTTAGTGCGTACAAACAACACCCATTTTCCAAACAAAGACGGCTCTGTTTGTTGTGAGACACCCTATATTGTAGCCTATCTGACTCCCACGTCTTTTCCAGTTGTCGAATAACCCAAAGCGATAGAAAATTTATTTGACAATGACTGTATAATATCCGCTGTTTCCTGATGAGTAACAAGGCTTAGAAAGAACGAGTTATGAGAATGAGTTAAACCACAAAAGCGTGGTTGGTAATTCGACAGATTACTTGATGTATGAAAAGCCGTATCAGAGAAATGTTTGTTGAATAACGAAGCTATTTCATTTGGACCATAAGTGGTGTAATTTCTATCCAGTTGGAGCTTAATATTTTCAAACAGTTTAGGGGATTCAGTGTTTTGCTTAATAATTTCCCATGCGGCTTTCGGCATGTTTTGAGAACTTGCCATTAAATTGGTTAAGTACGATGAACGTGCAACTGCTAGGTGTTCTTAAGTAGTGTAACATATCGTTGGACATAATTATTATTATAATTATGGTCGGTGTTTCTTGTGAGAACTCAGGTCTAGCCTGGTTAACTAATCGCACGGATTAAAATCAAGTAACGATTAGTGTCTATGTCTGTGTCTGGTGAAGTTATGTATGTAAAAAAAAAAAAATAAAAAAAATAAAAAAAAATTAAAATCACACACGTACATTGGACATCTAGGGATAGTATGTAATTCGTACTTACCAACATACCTATTGATGGGCACAATAGCCAACGCTATCAGGAAAGAGGAAAACAAAACAAAACAAAAAAAATCATTATAATAATTCCTGTAATTTTATTAAATGGAGTTTATTGTGTAAGTGTTTCTTTGGCTTTGCGTTTGGGTTGAATACGAGTGGGTTGTGATAACGTGGTGTGTTTCTGTGAAGAAGGAGTTTTGTGTTTTTTAATTGTATTTATGGTGTTTCTTTGTTTTGTTATTATTATTATTATTATTATTATTATCCCTCTCTTGTTTTGGGCCCTCAACAGGCATGCGCCCAATTACAGAGTGACCCGCATAATGCTATTTAGAGGTGCCTCTGCAGAAGGTCTTAAGTTGGTCTATACTACTCCGGTATTTACCTTACGAATTAGGAAAACTGCAGGAAAACCTAATTCGGAGTAGCCGGTAGAATGCTCGGAACTGGCCTAAGGTAATTTCCATCTCCGCCACAGATGAAAAATTCACCTCAACCCAGGTTCGAACACCCAACCTTCGGATTTATAACCCAATGCTCTTACCACTGAGCCATAAATCCGATATCCGACATCATGCGCTATGGAGGATGGCGCTCGGCTAGTGTCGCGGAAGGCTACGTCGAAGGGTCGGAAATGACAAAAGTCAACGTTGCGACGAAAATCCTAGGCGGAGCGGGTCCTTCATCTCATCATAAAGAAATCGAAGAAAGACAACAAATGAGTGGACAACTCTTTATAAAGAACAATGTGGATTGCGTGATTAATATTAACAATTACTACTCGAATAAGCACTCCCCGAAGTAGGTGTTTCTTCAGGTGTTTCGCATTTATATTTATTTTGTTATGTATAAATAAATTATTTTGACAACCGACCACGTGACATTTGTTTATGGCCGCCGTCCATAAAGAGCCACTTTATGGCCGCAAAAGAATATCATAAAGTATTGATTATTATACAATCGGACATAAAGTATTTTTTGAAGCCCGAAAAAAAAATTGTCTCAGATCGACCCGGAAAAAAAATTTCTTATAGAATGTGGCCTGTAGAATCCATAATTTCAAACAGTTCCAAGATTGGCCTACTAGTTCAAAAGTTACAGGTCTTTGAATTTTCTTTCGAAATTGGTTTCTAGTCCATAACTTTTGATTGAGAAGTCTAATCGAAAAAGTACGATTTGTTTTGGATTCTACGCACCAAAATTAATAAGAAAAAGTGTTTTCCCGAGGAATTTTGGTGCAGTCGATTTTTGGTAAAAAAGGAAGGTTATACACTGCCTTTTTTTGAAGCCCGAAGAAGAAATTGTCTCAGATCGACCCGGAAAAAAAATTTCTTATAGAATGTGGCCTGTAGAATCCATAATTTCAAACAGTTCCAAGATTGGGCTACTAGTTCAAAAGTTACAGCATTGAATTTATAATAGTTATAAATTCAATGGTTACAGGTCTTTGAATTTTCTTTCGAAATTGGTTTCTAGTCCATAACTTTTGATTGAGAAGTCTAATCGAAAAAGTACGATTTGTTTTGGATTCTACGCACCAAAATTAATAAGAAAAAGTGGTTTTCCCGAGAAATTTTGGTGCAGTCGAATTTTGGTAAAAAAGGAAGGTTATACCTACACTGCCTTTTTTTGAAGCCCGAAGAAGAAATTGTCTCAGATCGACCCGGAAAAAAATTTCTTATAAAATGTGGCCTGTAGAATCCATAATTTCAAACAGTTCCAAGATTGGGCTACTAGATCAAAAGTGTTTTCCCGAGAAATTTTGGAGTAGTCGATTTTTGGTAAAAAGGAAGGTTAAGTATTCAAATACCTTGCGAAGTATTCGAATACTTTACGAAGTATCCAAATACTTTGCGAAGTATTCGAATACTAAATATTTGTGAAAGTATTTGAGTTACAAATACAAATACTGATTCCATAAAAGTATTTAATTACAAAGTATTTGAATACTTTAAAGGATTTGAATACTAAAAAGTATCGAATACTGCCCAGCTCTGCCCAGTACCTATAGTTAGTGAAATCAGAAATGTCTAAAAAAAATAGCAAAACGAATGAGCAACCATAATATTTCTACATAATAATAGTCCGTCTGTGTGTCTGAATCTGAAGCCGAAACTCATAACTCATGGTACAAAGAGCAATTCAACAAAACTTCATTTACGGATTAGTAATCGGCAAAAACTAATTCCAAGAGAGTTTGGGAACCCAGATACCTTAGTTTGAAATAAATAAAAAAAGTGGTTCCGCCCGGGATCGAACCGGGGACCTTCTGCGTGTAAAGCAGACGTGATAACCGCTACACTACGGAACCATTCACGATGGTGTGGTGTGTATTTTCATAATCGTTGCATCATATTACAGATATTTTGTCTATGCTTTTTTGGAAGTTGCGAGGAAGCCTGATGAAATCAAGCAAAAGTGTGAGGAACTCTTTCAATTTCTTAAGGAAGTCACAGCAAGTGCAGGATATTCAGAGATTTCGAGGAAGATATTGTTCACATTCTGTGTTAGTGGCGACTTCTGTGAAAGCAATGCTCAACTAAAAGGATGGTAAGGTAATGCAGTTTTCTGCACTCAGTAATAACCATAACCTCAATATCGCTGTAAAAAAAACAATTTTGAAAAATGTCGAAAGAAATAAATCTAACATCAGAACTTGCAATTACAATACTCAGTAAAGTACTCGATCAATTACAAGAATCTTCCAACGTGCAAAAGTTGGAGGAAGCCAAAGACAATGTCGGCAATGAAATGTTAAAAATGATGCAGTACATCTTTCCAATTGTAATGCAAGTAGAAATGGACGTAATAAAAGACTTTGGTTTTCCAGAGGGACGAGAAGGTATCGTGAAGTTTGCACAACTACTTCGAACCGTAGAAAGGGAGGACATCGAAGTCGCTCGAGTGCACGGTTTAATTAAAGCGTATTATCTACCGCCAGTATCCGTGAATGCCACTAACGAAACTACTAACGATGATAGGGTGGGATAGTATATTATTGTACATTTTTTAATGCAATCAAAGGGTATACGTTCGTTTTTGTGTTTTAAGAGTAGCGGAGGCAGAGCATGCTTGTTGGAGTAACACTCTTTTTTCAGTGCATCAATAAACAAACGAATACTAAAATAAGTATTACTATTACCTTTTAACTTATATAAGTATATATACCTATTTAACTCCATGCTTATGTTGTTTTATACACTAATTACATCCATCATATTTTATATACGATTGTATGTTAAAACATAAATGCATTTACAAATAAAAGAAACAAAGTAATGTGCTTTTTGTATCTTGGTGTTTATTAAATTAATAATAGGAAAAAAAAGGTCCTTGCCATTCAGAAATGATACTGTAACTACAATTCATTTGCGAAGAATTAATGAAGATAGCAGACCACTCTAAACAGCGATTATTATTCTGGGTCAATAAAATAAACTGTATGTTTTTCTTGTATTTTATTGTAGTGAATTTTCTAGAACAATAAAAGGCGCAATCAAGTCGAAAGTAAATTGATTAGCCCAACAAACATTTTAAAAGGTCATTCTTGGCGCAACAACCCCTTCCCACAACATATACATTGATGGGCCCAGCATTTCGTATAATCTGCATTGGTCCCTATGTCACTCTGGCCCAGTACAGATTTATATTGCATTTTACAATCAGCGTCTCTCCGATTCTGGCGTTAGGCGCGCCAAAGACAGGACCAGAGTAGACTTACTTAAACATACACAGCACAGATTGCTAACCTTATGCATTTTTTGCTTAGACCATATAGTACATGGACTGCTAATTGTAACTAAAATATGGTCAAGGACATCGCCTGGGTATGTGAGTTTCAGGGTAAACGAGTCTGTCCGAAGTTGTCCGATGAGACACGATTTGAGGCTGTCAACCTATAAATTAACAAACGTCAATTAATTAATCGCCTAGATATCCCAAAAAAAGCAAACTTATTCTTATTTGTGGACGTATAGCAAATAATGAAGAGCATTTAAAGCTTCCCGTACTACGCGGTTACTATAAAGCTGCTCTTTAAGCGATCGTATTGGTGTTTACACGACTTTAGTTTACCCTGAGATTCACATACCCACATAGATATATAAATACATAGATACAGCCATACCCCAACATAGTTCAAAAGGACGTACCATCTATTACCATCACTTTCGGCACATTAATTACATATAGCGCTATCCTTTATAGAGGTACCCTGAGCATGGAAGACAAGATTCGCATTATTTATTATAACTGTCAATCAAATTGTTAGCACAAATCACACAGAAAATTATCAGATTTGAGACTTTACAACATAAATAAACCGCCTTTTTATTTATTTAAATTGCATAGCAGCAAAGAAATGTTACATTTAAAATGGAAGATGTTATTTAGAAAGCTGGCAAATGAAGAATTTGAAAAAATTACAGCTGACAACTGGAAGAAAGTGTGTGAACATGTGGAAAGTGATTAATTTAAAAGAGAAGTTATATTGGTTGATGTTTCTGAAGTTTATAATAAGTGTTAATAATGACAGTGATGATTCGGATTTGTCAATTTCATCTGATGATGATTCGGATTGTGAACTTTTACAAACGTAATGAACGTTGACTAAATGAGTATTATCACCAATTGGATATCATTGTTAAGATGTTGTATTTATTTTAAATAAATGTACACGTGTAGCTTACTTACTACAATTAACACTATAATTTCAACAAGTTAAAAAGTAATCGTAAACGATTTACATAAAGCGCATTTCCACTTGCATTCATTTGTAAGATGCAACTTCTGTTAAAATCGTAAAAATCCGGCCACAAATATGAAAGATAGCGTTGCACATGGGCAATCCATTGTTGACGTGCTACTGCAATTTCAGTTTATGAGAAGAATTTCATTTCAATGCTTTTCTAAATAAGAAAGTTGGAACTGCGCATGCGCAAACCTAAATTTTAAAACTAATTTACTATAACTAACTAATAAACTAAGATTTTCCTTTGTTTCAAGCGCCTAAGTATCAAATTTCACTTAAATAGTTCCATAGATAAAAAAGTTGGCACGGCGCATGCGCAAAATAAAATTTTGAAACTGGCGCTAGATTTTCCTTTATCCCAAGTGCCTATGTATCAAATTTCGTTTAAATTCTTCCATAAATAAAAAAGTTGCCACTGCGCATGCGCAAAACCAAATTTTGAAATTGGCGTTTGATTTTCCTTTATTCGAAGTGCTTATGTATCAAATTTCTTTTAAATTCTTCCATAAATAAAAAAGTTGGCACTGCGCATGCGCAAAACCAAATTTTGAAATTGGCGTTTGATTTTCCTTTATTTCAAGTGCCTATGTATCAAATTTCATTCAAATACTTTTATAAGTAAAAAAGTTTGCAATTCGGTTTATAAATGGTCGAGATGCGAAAAAGGCACTGTGAATTTTGAATCGATTCGATCCAACTTTTGGCATTGCGTATTATATGGCTAAATCTATGCCCATATTGAATTTCATGCAATTCAGTTCATAACTAACGGAGATGTAAAAGCGATCGAACATTTCTAAACAAAGTTATCGTTCACACGGACAGATAGAGGGACAGACAGACAAAGGAACAGACGGAGAGACCAACCGGCAGGCGACAGATAGCAATGCAAAATTATAAACGATCTCTAGGATCGTTAATAAACGGCAAAAGTGTAAAATTATAGAACATGTAAAAAAACGGTTTTTTTGTTTTTTTTTACAATAACTTTTTTTGTAAGCGGTACAGAAAAAATTCCTTCCTTGGTACAAGACTCGACACCATAACGAACCAAATAGCGAAAAAGTAGAACAATAGCTCTTAAGATAAAAAACTAGTAGCGTCGCAAAGTTAGCGGACGGACGGACGGACGGACGGACGGACGGACGGACAAAGTGGCCACAATAGCGCATTTTTTTTTGTGGAAATGCGCTAAAAAGAAACCCCACCGATTGTACAACATATGCCGAAAGGTAGGCAAGACGCGTAGCGACCAAAATTTGATATTGCACGCACACACAGTCTATAAATCTCGTTTTCCTAAGAATATTGCACGGATCCTTCTTTGTGATCATGATACAACCGCACTGCATCAACATCATATAGGCCAAAATGATAATTGGAAACGAATTCACTTCCTCTCGCAACTTAATCTCCGTTACCAATACGCCTAAAACCATGCAATTAAAATTAAAATGTTGAACATAAACTTTACTTACTTACGGTTTTTTTGGTATTCTGCAAGCCAGCAATGAATTCACTGCAGCACATCGTGCCAAACAAGGTAAACATAGTCCCAAATTTGAATGGCGTAGCTCTATGTAATAAAACTATTTCAGGCATAACAATTATGGACGCGTCTATCATTATGGCAAGCACTAATGTTATTCGTATTCCATTGATAACGCAATAATTACATAATATTTAATGAAAAAACCGCCCATTTAGTTAGATTTGATTTCGCGCGATCGTGAAATGTGTCAACTGTCACATGACTTATGGGACGCGCTAAGTTTGTTTTAAGCGTCCGATTCGCGTACGACATAGAAGTTAATGCAATAAAAAGAGATAGAACATGTTTCTTCTTGGTTAGAAAGAAATGGAGAGATGTACAAATTTCTTTGATATGTTTTTTAAAAACCGAGGTACGTTTGTTAAGGATGGCTGTATCTAGGTATTTATATATCTATGCATACCCACGACTACAGTGCCCTCTATCCGTGACCATCCATTTTGTATTGAAAGCATAGGGCGAATAGCAGTCCATGTACTATATGGTCTAAGATTTTTTGGGAAACAAATTTAGGTATACTTAAAGGCGCCCTCTATTGTGGAGCAGTACAAACATGTATCGTTTAAAACTGTAATGACGCTTATGGATTTATGAGTTAGATGTCGCTGAAACAAAAAACCTAAATTTGTTTCCCAAAAAATGCATAAGGTTAGCAATCTGTGCTTAAACTAATCAATTATGATTTCCAATAAAATGCATAAAACAAAATGGAATTCATACCATTTATTGCATTACATAAAATACAATAAAAAAAAACTTACAACTGCTATTGAACGATAACATAATCACTATTCTCTAGGTCTGGGTATATTATGAATGTTTGATTATTGGAGTACTCGCCCGTGTCTTTTGTATATGTGCTTTGCTCTGATCCATTTGCTACTCTTTCTGTCACTTAGATAATCTCTACAACTTGTATTTGTAAATAAAATCCTACAAACAGAGGAACATCTTACGATGAAATAATCAAACATCTATGGCGGTAACAACAAATCACCCACGCCATGCGACACCGTGCGAAATGACGCTTCGGATTTAGTATTCAAAAATGACCATTAATTATTCATTTAAAGAGATGCCTATATAGTGTCCCTGCAACGGGGCTGCATATGTTAAACCAAGTATGGATAACAGGAGAAAATAAGAAGCTTGAGCGATGCAGTAAATTACTGCTACAACCTTACCGCCAATGCGATCAGTATAACCAGAGTAACCATACTCTTTGGTATAACCATAAGTCGGCCGTTATTCGTGTGTTTGTTGGGGAAGTTCCAATATCGATGGCGAAGTGATAAATAGTGGAAATCGCGCTCGTTATAAATTTAGGCATATTATAAATTTGAGTACAAGTAACATGATAAATAATAATAACTGTAATAAATCAATTTATTAAGGACCGTTATTAATTTAATTGTACTGGGGTTCTTAATTATGCTGTGAATATTGCTGTCTTTCAAATGGACCTACTTCTACAGTCTTTAATGTTACCTCTCACTAACTTCTTAGTGATATTCTAATAATACCCAGTAACCATCATAGACGTATATCACACGTATACGTACCATAAGTCTGGTAATAATCACTAATGTTAAAATCTAAGAAAAGTATCATTTCAGAACCAAATTTTAACAGTACAATATAAGCGTGTCTACTTTACCTTCTAGAGAAAGTACCGAAAAATACAAGTTATTTGACACATAATAACAATACCGGTAAATGTTTGCGCATCAGTGTTTGCCATTGTGCATTGCAACAAAAATGCTGGAACTCCGATGTCCAGTATTATTTCAGTCAAAATTATACGGACCTCAGAAATCATTTAAGTGAAATCGGAGTTCGCACATACGTATGAGGTACGAAGAACAGACAGGGGAGATCAATGTTTTAATTTTCTCCTCTTTAATTTTTATAATGGCAACATCTAAGGTACACATTAAAAAAATAAATTTTGAGTTTCGTTTAAAAATGAGTGTGTAATTGTTATTTCAAATCATCCATACCTCCCTGCCCAACCCTGTATTATACTTATAATTTTGTGGACGTACATCTTCAGCCGATACTATAACGTCCACCATAAGGTTATTTCTGGATCATATAAAATTTCCTCCACAGCGCAAATGAAAAATTTGTGCGCGTTCAACCAATCAGTGTCTGATAGTCCCTTGTAAAGAATGTGAGGTTAGAATATTAGAACGCCCATGTTGACCCAGGTACAATAGGCGACGCCGTGGTCTCGTTGCGGTCTGGAGTAATGACGACATGTCTGACATTGCTGCGGTCGTTAAGTGGAACCAAATACCTGTGGAACATACTCTACAATTACTCCCATCATCACTGACAGATTGATATCAATCAAGAGTTCTATATGAAAATTGAAATTTTATATTAAAATACTATTTCAGGTAAAATTTAACACAAAACTTGTCCGTAAAATGCCACTACTTGACCTGGAAATTAAAGTACTCGGCCCGCACTTCAATATTTCTTCGCCAGTAAAAGCGCATCCTTTTTCACATTATTCCTACGCCGCCTACGCGCCTCGTTCAACCCGATAAATGACGAAAACCATACCTTCACAAAATTATTTTAACAAACTTTTAAAGACAAAAACTCCTCTTCTATACATGGGCGCACCGTCTAAAAAATTGCATTTGGACGGAAACAACTTTACAATGCATTTCCTGTCTCTAAACTTCACACCTGTACCATCGCTTATTTCATTCAATTAAATTTTACTTTGATAAAGGCCCTTTATCAAGCATCTGTTAACTAATTTTCGTAAAGACACAATACATTTTTTACGGGCACGTTTCTTAACTTCTAAGTCTTAAATTACAACAACAAAAAAGAACAATTATATTGAACTGAATTTTACCGCAGTCTACTTTGTATCTAGACTGTGGTTATACATTGAATTAAAGGTGGAACAGGACAAATAATTTTTTTGTAAATTGTACATATATTTTACTAATGCAATATAAATGTAATTAAAATAGGTATTACAATTACCTTTTAACCCATATAACCAACCCTATGTCTGCTTTCTTTTATACATTAATTAAATCCATCATAGTTTATATACAATTGTAAAATAAAACAAATATGATATTTACATTCGCTATAAATAAAAGTAACAGAATGATGAGCTTTTAGTATCTTAAAGTCGAGTATTGCAATCGCATTCTGAAAAAAAAAGCAAATTTAGAAGAGGCCCGCTTGTAAGGCCACTTTTTATAAAAATCTTCACAAAATACAATATGCAACAGTCTTAATCTTTAGAAAATAAATAAACAGGGCAGGAATCGCCTATCTATAACAACTCATGTCGACCCGATCTACAAGAGATGTGTGTTAATACTAACATTAAATGGCCACGCAAGCATAAAAAGTTCTCAAATTTTGCACCTTCATATAAAACTGTAAATGGTATACCTATTTACATTAATTTCAGTCTGTAAAATGACGGACCAACTTGATTTAATATAAGAAAATATATTTTGATAATTAATGTAAGCGTGTTGTCTGCATCGCTTCTTAAATTCTGTACTGGTTTTGACGGATATTTATCCCACAAGTTGCTAAAATACTGAGAGACGAAAGCGAAACATAATTAAACATCCTGTTCATTGCAAAGGTACACAAAACATTATCACAGATAGCTAATACAAATTAAAGCTGATGATTGACGACCGTCACACAATTTAAGCGTGCAGACATTTAGAATATATATAGACAAAACTGAGCAAAATTCGTTAATCACCTTTTCGTTACAAGCATCATGTTATCATTATAATTATAGTAATGGTAGTGTAAAAGGTCAGACATCGACCTCCTACTACCACCTGCTACCTTTAAAAAATTACATAATAGACGTCTAGTGCCAAGACAATAAAAATTTATATGAAATTTGCACCATTTCAATAAAGTTACGTAATTGGTGTTAGTGTTCGTGCACGTCCTCCTAAAAGTGGGTTACGACAAAAACGGATTGGCTTGTTCCGGCTTCATCCAAGGACCGCTTAAATTGGCGTTTGTACTCGACGCGGGAGCCCACGGATCGTTACTCGCCTGCGTCTGACCCAAGTTGCCGGCGCTCGACGCGAACTGCGAACCGCTGTTAATGGGCGGCGCGTCGCCGGCGTAATTACTCGGATATGTGAAGCCGAGCATGTGCGATCCGTAAGTCGGCGCGGACGTTCCCAGCTGCGAGGCGCCGAAAGGCGGCTGCTTTATTTGATTTATGGTCGGCTTGGGCGGTTGGGGATCGGAGAACGGATTGACAATAGCCGGAGGTGCGGTCGACGCCGTCGTCTGCTTAGCTGAAAATTCGATTAGGAAAGTTAGGATGCCAAGATGGAAGAAAAGGTAGTGATATATTTGACATGAACAACAAAAAGCGTCATGGCAGAAACTAAGGTCACAATGTCTATTAATTGATTTCGTTGGAGTTGGGGTGGATAGAGAAGTATTTCATAATTGCACCAAGAGAATTAATTTGAAACTCTAAAAAAATTAAGTAAAGTCCCTTGAAAATAAGGGCACCAAATTCCACGAGTCATCATCTCAATCAATGACGGTTGTTTATGTATATAAAGTAAGAGTTTCGTTAGTTTGCGAGCACGTCATCAATTCTGTTTTTGTGAACGCATTAAATATTAGCCTGCGAACGGTGATCTCAATTTCGAATTTCTAAATCAAGCAAATCTCTAGAAAGTAAGAAAAATACAAGGCAATGTAGGAAACCCATTAGCGATGTTGATGGTTGCACACAAGCACATGTGACGCATCGGTTAGTGCTAGGGATACGGATACTGGTCGCTTATGTATCTGCGACTGGTAGCAACTAAAGACAACATGGCGGATCAGCGACCCAGCCCAGCTGTTTTATCGTGACCAAGGGCTTGCACAGAGAAACGGTGCCAACATGTGTTATACCATGCACAAACCGGGTGAGCTCAGAATAGTATAGGGGGTCAAAACTTTACCGCCTGGACCAAGAGGAGAGAACCTCAGCAAATAACCTAAATCCTAAAGGCCCTCTTATTTTTTTAATATGAAACATGAAACAAATGAACAACTATTGCTCATATTTGGAAAAAATAGTATTGCGATTTTGCAAATTAAAAAATGTCCTGACTTTTACTCGGCTGTGGCTAGTAAAATACTCATCCGATTAAAAATATTTGAATATGAAAGTTATAGGAAATGTTGTGCTTTATAACTCTTGTAATAACTACTTTTAACATAGGTGGCATTAAACAGAGAAATTATCGAAAAACTGAATTTTCATACTATTTTTCCAATGCGGCGGCGGTCGCTCAAGGTCGCAAACTCATGGTATTATTCAGGACCCCTAAATATAGTAATCTACCAAGTTTCAAAACTCCTTGATCTTTTGCAGAAAAACCCTTTTTTGCCTTTTTTTTTGACTGGACTATATCCACCACCAACCACAGAAGTTAGCAAACTGTCAGCGAAAAGGATAGCAACTCCTTCTCGGATGTGATGCCAATGCGCACCACCCTGTATAGGGCAGCACTGACATAATACTAATAATTTTTTCTTATTTATTTATTATAATTATTATTTTTTCTTTTTGATTACTATCATTTATAAAATTTACTCAAGAAAACTTGATCAGACAAACAACATACAGGCAAACACTAATCGTTACTTGAGTTTAATCCGTGAGATTGGTTAATCAGCCTAGACCTGAGTTCTGACAAGAAAGACTGACCATAATAATAATAATAATAATCGTCATTTATTGGAATAACGGAAACAAATACAAAATAAGAAATATAAAATAAAATAAATTTTTAAAAAAAAGAGAAACAATGTTAAACAAAAAAGGTGAAGTTCACTACCATCTGTTGTATCACTTCACTCTGCTTCTTTACTTCTTCTTGATTAGTCATAGTCTCACGTAGAAAAGAGGCGACAAAACTAAAGAGCATTGAAATGTACCGGATCAAGCTACAGGCAGTGAGAGAAGGGGGGGGGGATCACGTTAGACCAAGGGCTCACTTTCAACTCACCTCTGGAGAAAATAGCAAACAAGGTCCCTGTGGACCTGTAGGTAAGCGTTCTGGAGCACTGGATATACACTAAAATGATACCAGTGACTTCGTATGCGTCACTGGTGTGGTGGCATAAGACCTTTACCAAGAAGAACATACTGATACTTAACAAGGTGCAGGGCAGAGCTTGCTTTGGAAGTACAGGGGCAATAATAACGACCCCAACGGTGGCTATGGAGACCCTCTGGATCTTATCGCTACTACATGTGATAATCAGGGGAGAGGCGCTCAGAGGGGCATACCTCATTACGTCCAAATAATAATGTCGACCTTGCTAGCCAAAGACAAATATCTACCAAAACATTTTTTCTAGTAATTGGTTAATAGAAGTCGATGTAATGGGTATCCTACCCACAATGCAGCACTATCTGTATGGCTGCCTACATACACTTGAAATCAGAAATCTGTGGCCCTGGGTGATTGATTTGTGAATCAAGTTTAGACAAGTTTTTTTATCGATTTCTCACACTTGATAGATGTTAGTGTTTTAGCGTATGTCTGAAATTGATTCAAAAATCAATCAGGCAGCTCATTTCAGGTCTATGTATTCTCTTCTATTGCTTGCACTATGTAAACATACTTAGTGATGACGTCATAATACACCAATGACGTGCGTGCAAACTAAGTAAAATCCTACTATAATACAATAACACATAAGACATAAAGAGTGTAAGTTTATACCGGGATAAGGTCTAAAATTTGTTTCAACCATTTTACAATAGGATAGATTTTTGAGAGCGCAACGGCCGCCATGTTTCTTCCAGATTTGAATGTAATAAGATATGGAAAAGATGGATATTTCTAATGGCAACTCATTTTTATTGAAAGAATGCACCATTTCATGTTGTAAATGACAGTATAATACCTACCCATTCTTTTACGAAACAAAACGAAAAATTAGAAAAATGTAAAACTCGTGTAACAAATACGAGGTGTTTTTCTCTAATTCCAGAATTACCTTTCACATTTTCTTAGGCATGATACAGTGGAAAATTTTCAAAAGTAAGTAATGAAAATGCTACGTGTAGCTTACTTATTCTAGAGACTTTCATGTTGAAAAGTTTTAAATTGTGAATGTTACGATTTTGATAAAAACTTCAAAACATTTAAATACATGGTGTTTCAAATGAGGGGGATGATTAAACAACATTCTACATATTCTTTTAAGTAAAAGAAGGTTTATATATTAAACTCGATGAGGTAATAACCTTTAGTTAGATTAAGATTGCGAAAGTTCACATTTTAAATAAACAATGGTAGTATGTATCTTTTTTAATTAACTTACCACAACTAGGCTCATAAAATGCATATTTTAAAAAACGTATGTGCTATTTTTGCGTGGATTAAGAATAAAAGGGATTTTAGTTATGACAAAGTACACATTTAAAGAAAGCTGTAGCGGGTCTAAGATACCCCGAAGTTTTTAGTAAAGTGTAATATTATGAATGCGACATAACCACAATTGTCTCTACATGTTTATATTGCACACCCATTCGGAAACACAGCAAGCGGATTACTGTAGGTTATCACACAATATAAGTTTACTAAACATAATTTTATTTACAAAAACTCAACATAACCTACACGTACAGAATTAACTCAAATTCAAATCTGGAGGAAACATAGCGCAGCCAAGAGAAAAGAACCCTATGGCCACACTGTCAGAATAAAGCCACTGTCTTAAAAACTAAAGTCACTAAATATAGAAAGTACCGCAATCCATTGGGCTCGTGTGTTAGAGAGAGAACGCATGATTTTTGCCCAAAAATGGCGGAAGTTACCAGATTCTAGTAACTTTAATGTTAGGGATTGTTCCACCTGTTTGTAGATATCTGTATATATTTTTAAAACATGACAGTACTATGAGGTTAGGTTATAAAAAATTACAGCTATTCAGATTTTATTTGTCAATTTTTTTAAGTTGGCAGCAAATTTGCCCAAAAATGGCGGATGATTGCGGTACTTTCTATATCTAGTGACTTTATTAAAAACCAGTAAAGAGCGCCATCTAATGATGTAGAAAGAAAAAAGGATCATGCCATATGACGAACATCTACACGGTACTTACTCGTCGCCGTTACTAAATTATCTAAATTAACAAGGCCGGCGTTGTCACCGAGAAACGATTGAGGTGTTCTCTTGGTCGCCCCCGTGGATGGATTCGTATCAATTGCTCCGAGACTTTCGCCTAATAAGTTAACTTCGAACGGATCGGGCGTATTATTGTTACTGTGTGTTGTTCCGTTCGTTTTCGGTGAAGTGCGATTTCTGTTCGTGATCGCGTCGAAATCTTCGAGGTCGGTCGACGAGCTCTGGCTCGTAGGCGACCAGGGATCACCGCGCGGTATGGGAGGCACTGAGGGCATAGGCATTCCATTATGGGGATTCCACGGGTCTGCCTTCGGAGGCGGCGCTAGTGGTGGCAGCCACGGGTCTTCTTGCGACGAATTGTGGGTGGGAGACGACAAAGCGTTTCCTTGCCACGGTTGTACCTGACAGAAAAATATAGAATTAGGTCATTTTCAAATCGCCAAATGTGTAATTGACAAGGTGTAACAGACAACAGTAATTTCGTAATAAAAAAATTATACCTTTATCGATTCATATTGAGATTTAAGAGCACAGATGAGTTATTCAGTCAAATCTGTAAAAGTATTTGCGTGTTGTATTAAAAGGTCTTATTTGGCCATTGCTAGAAGAGCATTTGTTATAGCGTTGCTAAGTTGAAATTTAATTAGTTTCAAGATAAGCACGTACTTTTCGACGATCAGTAAGGTGTGCAGTTTATTTTGAAACTGGCGTTAATCAAATTTGGTTCTCATTGGCTATTTATTTATGAAATCTGAAAGGAGCTTTTTCTACTCCTATACTTTAGTTGATATACTTTTTAAACATTTGCTACTTGTACTTAAATGTACTGTCATTTCGATTTCGATCTTTATGCTATTTTTATGCAGAAAATTTAGGTCTTTTGGTACTAGTACTAGCGGCCACGCATTTCAAGTCCAAACAATGGTATAAAATGGTACGAACTGACTCATGAGACGTACAAATTTCAGTGGCTATCTCTCTCAGGCTCAGACGACGTGTTTCAGTCACCAATTCCTTTACTTCATATTTTATATGGCGTCGAATTAATTAATATTAGGTGGAAAAAGTACTAATATTATTCCAAGAGTGCTTTTCCATACACAACAACAATTGATCAAGAAGTAGAATGAATTTTGTCGTAATAATCCTGCCTTTGTTGTTGTTATACCTTTCCGTCATAATTGTGGAAACACAAGCCGTTTATCTGCATCTTCCTGTGACGTCACAGTTTTATATGTACTTAAATTGAATTGAATATTCGTTCATTTATTGATTTAGGATAGATTTTCCAGTTAGAAAAATTATGCTTAAATTGTAACCTATAACGTTTGCATCATAAATAAAGCGGTAATTGATTTTAAGATATAACTCAAGTAACGTATCGTTTTTGATCTTGATGGGACTTTCAAATTTAGCGTTTTATCAGAGCCCATTTTTCTTGTCAAATTTACTCAAATTATGTTTTGGATATACCGATAGGGGTCAATCTCCACTTGAAATACAAATATGATTTGTTGGTCAGCATTTTTTATTATTCTGGTTGGTATTTCATACTACAGGTAGGCGATCACAAATCACCATTTGAAGAAATTTTATAAGCCATGGTTTTTTGAGGTAGCCATTTCTACAATGGTGGTTTGGCGCATTTGACGGAAAAACGGGGTTTGCGGAAAGTTTAATTGCCAAGTTATTTTTTAAGATATCAAAATAATTTCAAAAAGTGTATGTTCAGCATGAAATGATCTCAAACTTACATTATTTTAATTTCCCCATCATGCAAGAAAGTCAGTCGGAACTATTCTCAAAAAAAAATTACCAAATGCTTTTTGTTTTGTTGTATCTGTGCAAATAACATTAGATAAAAACAAATTCCGCAAATTTCGGTTTTTCTGGCATATCTTCGGAATCGAGTTCGGAAGTAATTGGAATTTTCTGGTTTTTCTTTAAAGCATATTAACTCTTTTGCGCAACTTTTCCGTAATTTGACCATCTTCGTATCTTCAATGGTTTCCGAGATCCCCATTAAAGACATCCCGAATTGCTCCACAGATTTGTATGAATTTTTGTTGTGTAGTTGACAGGTATGACAACACGTCGTCAAGTGTATTTGATACCGCTAGGTAATTATGGGACTGGGAGGTGAGACCAAACATACAGTGATATTCATGTAGAAGTAGACATAGGGATTTCCAATGTCTACATTTACATGATAAAAAGTCTCCTGAAGGACGCCTAATTTTATGCAACCAAAATAACTTCTTGAAACAAATAAAGATCTGGCTGTCATATTAATTATTAATTTGAATATTGTTGCTTTAGCTTCACAGAAAATAAATCTCTTAGGCTCCTTTAACTGTTATCGGCACTATACCAATTGGAAATCAAATCAACTTTTTCTTTAGTTGAATACATCGCACACGAACCGAAATTAGAATAGAGAAGTCAAAGCGATAATATTCAAATTAATTAATATGACAGGCAGATCCTCATTTGTTGTAGGTAGTTTCTTTGGTTGCATAAAATTAGGCGTCTATCAGGAGACTTTTTGTCATTTAAAAGTAGCCATAAGAAATCCCTGTCTACTTCTACATGAATATCACTGCATATCCCACCAAGAAAACGAGGTTTCCCAAAGGCGGAGATCTGCTAGTTAATTTATAAAATTTTTTAAATCGAACTGATTAAAGTGCAAGCATTGAATAAGCACCTTAAAGAAGTATAACGCCCGTGTTAACTGATGAAATAAGAAAAACTGCCCAGGATTCGTCCCTCTGTTGTGGGGGAAAGTGAGCCACAAATTTAAAGCTAGTTACCGACTTAGATTTCTTTACTTCTTTAAAATTCCAACGTTGCCAGATTTTTGGCAAGCGCTTTGAGTTTGAACAAACTAGATTAAAAGATTTAATAAGCTTTTATTCAATGCCAATAACAATATTATGTAAGGGAGGATCAATTTGAAATGTAAGATCATGAGGAACAATAAAATAAAGTAAAAATGTAGTTTAATCTAATAAAAAACCAACAAGAACTGTTCTAAGGACCATTATCTTTACATAGTAAACAATCAAACGTTACCTAGCTCCATATAAGTATCTGGTAAATATGACAACACTGTTCAACTCTGATAAACAAGGAAAACAAAGGGCCCCTAAGTATAACTGGTTTCCCTGTTTAAAATAAGTCATTATTTACCGCCCGAGGTCAAATATACATCAATATTTGTGGTAATTAACCACTTTGCAGTGTATGCAACACACCTTACACCAATTTCAGGTTTTCCTATGTAGTTATACTTCTTTAAGGTGCTTATTCAATGGTGCAAGTAATTAATTAATCATATTTGAGATGTGTAGATGTGTAATTCATTTGGTATTGAACCAATTATTCCCGATTATGGTGCAAGTAATTAATTAATCATATTTGAGATGTGTAGATGTGTAATTCATTTGGTATTGAACCAATTATCTTTCCCGATTATTGGAATAAATTGCCTTGTTTTTTTAAGTGAATATAAGGATAATTGCATTGTAGTTGAATTGTCACTTAAAAAAAACTCACTGTAGGGTCTAGTTCCAAAAACCCAACTAACCAATTGCATTTGTTGTTTTTATTCATATTAGTATTAACAATCATTTCAAGCATGAAACATAATCAAAATGAAATTGAGAAATTGTCTGGATGGAATCTTGCCAAAAATTAAAAACAACAATGAGGCCAATGTTCACATTAGTGTTTGTCAGTTATTCTTATAATTTCATTGTAGGCTACATTACAACGCGGTTTTTTATCATTAAAAATTATCATTAAGTATCATGTTTATTTTGTAAACAAGCAAAGCAGGTGACTGTTCAAATAGTCACAAAATTCCAGGGTCAACCTTTAAATTCCATAGATTCCTCGCATGGAAAGGGACTACAGAGTACCGACCCCTTGTTGATACTACTAATATTTAGCTCAATCCACTACTGAATTTGCTTGCAACCAAACAAACCATAGAACTTAATAAATGAATTACACCTGAAGCAGAACCACTGCACAGGTGGTGAAGGCAAAGAAGAACTAAGTTTACACATTGGGTCAAAGTTACAGGGATCAATGTAAAAGTTCATAGGATCCTTTGCCCATCTTGCTGTTTATTAAAAGATGGACATCTGCCTGACAGGTCATGATTTCTCAGTGTTTGAACTCTGAACAAAACATGTTCAAATGGAATTACCTGAGCTCGTGGCGGTGGCTGAGGAACAACCCATGGGTCACTCGCCGCAGTATTGCTGGTTAAATTCACATCTAGTAAATCGAGAACGTGACTCTTCGGTTTGTAATCTTGATGAACTCTAGAAGACAATCGACTGAGAACACAAAACAAAAATACTAACCACAGCATACTTGAAATCTTGCTGACTTTGACTAAGAGCAAGCTGCAGTCGAACATCGTCCGATCGTTTCTTCTGCTCCTCTTGCTCGGCCTCTTCGCGTGACATTGCAAGCGCCAACTGCAACTGTAATTCCTCTTCGCCTGCCGTTTGTGGCCGAGCGAATTCCAATTCCTTCGGTAGCTCGGCCGAATCTTTACTACCATTCCACCCGCTGCCTAAGCTACTAGCACTACCGCCGCTACCACCACCTCCACCACCAAATGCGGGAAACCTAGGGCTGCTTGGCGTATCGAGCCCGCCATCGCTACCGAACCCGCTCGCCGTCTGAGCGAACCTCTCCTTTGCCTTAAGAGCGCGCGCACGCTCGTTCTTCAATCGCTCGTCGTCCTTCAACAGATTCACCAATTGCTTCGCTTTCTCCCTAACATTTTGCCCTTGATCTTTACCTTCCTCGAGGTACTGGAAATCTTTCAAAGTCTGTATAACGAAAATATTTTCTTTGCACTGCTGCCCGACCTTCTCCGAGCCCGTCTTAATTAAATACTCCAAGAGGACTAGCGCCTTATACACGTGCCTCCAGTTACGGCCGTTATCGTTTAACCGTTTCCATATCATTTGCATTATTTCGGTGAACGCGAGCACGTTGTAAGTCAAATCGGCTATCTCGGCCATTAGAGTGCTGCTCGGTCCCCAGTGGTCGTTCGACGTCGCCTCCCTAACCTTCTTCTGCGCGTCCGAGTAATTGTGGGCCACATTCTTTATAGTTCTGCGAAGACCAGCGACGTTGACTTGCATTGTCAAAAAATCATCTACAATGAATTTGTGTCACTTGCAAATCTAATTAAACTTCTATGTATTCTACTGGCAAGATCAATATTCTATTAATAAGACATTCCAAGTGCTGTAGAGAATTATAACTCGTTACAAGCTCTACAAATGATAACAGGAATTAATGCGGAACCCCTGAATCACCCATTTTTTTCGTGTGTCAGTAAACAAATAGGCCATTTTCCAGGTAGCGGTCGACTTACCTACCAAAATTAAAGATGTGCAAAACGTCAAAGGAGACCGGTAAAAGACACGTAATCCCTAGAATGAAATGTACAAAGGCCCTTTTCACGAAAATAATCACTTGATGACACTACAAATTTACTTTCTTGTAATATTTTTACAGCTGCAATGACACTTGACTTTTCTTTTTTTTATTGCGCATGACAAATGTGACACTAACAGGGGGGACGTCGCGAATTTTTCACGGTTTTCCTTCTTTTGTGATGGGAAATGTGTTGGGGGGTCAACAATAAAATGGTAAGCCAATTTGCTATTTCACCCTAGGGTTAATTTGATCAAAAATTGCACATAACTTTCGGGGTAATTAGGCAACAACGCATACATATTGTCGAACAGAAAAAGTTGAAAACCGTGGCGAAAACTAGAAATTTCCGTGAAATTATTGCGAATTAAAGTTACTCTTTGATTGTAGGTAGGTGGTAGGTATATTTTGAATAAACAAATTTGGATTAAAATTGTTACATTTGTGTGCAACTTGCAGTGTTGTCACGTATACCTTGTTATCTGATTTTAGCCTGTTATATAATAAATAGGGTACTTTCACATCGTTACGAGTTACTTGTTGGCCTTCGTTCGCCTAGCCATAGGCAACCAACATAACGCGTGTGTATTTGGATGATTGAGCTAACGCGCATTGTCCCACTCTCTCCGGACTGGAAAAGTGACAACGTTGTTTTATGTCCTCCCTCCATTAATAACCTCAAAAATCTATTCAAATTTTTGCCAAGATTTTCTGTTTATTCTGCAATTATTCGCCATGAAACAGAAAATATACACTTTAGTATTTGTGAAAAAGCAAAATGAAGTATTACTAGGTTTAAAAGTTCGCGGTTTCGGTGTGGGACTGTGGAACGGTTTCGGAGGAAAAGTCGAGCAAGGTGAAAGTATCCAGGAAGGTGCCAAAAGAGAATTGAAAGAAGAATCTAATTTAGACGTTGACAAGTTAAAACATGTTGGTATAGTTACGTATAAGGAGGACTTTTGTCGTGCGATTGTGCATGTTTTTACAACGCATAACACTACTAGTCATTTGAAACCGAGCGAAGAAATGAACCCGGTCACATGGTATAATTTTTCCAATATACCGTATCAGAAAATGTGGCCAGATGCTAAACTGTGGTATCCTTACATGCTGCGAGACGAGCATTTCCTAGCCGAAATTACGTATGTCGGCAACAAAATAACGGAAACACTAATCACACCTTGTAACGCAAATGAAATACAAACTGTACTGAAATCGTTAGTTTAATAAAACAATACCGAAAGATATAGGCGTATAGTTTTGTTAGAATTTATTTAGTTAATTACATTCCTTCCTCCTTTTCTTTATTTCGGTTGCTGTGTGTCTGCGAGTGCAATTAATTCAGCACATAAAAAATGAGTTGCAAATTTCCTGTCAAAACAGTATGCTGTTGAACCCATTTAAATTCATTTTCAAATCTGCTACAATTTAAGACATGTATAGAAACAATCCGGGATAAAAATACTGTGAAGAACTACAGGACAGTGGCAGATTTACCCAAGCACGTGTGCTTTGGGCCTATCTAAAAAAAGGGGCGAAAGATATGTATTCAATGAACATCTTTCAATGACAATAAAATTATCATGGATGAATCTGGCAAAAATATCTTACATAGGTGCGGTTTAGTTTTTTTTTTTTTGGAAAAAAATGCATAGCTAATTAAATGCTCTAAGTGCCTTTTATATCTAGAAGAACCTCAGAATGCAAAAAGCCTGGAAACCTCTGGCAAGACTTCAATTTTTCGGGAAAGTCTTTACATGCACCGAACAGTACTATAAAAGGTCAAGCAACATACTTTTCAGACCTTTTTCAAGCCTTTTTTGGAACTAGCTGAGACTGCAGGCCGCTTAAAGAAAGTGCACCTAGAAGGCTTAGACAGAAGTACCTTCCAATACTTTTCCATGGTATTCTATGCCTTTCCAAACTGTCTGGGCCATTTCCACAGCTCTCTATAGGTAGTCTGTCTCACCTGAACTTTACGGTACAGGCTCGCTTATGGTCAACAAAGATACCAATAATAGTGTGGGTGCTTAGGTCCAAAAGTGAGATAAAGTTACACTTTTGAGTAAAGCTATGAAAATTGGCACATATATGCTCTTTGACCCTTCCTCTTAATGTGCTGACGTGCCCACGCCCATCTGTTCCTGGAACTCCCGTTAGGGGGAGCGGATTGCCTATCCCCTAAGAGCTGTTTCCTGAAAATGTGGACTGCTATCCATTTTTTCGACTCTACTAAGCTGTTTCTATATTGCCTCTTGCCATGCGCAAAACCGACAAATTACGGTTAACTACTAAATAAAGGTAAAATGGAGGGGGGGGGGATTAACCCCTGATACCCACACAATATCCAGTTTCTGGGTTCATCTAAAACGCTGCCGAAATAGCCTAGAAAGCTAGGGAAAGTGCGTAGACCGTTCAGTGAACGCCCAAAAATGCTTGTAACGGTTTTGAAAAAGACTTTTAATAGCCTTCAAGTGCTTTCCAGGGGATTTTAGTGCACCTTCCAAAGCTCGCGGATAATTTACAAAACAATAGAATTAGAATACTAAGGAAAGTGTTGGAGTGCATTTCCCCCCCGCCTTTCTAGGGGAGTGAACTACATGTAAATTGTATGTGTGGTGAGCCTAGAAAGTCCTTTTCTGGGCATTGTTTGCATTTCTCCGGATCTGCGTCCACACCTTTAATTTTTTTGAAAGCATTTTAGACAACAATTTTCAATGAATAATCATTTATAATACCCTGGAAACAGAAGATGACTTACTGAATCCTTCGCAACATTTAAGGACTTTCTAGGTATAGAAAAGGCATAGGAAATCACGGAACCATCCCTTTTCGGTTTCAGTAAGTGCTTTCCCGAGCGTCTCAAGTCCTTCCTAGATTTTCCAAGCCTAGATGAGTGTAGAAAGATCTGGAAATGGACAAAAATGCTCTGAAATGATATATAATATTATGGATAGCGTATCAAGATGATTGTTCAAATTTTCCGCCTTATTTTCACATTGCAAGAATTAGCAATTTCAATTACTTACAAATAGAAACCTGTTGCTGTTGTTATAATGAGATACCTATAGAGGACGTAAGCAGGGATTATATAACAGACAACAGTCATTTTTTACAATTCTTGTGCAAGACTATAATCGACAGTCTTCTAATTAATCCTATTTAATATAGGCAGAGCTGGGCAGTATTCGATTTTGTAAATACTTTTTAGTATTCAAATCCTTTAAAGTATTCAAATACTTTGTAATTTTATGGAAGCAGTATTTGTATTTGTAACTCAAATACTTTCACAAATATTTAGTATTCGAATACTTCGCAAGGTATTTGAATACTTTGAGAAGTATTCGAATACTTCGCATAGTATTTGAATAGGTAACCTTCCTTTTTTACCAAAAAATCGACTACTCCAAAATTTCTCGGGAAAACACTTTTTCTTATTAATTTTGGTGCGTAGAATCCAAAACAATTCGTACTTTTTCGATCAGACTTCTCAATCAAAAGTTATAGACTAGAAACCAATTTCGAAAGAAAATTCAAAGGGCTGTAACTTTTGAACTAGTAGCCCAATCTTGGAACTGTTTGAAATTATGGATTCTACATCAGGCCACATTCTATAAGAAATTTTTTTTTTCCGGGTCGATCTGAGACAATTTTTTTTGCGGGCCTCAAAAAAAGGCAGTGTATAACCTTCCTTTTTTTTTTTGAACGTTTGATTGTGATATTTCCCGACTTACACTCGCACTGTATATTAAACTAAAATCAAGCATGTTAGTGGCAAAATATCACCTATCACACCTTTATGCAAATGACACTTTGGAATCGTTAAGTTTAATAAATCAATACCAAAGAATACAAACTCAATTTTTTTTCAGGTGTAACACGAAATGCACACCACACACTACACGCTGATTTTCATAAAAACCCAAAACCACGTGCTGCTGGGATACAAGAAACGCGGGTTCGGTCAACAAAAATGGAACGGTTTTGGAGGAAAACTGGAAGAGAACGAAACCATATCGGAAGGTGCAATTCGCGAATTATTCGAAGAAAGCAATTTAGTGGTGGAGAAACAGCATTTACATTACATGGGCGTTGTTACTTACGATGATGACGTTCACAGAAGGATTGTATATATTTTTAGCGCTAGTCAGGTGGAAGGCGATTTAAAGGAAAGCGACGAGATGAGACCCCAATGGTTCGAGTTCGAAAACATTCCCTATCATAATATGTGGCCGGATTCACAATTTTGGTTACCGTTAGTATTAAATGATCATCACTTACAAGCGCGTTTTACTTACAACGACTACAAAATTTACAAGTACAACGTTGAGCAATTGGACGTGATACCGGATCTCATACATGTTGAAGCGTAATATTTATTTGTTAAAAAGAATGTAATTATTTGTTTTATTTTTATTTAAAAAAGAATAGTACTCAGGTGTATTTTTTATCCAATTGCATTTCATATAAAAGGGCACGAGACAGATTTCTCGCAGCACCTAATCGAATCAAATCGATTTTATCCTTCAGCTCGGGAAGTTCACATTTTTCTTCTAGACTATGGAGTAATGTGTAAGTATCCGTAGATGAGATGACCATAACGTTATTTTCCAACAAATTTATTGCGTCGCATAGTAATGTGTCCCAAAAGCTAAAACAAGAATGATGAATGTGCATTTCTACAGTTGATCACTTACTATCTCGGTGTAAGTTTCGATGCGAGCAAAGAAATGAGTATATTTGCCGCTTCCTTGTAATTCTTTAGCCGATATTCTTTGTGAAATTCGAAGTATTTACCTAGAAATATGAGCCGATCGCTAATGAGCATCGAGGAACCTAAATTGTCGAGCAAATCTTCATTCAGCAATACTCCCGTTTCTTTGTATTTGCGCAAAAATTTATCCGCAATAAGTGAGGTAAATCCGCCGTCTTGCGATTTTAACCCCCAAGTCAGAGCATTTCCCAAACGTCCTTTCGATATGGAATCCATTGTGTGTACTTTACAAATGCTTTGTACTGAAATTGGCCAGTTAGTTACTAGACGAGCATCATTTTTACCAACCAATTTGTGGCATATCTCGCTTGTGAGCCTCGCGTATTATTTTTTGCGTGCGTGCCTCAGATTTCAAGGGCAGTGCGGGTAGTAAAAGCTCGATTGTTGACAGTCCTTCTGTCGGGCAGTGATCCAGATAATTCAAGCCCACTTGCCACAGTGAATGGTGGCCCATGAGCAATGTGCCATAGTCTAGTAGGAAAGATTCGCGTAGACGACTGCCAATCCTAAAATTGCCAGATATTACCAATGTCCTGTGCCGGATAATCCTTACACTTTGGTTTCATCACTATATAACCCCTCAAGACGACCGGCATGATAAAGAAGATCGACTAAATGACTGACAAACCATCCATTTTCGGACATTTGTTGTATTTCTTTTATCACCTGTGCCAAACATGTCAGAAAATTAAATAAAATTAAGCAAAGGTAATTCTACACTGGAGACTGGCAGTCTTTTACAGAAGAAGATACTAAATCGATTTTCACCGTTGAAGGGGAAGCTAGTGAAATAATAAATACGCAGTTTTTGCACATTTTTTCCACTAAAATAGCTTATGTAGCAGCATAAACTAAAAACAAACTGGTAGTTGCACTAAATTTATATTTTTATTTTTGCTTTATGTTTGAGTGGGCGGGGTTTCAGCCAAGGCTGCTCTACCATATATTGCTCTACCAGCCTAACCCACTATACATTTACAAATATCTATCCCCGAACCCGGATTCGAACCAGAGACCCTTAGCACCAACAGTTCAGCTTTAACTGAACTTGCGCCACACGGGCCGGCAAAACATAAGCTTGCCCTAGCATACAGAAGAGGGTTGTGTTTCTGTAAGTAGTTTAGCAAGGGTAAAAAATGTTTAGCGCCCTAATTTAAGGCGGCTCTGCAGTGAATGTTGAACTATCCGCAAAACAGCGAATCATTTCTTTAAGATTTTGATTTTATAATCGCATTTAAAAAAAGGGCCGACGTCAAATATTGTAGCTATTAACCAACAGAATGATTGTGCGTAAACCAAATTTTGAAGTTTGCCATAATTTTGGAAATAACTAGTACAATTGATAAAGCTTGTCTTTAAGATAACGACGCCTCTATAAAACATACAGACATGGGTTTTGGCGATTTACAACCAGCTAACAAAATTGTATGATTGTACATAGATATATCTTTTTCAGCCCTTAAATTAACAACAAAAATTGGGGAAAATGTTTTGATGACATGAAGTATTTCACAAATTGAAAGCACAGTTAGGCAACTTAAATTACACCATACACCCGCCGGCGAAATTGTCATTAACTGGCAATTGCGAATTAATCCTATTCATTTTTCTAACAATAGCTTTAGAGATTGGGCTATTCATTATTATCTGCAATGGAATTCACCGCCTTGGGCTTTGTCCGGCATCATTAACACCTTCCTATAATTAGATAATAATGTATTTGTTTACTGGTTTCATTGATTAGAAGTTTGTAATGGTAAGATTCTTGTGGATACCTACTTCTGTAATTACACCAAGTATTAGAGGCCGTGTCACGCAACCCGATACCTAAAAGTATTCAGGCTTTCATTGATCAATTAAATCTGACAATGTGTACACCGACATAGTTTTTCTTGACCTATCGAAAGAATGATCTTTCACTTCTGGTTCTATCGCATGTCGATATCAACTTCTTTTTTACATAGAACACCCTGTATTTTCCAAATCTACATGAAAATTTACGCCGTTTGATACCAATTTCCCTATATGCAGCATCAAAGGATTTCAGGTTATTCAAGATTTTGAACATTTTTGATGTTTGGCTGTTATCCTATTGAGTCCTGTATCTATGACTCCGTTGACTTCAATTTTAAAAAGTATTCCAAAATCGGCAGTACTCACTTGCTGCTGCGTGACAATGATTTAAATTTTGTTCGCCCTTTTACAGGGTGTTTTAAAACGAATGGTCAACTTTATTTAACTTCAACCCTTAAAAAGTTGATTTTTTCAAACGAAACATGCTTTATTTTTTTGCACTGTCAAATGTCAAAAAAAATCTACATTGATCTAGTATTACATTGCCTATACATATCATTCTGTTATGCTTTCCGTTTTATTATAGATTTTCTAAAATTGTGACCGTTATGCATAATTTTCTTAGGATGCCTTGAAATAAATGCGTTAGTAAATGTTATTTTACCAGCATTTGAGAATTTACATGAAGAAAATTATCAAAGTCCTCGTTTGAGATCGAAGGGACTTCAGCGCATTTTTGTGTGGCAGATCAGTATTCTATTAGCCACTTTCGACTCAACCATCAATAACAGATCTTGTCGAAGGCTAGTAGCTAACCGCTTCCCACTTTCCGCGTGTACCCGCAATTCGCTTTTAAAGATTTGACTCCACCATCAGTAAGATCCTGTCGGGGGCTACCACATTCCCTTTGACGGCACCCACTTCCGACGTTCCGTTCACCCGCAATTCGCGTTTGAAGATTTGACTCCACCATCAGGAAGATCGTGTCGGGGGCTACCACATTTCCGTTGACGGTACCCCCTTCCGACGTCCCGTTCACCCGCAATTCGCGATTGAAGATTTGACTCCACCATCAGTGAGATCGTGTCGCGGGCTACCACATTCCCTTTTACGGTACCCACTTCCGACTTCCCGTTCACCCGCAATTCGCGTTTGAAGATTTGACTCCACCATCAGGAAGATCGTGTCGGGGGCTACCACATTTCCTTTGACGTTACCCCCTTCCGACGTCCCGTTCACCCGCAATTCGCGATTGAAGATTTGACTCCACCATCAGTGAGATCGTGTCGTGGGCTACCACATTCCCTTTTACGGTACCCACTTCCGACGTCCCGTTCACCCGCAATTCGCGTTTGAAGATTTGACTCCACCATCAGGAAGATCGTGTCGCGGGCTACCACATTCTCTTTTACGGTACCCACTTCCGACGTCCCGTTCACTCGCAATTCACTTCTATTGGCGACACGAGAAAGAGAGACAGCGATTCGAGATTTACGAAACGTTAAACCGCGTGAGTTCGCAACGGAAGGTAAAAGGCGCCTGACTACTTCTCGAAGACGCGCGCGCGCGCCTCGCAAAAGGTCGTTAATTTCGCCCCTATGACAAAAAACAAAATTCCGCGCAGGAGTTGTGCGCGTTTACAACATCTTTCCGACGACACCAATTTCAAAAGAATCGGACCAAAACTGTAGTAGAAGATAGGAAAAAACTGAAAAACTTCACGTTAGTATACTACGCTCGAGGATGACGCCCAGATGTCGCCAACCCCACATCATGTAGCCATGTCCCTAAGGTTGACAAATTTAACGGCCCTGTAGATACACGTACACCCGTTGCCTTTCTACAAGAGTTCTTCTACGCGCCCACATTTGCTGCCAGCCAGCCAGCCAGCCAGCCAAAGTGAGATTAAAAGCTACTTTTTACAAAAAAAATTTTTTGCAAAAATGCGCTAAAAACAACTGGTTTCAACATGACGGAGCGCGGGCTCATTCTATCCATGATGCTTATACATACGACACTGTATATCTTTGACGAACATTTTTTGAAGATAGGAGCCAGATGTCCGTGGCGTTGGCCTCCTAGAACTTATCAGATATAACGCCTTGGGGTTTTTTGTGTGGGGTCATATAAAGACAACATTTACTTCACACCAGTTGCTTTTCGTGAAGAACTGGAAGAGCTTTTGATGGAATGGATTAGAGAGACGACTACCAACGGAATTAATCGGAAGATCCTATTATGTATTGAAAAAAACGGTGGCCACGTAGAACAAAACCTCAATTGATGTTGGTTCTTTTATATTGTCGTTTGTTATTATTACCTGTTTCTGTTTATTATGTTTTCTTTATTTAACTTATTATTCATCTACCATCACTATCAACTATAGCTATAAAAAGGTCTGACAAGTCTTCTAACGATATTTCAAAGCTTTCTAAGAAAATTATGCATAAGAGTCACAATTTTAGAAAATCTAAAATATAACGGAAAGCATAACAGATAGGTAAACGGAACGTAATACTAAATTGCTATAGAATTTTTTTCGACATTTGAAAGTGCAAAAAAATAAAGCATGTATATCTGCATGTTAAAGTTGACCATTAGTTTTAAAACACCCTGTAAAAGGGCGATCAAAATTTAAATCATTGTCACGTAGAATCAAGTCAGTACTGTTAATTTTTGAATTTTGAAAAATCTTGAATTACTTGAAAACGTTTGATGCTGGGTATAGCGAAATGTGGTATCAAACGACGTAGATTTTCATGTAGATTCCGAAAATGTAATAAAATACAGGGTGTTTTATTTAAAATAAGAAAGTTGCTATAGACATCCGGTAGAACCGGTAGTGGAAAAATCATGATAATATTTTGTTTCGACAGATCATAAAAAACTATGTTGGCAAGTAAATTTTCAGATTTAAATGATTAATGGAAGCCTGAATACTTCTAGGTAACGGTAATGGTATTTGTCTATGACTAATGTAGTCATTTCAAAATAAATCCAGCTCAACAAATTACAAAAGAAAGAAAAGAGGTATTTTAATTCATTTACTTAGGTACTAATTGCTTTGTTATGAATGAATAGCACCTATAGCCTGCAGCGTTTTAGAATCCACATTGGAAACATCAATAATTTGTATAGTTAGTTGCCTACAAATTTTTCTGTCTAGGCGCAAGATCGAAATCTTAATTCACTGCAGAGACGCCTTAATAAAAATTTTCATTAAGAGGAATCAGGACTCCGCATATTAAATGCCTAAACATCTCTACGTTGTCCCTATAAATTTAAAGTATGACAAAGGTATTTTACTGATGTGATGAGTGATATCGATTCAGAAAGAATGCCGCCGTGCTTCTCTAATGCCACTTTTTTAAAAAAACAATCGAAAAAACAAAATATATGGCGTTAAAGTTGCGACATTTTAGTGATTTTTAAAGATCAATTTCTTCTTAAAAAAGCAAAAAATGAAAATTTTACTATTAGAGAGGCATACATTAGCTCTTTATTTATTAGTATATACAAAAAGATCATTAAAAAAACAGTCCGTTTTTGTAATTTTATGGGGAGAACGGAGGCACTGTTTTGCAAATATTTAAGTCTGTATCTTAGCGTCACATTACGGCAAATTACCGAACTTTTATATAGACAGAGAAACTTGTGAGACAAATGCATTTATGGGAGGTGCTAAAAATGCAAGGAAATTTATGTGTCGGAAACCTTTCGCTCGCTTCATTTGCGTCCAAGGCAATTATTACATGGGACACAAATGTGAGACAATTCCGTGCAAAGATAAAATTGTTGTACCTACAAAGTAGCATTGAAATTATTCGAAATTGATTGTTGGTTAGCACAATTTTGAACCCTCAAATTAACAAGTTTTTATTAAAAGTAAACAGTATTTTTGTTCTTCAGAATTAATGTGCGTAATTTGCACATAGGTATAGGTATGTAATTAAGGTTGGTCTTTCCGTCAGAATGTTTGCAATTTTTTTGCTACATTTCGTACAACATTCAAATTTATTTATATAGTATGTCTCAGACCTAGGAGTAATAAACCACCCGGCCTACGAAAGAGTATAATTATTTTTACATAGAAGTAGCGCCGTAGCGGATAACAAATATTTTCCACCAAACATATAGGTATTTGAAGTGAGAAATTAAAAATGTGCAGCAGCAATGTATGGGGATGGTACCTACTTCGGCAATACATGCTGGGGATGTGAGCAGTCATAGGCGTGCGCTGGTATATTTTCCTTATTTCTTAATTCTTTATATAATTACTGCGATTGACGATTATATTGTATACTAGTCCAGTCAATCTATTCTGTCCCCCTAGAAACCTTCATATAAAATTTCTGTCAATCAAAAAATAACTGAGTAGAAGTAGATATTCTGCTGATTAACATACCAAAAAATGGATCTCCGAAAATGACCGCTAATATTGTAAATTTATTAAAAACGATTGAAAATTCACAACACAATGCTTCGAACACTGATAGTTGCACTTTAGCTTGAGGTAAAAATACCATTTTGTAGAGAAATTAATTGTCTTTAAATTTGATGTGGGTATTTATGTCATACAATCCCTTTTTTTATGTTAAAAATTCTGGAAACTTTCCAACCCCGATTACACCAAAGCGTTAGGGTCGACCCAGTCTAACCGTGAAAAAATTAGTGACAAGCTGAAATTTGGTAAATAAGTTGATTTTGGAGTCCTTAAAATACCACCAAACCCCATAAGTGATCCGCCGTGTCTGTCACCTCCAAACTACCTTTGAAAGGGATTTTTTTATGTTTTTTGTCAATATCTTGAAAACAACGCTATTTGCAAAAGAATGTGAAGATAGACAAATGAAAGCGTAGGTTTGGTGCTGTACCAGTGGCGAAGTTATAATGTTAATTTTATTTTAAAAAATTAATTTAATTTTTTATTTTTTTTGTGAAATCTAGAGAAATTTCTCAAAAATATTTAGGTAAGAACATTCATTTCGTGCCTATTCTAATGAAATAAAAAATCATAACAGTGGCAGTACTAATTTTTTTATGTCATCCCTTTTTTAATGCATTAAAACGATAATATATTGTAATATATTGTAGTCAGTAGGTATCGATCTATGCAGTGCAGTAGGGTAACTTATTATGAGGTAGTGTAACTAAAATACGATCCGTTTAGGCAAATGAATACTTAACATAGCATAAGTTTTTAATTATTTCTATACCTATATTAATTCGTCAGACTCTATAACTGTCTACAATTCTACAAGCTAGGGTACACTTTAGACCAATTTTTCGCCACGAGCAAGCTTTTTTGCAACCGCCTGACGAACAGTTGCAAAAAATTTGCTTTAGAACCCTTTCGAGGTCCATGTATGTCTTGATCCACTCCTGCATTGGTAAGTTATTATTCAGCCATGTTTGAAACTAAAAAGGAAAATCATCCGGGTCAGTATTACATTCCAGCTTTGAGGCCTTTGTAAAGAAGGTATAATGAAACTAGAGGAATTGAAGCGATAGAGTCAAATAAGAATAAACTTGTAACAAATATAGCAAACGAGCTCCTGGATCACTGAACATCTTTTCCTTGGGTGATGATAAACGAAATACTGAAAACAGAATTGGAAAATTCGAAACCGTTCGGGAGTTATCTTGTCCACATACGGACGGACGGACGGACAAAAAGTCCAAAATTCTGAACTGCTAGGAGCTTCTTAATAATATAATTAATCTTTTCAAAGAAAATACTTGTTAAAAGTCCTAAAAACGCATGGTTATTGGTACTGAGCTGCCTTTAGAGCCGGTGGAAGCTATGCTAAAATAAAATCCTTATTTAAATTTTGCTGTACTACATATTGCTGGTAAAGAACGTCAAGGTCCTTAATCTGTCATTTGTTATATTTCTTCCTTGTCTACAGTAGGTATAGACAAAATAATATTTCCTATTTGTTGAAAAGCCCAGATGTGGTATCGCATTCAGAAATGACGTGCATGGCAAAAATAACATTTTTAGAGGTCCTAATTTATGTTGACATTTTTAAATATCCATGACTTTATTTGGTTTTCAATTTCCTGGCCGCAACATATATAAATTTTGTTTGGCATAGTGACTTAATGAACTAAATATTTTTGAAAAATTTGTCTTTATTTCAATCAGAAATTAAAACATTAGTCTTTTTAAAAATAACCAAAATTAATATCATAACTCCGCCACTGGTACAGGAAAATATATAGGTATAGGTTTTATAGGAAAATATGCTTAAATTTTTCTATCTTCATATTTTTCCCTAAATAGCTTTGATTTCAAGATACGTATTCCCAAAAAACAACAATAGGCATTTTCAACCCTTTGAGGGTTTTTTTAAGGGTTAGGTGGGGGTAGGGTTTGGTGGTATCTTATGGAACTCAAAACATGCGTTTACCCTGATCGAGTTTCAAAGGTGATCTTTCGTACCCGCTTACGCTTTCCAATAAATCAATTCATGACGAGAATTTTATTGCAGTTCTACAGCAGAGCCTCGGAGGGAATCAAACTACTAACTCGATATCTAGTAATAATCCAGGCGTTAGTGGTGCGGGAACCACAAATTGTTCTTTTACAATAAATGTTAATGTTCCAAATAAATAATTATGGTCAAATTTATGTTGGAGTTTTTAATGAATTGTTTGAAGATGTCAAATTTAGTGTATAAATAACAGTCCGGTAAGTGTTGCTTAGCGACACTTACGGACGTAAATTGATAGTAATCGAACATCTACGGATCAGTATGAAATAAAAAATAATAAATCGAGTAAGTACCTACATATGTGATATGTGTAAATAAATTCCTTATTCAATTGTCTATTCATGTTACATTGAAATGAAATGACTGAACTGAACGGAGTAGGTACTATACGCGTGTAGGGTAGGGATAGCACGTTATACTTTATCATTTTTAAGCTCCACCTTTACTGGCAGTTTCGAATACTTCGTCTCCTACCGCTGCGTCCCTTAGAAAGTACTGGAGCAGCTCCCGATTACTCTTAATAA